>NC_140490.1:80148756-80563756 GCF_964271855.1 Acomys minous | reverse complement strand
CAGCAACACAGAGCTGATCAGGAAGGGTCCCAGGCAGCTGAGGAACCAACCGAGCCAGAGCACCCCGCGGCTCAGCCCCATCGCACGCATGGTCTCTCGCAGCCGCGTCTCTTTCTCCCGAACCAGTGCCTTCACAGTGAGCGCCACCGAATAGATCCAAGCCAGAGTCAGGAACAGAGGCAGAGACCGGCTCAGCACGCGCAGGAACCTAAGGTGACGGGATAACGAAGTGCAGCTAGGTCCTTGCACAGGGCGCGCGCATGGAGCGCGAACGTCGCCCTGGGACCTCCAGGCTCCACAGCATCCTCAGAGCGCCGAGCCGGTCGAAGGGTCCCGGATCCCAGCACAAGCCAAGTCGTTTCTTTATGGGGAGACCCCCGAGCTCCTTAATGGGTCCCCTACAGGGCCCCTCCAAATCACAGAGCCCAGACAGGATGCAGGGGTGCCCTCTCTCACACATCATCCACGTAGCAGGGGTGCGGCATCTGCTGCAGATAGAGGCCTGTGCGGGGGTCCACACCAGTAAGCACCCTCACAGCCGCCTGCTCGAGCAGGTCCTGTAGGTACACGAAGCCGCCCCACACATAGCGGAGGTCCATGAGAGGATCTGCTGACGGACCCGGGTCCCAAAACCTGCGAGACGCCAGATTCGTCAGGTAAACTACACGGAAGTGAAGAAACTCGAGGGCTTCGTTTATTCAGCCCTTAGCTCGGTCCTTTCTTTTCCAGATTCAATAATAAACTTATGTAGCTCCTCATCTGCTCTTGGGCAGTCCCCTGTTGTACTTGGCTGGCCCCTCTTTCAGCTAGGCCAGCTTCCCACCGCCCTTGGCTAGCCTCCCTCCCACCTCGTCCCGGAGCCTTGGCCACGCCCCCGATAATCCCACCTATCACCTCACCCCCCACATCCTGGGGCTCCACCCCCTCACTTGTCTCTGATCTTATTGGTCCTTGTGACAGCATCAATATCCATTCGAATCTTGAATCTCAGGTGGCCAGGGCCCAAAGCCGGAGATGACAGCTCGGATGGGTCCAGAGGGTCCTCAGGGCTCCGGAAGACGATGCCGGCCCAGAGGCGGCCCTCACCCAGCAGCTCCAGGGCACGGGACACTAGCGCCGCCTCTGAGGGCACAGCCTCCAGCTTGTCCAGGGACACACACTGTGGCGGGGTGGGTGGGGAACATAAGTCCCAGATTTCGGGGTATGGCTGAACCCTCAGTCTCTGTCCCCTCCCTCTGGATCCTTCGTACCCCTAGTGACCGTATCCGTGGCCAGGGAGTTCCCTCTTCAGGCATAAACAAAGCTCAGGTGTCTCTTTGCTCCATCCTTTAGTATAGGGTCTGCCTCTGGTCCCTTTCAGGGCACCAGAGAAAAGGCCTACTCCATTTTCTACAACCACCCCTTACCTCCATGATTTTGCCCAGTATTTCTGCCAGGCGCCCCACGTCGGCATGGGCCTCCCGCCAGCTGTAGCCATCCCTACGAGGGTCCAGAAAGTCCTTGATAGCCTCGAACTGCCTCTGGCCTCTGGGTGTCTGCTGCCTCGGCCCTGTGCCCCTCACTTCCAGCAGTCTCTGGGGAAGGGGGAAAAACGACAGGTGAAGAGCTCCCCACCCACCCACCCTTAAAAAAAAAAAGATTATTTATACAATGATCTGCCTGCATGTGCACCTGCCCACCACAAGAAGGCACTGGATCTCAGTACAGATGGTTGTGAACTACCATGTGGTTGCTGGGAATTGAACCTAGGACCCTTGGATGAGCCGACGGTACTCTTAGCCTCTGAGCCAACTCTCCAGGCCTCCATCCACCCTTTCTGATCTACACGCCATAGCCCAGAAGTGGCTGCTTCCGTCCCAGCCCACCTGAAGTAGGGCCACGTTTGAACTGTCGTTCATGAAGTTGAAGATCTGGGGTCCCAGCACTGCCCAGACTTCGTGTAGGTCCTTCAACAGAGCCAACTGCTCGAAGGTCTGGTTCACCTGCAAGTAGGTAGTTGATGTCAGCAAAGGCTGCTCTCCCACGCATCTGCGCTGCCCCTAGCCATGCCTGGGCTCATGCCCATCTGGACCTCTTTTCTCACTGTGTATCCCTGGCTGACCTGGAACTCACAGAATCCACCTGCCTCTGCCCCGGATGTGCCGGGATTAAAGTCGTGGGCCACTGCACCTGGCTGCTTTTTTTTACTTTTTAGACAGTTTCTCATCCTGTGTATAGTTTAGGTTGGAATTGCAGATGCTCCTGCCTCAGCGCCCTTCTTAGTGCTGGGATTATAAACCTGTGTGGCCAGGCTCTAAAGAAAGAGCCACCTTGGGGCTGGAGAGATGGCTCAGAGGTTAAGAGTGCTGCCGGCTCTTCCAGAGGTCCTGAGTTCAATTCCCAGCAACCACATGGTGGCTCACAACCATCTACAGTGAGGTCTGGCGCCCTCTTCTGGTAGACAGGCATACATGAAGGTGAAACACTGTATACTTAAATAAATAAATCTTAAAAAAGAAAGAGCCACCACTTTGACTTGTTTTTCCTTTTTTAAAAAAGGGGGGCAGAGGTTGCGGATTTAGCTCAGTGGTAAAGAGCTTGCCTAGCAAGCTCAAGGCTCTGGGTTCAGCCCTCAACTCTGAAAAAATAATAATAATAAGGGAGTTGGGCGTGGTGGCGCAGGCCTTTAATCTCAGCACTGGGGAGGCAGAGGCAGGAGGATATCTGTGAATTTGAGGCTAGCCTGGTCTACAGAGTGATAGCCAGAAAAACTTTATCTCAAAAAAACAGAAGTAGAAGTAACAACAACAATAACAACTTGATATTTTGAGATCAGGGATAGAGCCCAGAGTCATGTGTATATTAGGTGACCCCTAACTATTGAGTCCTGCCCTAGAGCTAACTAGGGGATTGATTCTAAGCAAGGGGATGGGTTCTGCCCTTGACCACGCCCCCATGCCCTCCCTGGGGATTCTAGGCGGGGCCTCCACCTTGACCACGCCCACTCCCTGATTAGGGGATTCTGGGCGGGGCCTCCACCCTGACCACACCCACTCTTTCACTAGGGGATTCTAGGCAGGGGCTATTTCTATGAATGGCTCCCAGCCCCTCTCACCTGAGACTTGTTCACTGCTATTGATCACCTGACTAAGGATATTGTGCAGACTACTTTCCCCCACTGCCTTATCATCTCACCTGAGCCATGAGCTTCCGGGTGAAGTTTGTGTCAGGTGCAAAGAGAATTTTCCCGAGGATTAGTGGCTTCAGGCGCCTCCAGAGAAATCGAGACATAGGATGGTCATCCAGTGCCCCCAGGAACTCAGAGCAGGCAGGACCTGGCATGAGAGAAGGGTCGAGCTGAGGCCCCACTGCAATGCCCTCCCCACGGGGTCCCAGCTCAGCCACAGGTACTCACTGAGGCGGCTGTCCACCAGTGCAGGTGCTGGCTCCAGCCCGTTGAACTCGTTGAGCTGGATGATGTCTAGCCTGTTGAGGGAGAGGCCCCTAGGCGGCTGGGCCCCTTGGTGCTGCAGAGGGCCTGGGCAACCAGCTCCAGAGAACCAGCTGCGCCTCGGGGCCTCCGAAGCAAAGCTCGGAGTTCCATCAGGCTGGGCAGCGTCAGGAGCTACAAAAAGGTCACCACGGGCTCCTGGATACCTCCTGAAGACCATCCCAAGCCTACTTTTGGCTTTTTAATTTTTTTTATTATTATTTTTTATTTTTTCAAGACAGGGTTTCTCTGTGTTATCTTGGCTGTCCTGGACTTGCTTTGTAGACCAGCCTGGCCTTGAACTCATGGAGATCTGCCTGCTTCTGCCTGTTGGGATTACAGGCTTTTTTTTTTTTTTTTTTTTTTTTTTTTGTATAAAGTATAAACCCAATCTCATTATAGATGGTTGTGAGCCACCGTGTGGTTGCTGGGAACTAAACTCAGGACCTTTGGAAAAGCAGCCAAGTGTTCTTAACCTCTGAGCCGGCTCTCCGACCACCCACCCCCCCACCCCCTCTTTAAAGCAGGGTTTCATGTGGCTGGCTGGCCTTACCAGCTATGTGGCCTGTGCTTCTCAGGAGCTGAAATGACAGGAGAGTGTCGCCAGGCTGGTTGACGAGGAGTTAGGCGTGGAGTCCAAGATTTCACGTATGCTGGGCAAGCACTCCAACCACCTACTCTACCCACTGGGCTACATCCCCAACCCTTTTGTTTCTTTGTTTGCTTGAGATATTGTCTAAGTCTGTAGCCCAAACTAGCCTCAACCTTACAGCTCTCCCATCTAACCTCTGGAACGCACGGGTCACAGGAATGCACCACCACACACAGCTTTTTCTAAGTTGGACTCTGCACCAGGCCAGGGGCCCAGCCAGGACACCTGTTCAGTGACCTTCCGCTCCCTGTCTCCTTAGTGCTTCCGGGATGGGACGGAGGCTGGATGGGAGCCTCTCACCTCCTGGGCAAGATCTCTGGTAGCATCCAAGAACTTCCTCATGGAATCCTGGGCTTGACCGAATAGGGGTTCCAGGGATGCCTGTGGAGAAGACAGGAAGGGTAGCAGAGACCTGGGTCCCAGTGGTCCTCAGGCCACGCATGACCTTGGACACCCAGATTCTTCATCCACTTCCTGGGTGCTGAGACCAGGGAGGAGTTGGAATGGGAGCCGCAGAGGAGCGCTCACCCTGAAGCTCCATTGAGCCCCTATCCTCCTCCGTCACACACCCACCCTTTACAAATGAAGACTGGGAGGGTTGAAAGGGGCCGAGCGCACCGCACCGGCGTCCCTCCCGAGCCAGCCCCTCCTCACCCCTTGCAGGATCTTCTCCAAGAGCTTAGTCGTCCAGGATTGCTTGTCCTCTTGGTTCCTCTCTTGTGGCCAGGCTGGGGAGGGGTCGGGGGTGATGCTAACGTTAGGCGAAGCTCGCCTTGAGGTGCCAGCTCCTCCTCCGCCCCCTGCCCCGAGGCACAGCCAAGCTGAGGGCGCCCTCTCCCAGGTCTCTACCTCCGCCCGCTCTGAGCAGGGGGATCAGTTTCCCTAGGGCTGCCAACATGTCCTGGGTGCTGCGGCCCCCCAGCACTGTGCGAGCATCTGCAAGGAGCCTGGAGATCCTGGGGTGCAGAGAGGGGATGGGAGGCGGGGCCTCAGAGAGGGGGGGCCCGGAACCCCATTGGATGGCCAGCGCCCACCCGCCCAGTTCACTCACAGGGAATCCTTAAAGTTGCTCAGGACCCCCGGCTTCTCGGCCGGCGTTGGGTGTTGGAAGCAGGCGTTGTTTGCGTTGCAGACAAGGCCCTGCAGCCAGGACACCGTGCCCGCTGAGGGCAGTGGCTTGTTTGGAAAGTGGCCTGGGAGGTGGGAGGTGTGCGGGGGGGAGACACCTGATCAGAGTCGCGCTCACTCTTCTGTGACCAGCCCCCCCCACCCCGCCACCCGGGGCTGGAACATAGCACCAGGCAGGGCGGGCGGGAGAAGCTTGTCCCCCGCTCCCACCGCACACAGCGGCTCTCACATTCGTGGTACTCCAATGGGGGGTGGGAGTGGCGGACGGCCACCAGGATGAAGAAGAGGAAAAGGGGCCACAGCAACTCCACTAGTAGCTGGATCTGGGGGGGGGGGGGGAAGAACGTGGTAGCAGAGTTCGGGAGACCGTGATGGACACCCGCAGTCGCCCCGCACCTGCATACCCCGGGAGTTACCGGTTGCCTCCGTCGATACGTGTAATTTTTCCACAACAGGAGCATCAGCTGTGTACGGAAGGCCATGATGGCTCTGGTCCGGGAAAAAGAGCGGAGAGGACTAGGCAAAGAATAGGCTGAGGGTGAGCTGAGCTGCAGGAATCTCCAGTAGAGACCCGGGAAAAATAATTCACTCGGGGGAGTGACCAATGGAAACCCGGCGCGCAGCCGTCCTCGTAGCTCATTGGCAGGAAGGTGGGGGTCGGGAAGACCCCCATTCGCATTCTAGGGGGGCGGAGCTTGGGTTTAAGGCTCTGGCTCCACTGTCAGCCTCACGCAGGACCCGGGTCTCGGTTTCGTTTGCCCCCCTAACCCCCCACCCCGGTGACCCACGGTGAGACCCGCAGCCTCTGTCTGGCCTTCCATTTTCACAGAGATGGAAACTGAGTCTCATAAAGGGGCAAACTCACGCTCCCAAGGAAACCGGAGAGGACCGAGGGCCGGTCCTCCCCGGTGTCAAATGATGGGTCAGATGACCACTGGGAGTCAGGGCCGGGCACCTTGACCCAGCCATTCCTGATCCAGTCTTTCAGTCCTCCCAAAGCTGTCTGTCTGCGGCCTACTTCATGACAGCCAGGGAAACTGAGGCTGACAGAGGAGGAAGTTGGCAAAGTTTAGCCATCTACATGGGAACTGGCGGCTTCCACTCAATGACTTTTTCCTTTTACACAGTGGGATTTGGGATCTGGGGGGAATGGCCTCCCTTGAAAAGTGGGGCGCTGCAAGTGTAAACTGGGGAAGGTCCCTCGAGGTGACCAATGACCGCTGTGAAAAATCAGTGATCCATTTATTCCCACAATCGCGGAAAGAGGAAGGCAGAGGGAGAATAATTATCAAGGAATGTGGCTCAGCCCACCCTCACCCCACAGCACCTCAAGTTCTCCAGGCTCCACCTTCCACCCTCTCGTGTCCTCCTCACCGTTCCGAGGCCCCCCAGACTCCATCCACCTCCGCTCCGCCGGGCAGCGGCGGGGGAGCGCGGCCCCCTTAAGAGGACCACGCCCTTGGAGACCCAGTGCTCCGGGCGGCACCAGGCCCCGCCCCTAACGCTACTATTGGATAATGCGCCTGCCACTCGCGCGACTTTGCCTTTGGAGGAGGCGGGACCACAGCCCGGCGTGCCCAGCTAGGTTCCTTAAAGGGGCAGCCACGCTTCTTGCAGTATCTCCGGCTCATTGGGACCCCACAACGTAGAGGGAACATTGGGTGGGGGGGCGCGCAACCGGGTCCGCACCCCCGTGAACTTACACCTTGTATAGGCAGTTCCGCAACACAAGATATTCCTCTGTCTCCTCTCCCCTAGAACCCCTGGAGTCTGCCCTTGCCTTCCCTTATGTAAGACCGGGGGACCAAACTTAGGTCGGAAGGATTAACAGCAGCGACCTCTATATTCTGACTCATCTCTGGCGACTAGCCAGACATTTTTTAAAAAATTATTATGTATACAGTGTTCTATCTTCATGCCAGAAAAGGGCACCTGATCTCATTATAGATGATTGTGAACCACCATGTAGTTTGCTGGGAATTGAGCTCAGGACTTTTGGAAGGGCGGCCACTGGCCAGGCCGGTGCTGTCTCACACACCTTTCAGGCAGATCTTTCGAGGCCAGCCTCGAGTTTAGGACAGCCAGGCCAGGGCTACACAGAGAAACCCTGTCTCAAACAAACAACAAAACAAAATAATAAAAAGGTAGAGCAGCCAGTGCTCTTAATCTCTGAGCCATCTCTCCAAACCCACCAGGCAGCCTTTTAACACAGCCCCCATTTATTCATTCATTCACTCATTCATTCATTCACTCATTCATTCATTCACTCATTCATTCATTTTAACAATATTCTCTGGTCTAGGTGATTTCAGAATCAGGCGGTGGCCCAATAGTCTAAGATTAGAATCACTAGTTGCCAGGAAGCCAGGTGTGGTGGCACTTGCCTTTAATCCCAGCACTCGGGAAGGAGAGAGAAACAGGTTTTTTGTTTAGATCACGAGTGGGGGGATGAGAAAAAGACTTGTGAGAGAGCAGGTGATGTTTACCCCCTTAGAAGTCAAAACACTGGGTGGGGGAGATTAGTTATTAACCAGCTGAAAACATCATTGAACAAGTTCTCAGAAGAGGAATAAATGTGAGCCAAAAACAGGAGGCGGGGGCCTTTGGAGACGTGGCTGTTCATCGTTTGAGGGACGGCTTTGGGGCTCCGGCTCCTGCTGAGGTTCCAGGTTCTGGTTACTCCAGGTTCCAGCAGAAGAAATCCTGAAATCCTGCTGATTATGCCAGGAGAATCGTTCCTCGGAACTGATATCCTTACGGTTTAGTTATTGGTTTGTTTTTTTTTTTTTTTTGAGACAAGGTCTCTCTGTGTAGCCTTGGCTGTCCTGGACTCGCTTTGTAGACCAGGCTGGCCTCGAACTCATAGTGATCCACCTGCCTCTGCCTCCCAAGTGCTGGGATTACAGGCGTGCGCCACCACGCCCAGCTCCTTGTTATTGTATTCTTTAATCTCCTTTTCCTATTGTTTAAGTTAGCCGGGCTATAAGTAAGGTACTCTCGGTTAATAAGTTCGGAATAAAATATATTTGTTAAGAAAACTGGGCCTGCACAATCAGGAGGCAGAGGCAGGTAGATCACTGAGTTTGAACCCAGCCTGGTCTACAAAGTGAGTCCAGGACAGCCAGGGCTACACAGAGAGACCCTGTCTCTGAAAAACAAAAAAGGGTGTGGGGGAGTTATTGCACAAAACTGTACGGAGCTCAGAGGAGGGGAGCGAAGATCCGTATCTCTGAAGGCCCTGAGAAGGGTGAAAATTGGAAAGGGGGCTTCAGAATCGGGATGCTGGGGGTGTATTAGGAGTTTGAAGAAAGCTGGCGAGAGAGGCTAGGCCTCTTCCTCCACCCTAGTCCAAACCTCAAGTCACTCACTCAACCACTGGGCCTCAGTTTCCCCTCCTGCCCCCTGACACTTGTACAGAGCTTTCCCCTGCTTCTAAGTGGCCACTTCCATCACCACCACCTTCCAGAATACCCTTTGCTCTTAGAAACAGAGTTTTTTTTTTTTTTATTGGTTTTGGTCCACACAAGAAATTTCACATTATCTGGCAGCACAGGGGCCCCTGTGGGTCACGTGCCGCACTTCTGGAGACAGGAGGGGCCCAGCACAGCTAATCAGGCCTGTGCAGGGAGGACTGAGGAACCAGGCAGGGCTGCAGTCTGTCAGACGCCTGCAGTAGTTTAAGGTCCAGTGGGGTAGGGGGTGGGGTACAAAACACAAAATCCCATGTGCTTTTGTGTTGTTGTTGTTGTTAAAACTGCCTGTAATTTCTGTGGGTTCACAAACCACAAACTGCTGTTGAAGATATGAAGAAACCAGAAACTTGGGGGGAGGGGCCAGCCTCTCTCACAGCCCACTGGGATGACACCAAGGACACCCCATGTCCCCTGCTTAATGAGTCAACCCTGGAAAGTAAGCAAGGCCTGATGGGTAAGGAGGGAGCTTAGACGGCACAGGCCTGTCATCATCCCAGCCCTTAGGAAGCTGAGGCAGGAGGATTGCAGTAAGTTCCAGGCCAGAGAGGGCTAGAAAGTGAGGCCCAGTTTCAAAAAACAAAACACAACAAAAACACAGGAAAAAAAACAAACAAACCCGAATAACACACACAAGGATGCTGGTGCGGGGAGCTGGCAGCCTTAGGAACTCAGTAGCCTGCCTCCTCCCGGCAGTAGGCCAGGTACTCAGGGGCCTCGCCCTGGCTGTCACCCGCGAGGGGAGCCCCGTCGGCTGCTGGGCCCTGTGGGCAATACTTGGGGTCGTATATCTGCCGCCCCAGCCCAAAGACCTGGCCACTCTGGTTGGCGCCCTGCGTGTAGCCCATCTGCAGAGACATGGAAGAATTGTCGCACTTGTCGGTGCCCAGCTTGGTGTCGTAGATGTGCCTCCGGGTCCCTGGAGCCGTCATGCCCACCTGGAGATGGGAGAGAGGGCATCAGAGTGGAGAAGAAAGGCGGGTCTCAGAAGGGGAACCCCTAATTCCCTCAACACACCCCTGAAATTCTATATACCTCCTGCAATTTTGTTTTGTTTTCCTTTTTTCTTTCTTTCTTTTTTTTTATTTAGTTTTATTTATTATATATACAGTATGCATCAGATCACATTATGGATGGTTGTGAGCCATCATGTGGTTGCTGGGAATTGAACTCAGGGCCTCTGGAAGAACAGTCAGTGCTCTTAACCACTGAGCCATCTCTCCAGCCCCTTCTTTCCTTTTTTTAAAGATTTGTTTATTTATTATTATGTACACAGTGTGCTGCCTACATGTACACCTGCAGGCCAAAAGAGGGCATCAGATCACATTATAGATGGTTGTGAGCCACCATGTGGTTGCTGGGAATTGAACTCAGGACCTCTGGGAGAGCAAACAGTGCTCTTAACTTCTGAGCCATCTCTCCAGCCCTTGTTTTCTTTTTCTTTTTGTTTTTTGTTTTTTGTTTTTGTTTTTTTGTTTTTCAAGACAGGGTCTCTCTGTGTAGCCTTGGCTGTCCTGGACTCGCTTTGTAGACCAGGCTGGCCTTGAACTCACAGCGATCCGCCTGCCTCTGCCTCCCGAGTGCTGGGATTAAAGGCGTGCGCCACCATGCCCGGCTTTGTTTTATTTTTCAAGACAGGGTTTCTCTGTGTAGCCTTGTCTGTCCTGGACTCACTTCGTAAACTAGGCTGGCCTTGAACTCACAGAGCTCCACCTGCCGCTTCCTTCCGAGTGCTGGATTTAAGGCAAGCGCCACCACGCCCGGTTTACCCCTTACAATTCTATATGCCTCCTGCAATCCTCAGCACACCCCCTATAGAGTTTCCAAAGCTTAGACAAAAAAACTTCTTTTGTTTCTTTCGGGTCTGGGTCTCATGTAGCCCAGGCTAGCCCTGGAACTCACTATGTCGTTGAGGATGACTGAACTCCTGATCCCCCTGCCTCTGCTTTCTGAGGATGCCATGTGCGTGCCCAGTTTGTGCCATGCTGAGGACAGAAGCCAGGCCTCACGTATGCTAGGAGAGTCCTCTGCCAGGGCTCCTGACACCCTGGCACTCAGGAGGAGGCTGAGGCAGGAGGCCTGCTGAGAGCTCATAGTCAGGCTCTGTCTCAAACCCAGCCCTCTGCACAAAAATAAAATAAAACTTCTTGTCCACTTCTGAGCATCAATGTCCCACTTTCTCCTTTGCCAGCCAGGAGGCCCTCCCACCAGCCACACAGATGTCCCCAAAATCTGAGGTCTCCAATCCTTATGGCCACAGCCATTCAACTTAACAGAAAGGTGACACTGGGCGTGGTGGCGCACGCCTTTAATCCCAGCACTCGGGAGGCAGAGGCAGGCGGATTGCTGTGAGTTCGAGGCCAGCCTGGTCTACAAAGCGAGTCCAGGACAGCCAGGGCTACACAGAGAGACCCTGTCTTGGGGGAAAAAGAAGATGACAGTATCAGATGGGGGTGGACATTTGTGGGAAACTGAGGCTTGGAGTAGGGTCGTCACTTTGGCAAGAGGAAGAGACAGTGTTGAGGCTAGACTCCCTGAGTGGGCTGCAGCCCAGTTGGGGACCCACCTGGCTGGCACACTTGTTGGTGCCCATCTGAAGGCTGATGGTGCAGTGGTCCATGGGGGGCAGGATGTGGTTTTTGGGGTCGTAGAGATGTCGCCTGGTTCCATAGGCCGTCATGCCAGACTGGCTGGCGCATTTGTTGGTGCCCATCTGCAGCCCGATGACGCACTGGCCTGCCTTCATGGTGGCGTCATCAAAGTTCCTCTCTTGTTTCTCCGAGTATTTGACCCCGATGTCCACACCACTCTGCAGCCCTTTGGTCTTGGCCTGAGTAGGGCGTGAGGGGAGCCAGGTCCAGGCAGCCGTCAGTAGACATGACACCACCCCCACACCCCCCAGATGCCCGCCTCTGCCCTTGGACTCCCCAACTCCACACAGAGCGACTTCTGATGTCTTTTCCACTCCCTATACAGCCCGTGTCATCTGCTGCAACCTTGCTGCTCCCTCAGCCTTAAACACTGGGCCCACCCACCTCCCCAATTTCTGGTTGAAAGATGGTAGATTCTAGACAGCAAAATCTCCCTCCTCCCCACCTCTTGCATCAGGTTGGGGTGACCCTTTGTTTGGTTTGGTTTTTTCTTTTTATTTATTTATTACCTATACAGGGTTTTGTCTGAATGTATACCTGCGTGCCTTAAGATGGCACCAGATCTCAGTATAGATGGCTGTGCTGGGAATTGAACTCAGGACCTTTGGAAGAACAGGCAATGTTCTTAACCTCTGAGCCATCTCTCCAGCCCCTTTGATTTGGTTTTTTGAGACAGGGTTTCTCTGTGTAGCCTTGGCTGTCCTGGACTCGCTCTGTAGACCAGGCTGGCCTTGAACTCACAGAGATCCGCCTGCCTCTGCCTCCTGAGTGATGGGATTAAAGGCGTGCGTAACCACGCCCTGCTGGAGTGAGCAGTATCTGTCAGCTTGTTGACACCAGCCTCCTTGCCGTGTGCTGCTAGGCCGTCGTCCCTCCCCACCCCATCCCCGCCCCTCCCAGGATCGCACCTTTCCGGCCAGGGCGAGCAGACACACTTGCACCTGGGTCATGTTCCCACTCTCGAACAGGTCATTGGCTTCAAACAGGTCCACGGGGTTCATGCCGTAGCTGACCATGGCCTTGATGAAGTTGGAGAGGTTTTCCAGCTGGGAGGAGGCAGGCGAAGGTGATGAGTGGGGGCGGGGCCGGGGAGGGGCGGGGCTCAGACACAAGGGCTGGGGGTGGGGGGCGTTCCCACCCTCTGCTTGCCGGCCCCTCACCTGGTGCCAGTTCTGCATAGAACGGTTGATCTTGGGGACAGAGCCTGGCTGCAGCTTGTTCATGAGGCTGGGAAGACAAGACCCCAAGACCTCCGTTGATGTCCCAGCCTCAGCAAGTTTATGCCTTCCCCAGCAACCTCAGTGCCTCTACCCAGCCTCAATTTCCCTCCACCAAGCAAACAAAGCTGCTGACAGTGGATCCTAGGAATGCAATCTTGAACCACAGAGTTTGGGGGGGGGGGAATCTAAGTTTTTTTTTTTTTAATTTTTATTATTATGTATACAGTGCTCTGCCTGCAGGTACACCTGTAGGCCATAAGAGGGCATCGGATCACATCACAGATGGTTGTGAGCCACAATGTGGTTGCTGGGAATTGAACTCAGGACCTTTGAAAGAGCAGTCAGTAAGTGCCCTTAATCTCGGAGCCATCTCTCCAGCCCCCCAAAATCTGAGAATTTTGGTTATGTTTACTTTCATGTGCACAATTGTGGAATATCCAAAAGACAGGTGCACAGCACACAAGATGGAGAAACTTCCTCAAGCATTATCCACTGAGGCAGGAAAGAGAGGGCTTAGGATAGGAATGCTCATAGCCAGGGCATGTAGACAATGCAATACTGCAAGGAAACAGCAGACAGGGACAAAGAGATGTGACTCAAGACAGAGCCATAGCACAAGAAAAGGCCCTGAGGGGCTAAACAGAGGGCTCAGAGGTTAAGGGTGCTTGTTTCCGGTCCAGGCCCCAGGTTCAGTTTCCAGCACCCACATCAGGTGGTTTGTGGTCAGAGTGCCCTCTGCTGGCCTCTGAGGGAAGTGCACTCATGTGCACATAGACACAGGGACACAAAGCACAAATAATAAAAATGAAGTAAACCCTAAATAAAACCAAAGAGAACAAAAAACGTAAGAGAGACAATACAGTAACACAAGAAGAGGAAAAGAAAACAAAGACACAACAGCCTTGCAGGGTGGAGAGCTCAGGGCCAATGTCTGGTGAATGTGAGCACTCACGTGCACAGGATTACCCCATCTTTCAGACCCTTCTGGAAGTCAGGGCCGATGGAGAGGCCCGTGAGTCCCTCTATCCAGCCTCGGAGTTCAGCTTCCTTCTGGGGGTCATACTTGGACAGGAGCTGGAGGAGCAAAGAACACAGGCCTGAGGTGGGGTAGGCGTGGTCAGGGGTGGGCGTGGTGAGGTGGGGTGGGCGTGGTCAGGGGTGGGCGTGGTGAGGTGGGGTGAGGTGTGCATGGTGACCTGGGTGTGTGCATGGTGGGGTGGGCATGGTGAGGTGGGGTGTGCATGCCCTGCAGAAGCTTTCTGACAGACGAGGCCAGAGGCAGCCGGGGAAGAGATAGAGACTGGCCCAGACTGGCCTCCTGCCATGTGTAGAACCACAGTCAGCTTTCCAAGCCTCAGTCTCCTCCGCTCCTCCCCACCCTCCCGCTGTCCCTTGCTTTTCTTTTCTTTTTCTTTCTCCTTTTTCTTTTTCGAGGCAGGGTTTCTCTGTGTAGCCTTGGCTGTCCTAGACTCGCTTTGTAGACCAGGCTGGCCACGAACTCACAGCGATCTGCCTGGCTCTGCCTCCCGAGTGTTGGGATTAAAGATGTGCGATGTGCGCCATTTCCCCACCCTCAAACAATTTCCCTCTCTCATCTGGACCGATTTTGTGGAAGGCTTTGCTGACAGGAGCCGTCTCCCCCTTTCCTTCTCTTTAAACCCTTTGAAGTGGGATTAGGGGGTGCAGGGGGTGACAAAGGCAGCTGGCAGCCACCCAGGAGCCACCCTGTCCCGCAGAAATGAGCAAGGGAGACCCAGAGGCAAGCAGGGGTCAGCCGGGGATGCCAGTCGTGCCTGGGCCAGCTGGGCCACGTCCCTAGCGGCTCCTGAGGACTGGAGGGGGAGGAGGGTCCCGGTCCCGCCAGCTGCGGCCACCTCCCTTTCCAGCTGCCCTTAGGCGCATTCCTGCCCGCCGGCCACAAACTACCAGGAATGCGGTGGCCTCACGGGTCTAAATCAGGACCAGCTGTTCCCCAGTGGCCAGGCTCCTCAAATGAATTGAACGAAGCCCCCACCGGCTATGGGCTAGCCAAGGGGTAAACTGAGGCACCTGGGTCAGTCAGAATGGTGCCTTCTGTGACCTCTGCGGGCTGGTCCGGGCTATCCCATTTCCCAGCTTTTGAGCCAGTGGGAATCTGAGCCCTCATCCTCTGGTACTGACGCGACCCGTCACGCCCCACCCCACCACATCCCCCAGCTCCTAACTGCCCCATCCTTGGGGCTTTCCTGAATCTATCTCCATTTCATTTTCTCTGTCCCAGGGAGGTGTCCAGCCCGCTCTGCAGGAACTGGGCAGGGTTTTCAGACCTGAGCCTGGGGCCCGGGGGTGGGGTGGGGTGAGGTGGGGGTGCGTGCGTCCTGAGAAGGCAGCTTGTTTCTAGCAGGCTGAGGATAGCAATCCAGGTGGCATCTAAGTGCTGGGCGACGCAGGTACGCCTATCCTGTCAGTGGTAGGGACCTGGCAGGTGCCAGCCGGAGGTGGGCCGGGCTGGTAGCTTTCAGCAGGCCCAGGCAGGTTGCCCGGCTTTGCTGACTGTGAGATTTGCATTCCCAGGTGCCAGGTGTGTGGGGTGGTGGACGACCTATCTGGAGGTTTCAGAAGGTCGGGCGGGTCTGAGCTCCCCCAAGTCTGGAGTCATGTATCCCTCATCCCCTCATTGGCTCGGGGACACCTTGTTGTGTGCGCGACCCTCCAGATGTGTCCATCCCTCTGAAACTGGTTCCTCTAAAAGAGCTTCTCCCAGGTGTGCGGAGGGGAAGTCCTGGGAGGGGGCCACACCCTGTTAAGAAAGCTACCGTCCCCGCCCCCTTCCTGTCCCCAACTTAAGTGGCTGGAAGAAAAGGGAAGTTGTGGCAGGTAACGAAGAAGGGGCCGCAGGGGTCCTCGCACACCCACAGCTCGCTCGCCGCCTTCTCTCTCCGAGGCCTTCAGGGAGCTCAGGGTGCAGAAAGACCCTAGACCCATCCCACCCACCCACCCGCAGGAGGGGGGTGCGAGAGGTCCCGGGGCGGGTCCGGAGGAGACACCCCCCCCACCGGGGATGCAGAGACAATCGGGCCCCTCTCCCAGACCCCACAGCTCCCCAGATCACCCCCGGACCCTCCGGATGTCAGGGTAGGAGCAAAGCCACGCCAGCCGGGCTCCTGCACGGGTCCGCGCGTTCGAGGCTGCCGCAGCCCCGCGCCCACTCACCCGGTTCTTGACCTCGGCCGAGAGCCCGTAGGACGGACCCTTGTTGAACTGTGTGGAGCTCATGGCGCGGGACCCCGGTGCGGGACGCGCGGATCGGACGGACCGGCAGAGGGACCGGCTGGGGGCCGACGGCCCGGGACAGGGCTGAGCACCGCCCCCGCCGCCGATTGGCTGGCCGAGCAAATGTCCTTATAAGGCTTGGAAGCGCCGAATTCCTGTGGCCGCGACTTCCTGAGCCCCCCTTGGCCGCCGGGGACCCCCGCCCGCCAGAGCCACCCCAGCATCCCGCCCGGTCGGGAGGGCTCCACCGTTCCCTTTGGGAGTTTACGGGAAACTGAGGCAGCGAGGATCATGAGCGTCCTACCTAGTCCCAGGCGTCAGTTTACTCCCCAGTACCTGACCCACCTCTCTGCGTTTCTGTGGCTTGGGTGTGTGTGTGGGGGGGGGGGGGTGAGGGGGTGAGGGGGGCTGGGTTGTTGAGTTTGTGCGGTCGAGTTCTGAGCTGTGGACATCGCGGGTTCCTGTGGCCGGGCACACACACACACACACACACACACACACACACACACACACACACACACACACACGTGTTGGGACACTGAAGAGCTTGTTGGAAGCCCTT
This sequence comes from Acomys minous, assembly GCF_964271855.1. Taxonomy (NCBI): domain Eukaryota; kingdom Metazoa; phylum Chordata; class Mammalia; order Rodentia; family Muridae; genus Acomys; species Acomys minous. The sequence continues at coordinate 80,547,352 of NC_140490.1, read as the reverse complement.
GTCAGAGCGGCCGAGCTTTGTGGGGTGCACGCCAGGCTCAGCGGGGGTCAGGGAGCCACACCCACTCCCAGAAGCCCTCCCCGCCCGGGTTCCACTCCCCGGCACCTGCACAGGAACACCCGTCACCGCCCCCCCAACACACGTACTTAAAGATTAAAAAACAAGAACAAAACTTAAAATTCAGCAACACAGGGGCTGGAGAGACAGACAGCCCAGCAGCGGTCAGAGCACTGGGGCTCCCGCAGGAGACCCGGTTCCGTCTGTCACTCCGCGGGATCTGACGCCCCCTTCCTCCTGCTGCGGGAACTGCACGCGCGTGGTGCGCGGACAAACACTTGTAAATCAACCTGGCTTCGCCTGTGAGCTGGGAAGCCATTGCCAAATCTCTGTTTCCACCCGGGACCAAGGCCACCCACACCCTCCTTTCGTCCCACCCCTGAGCTCAGAAGAGCTTTCTGAATTTTGAAATGGAGGGGAAAAAAATCTGCCGGGCGTGGTGGCGTTTACACCTGTAGTCCCAGCACTCGGGAGGCAGAGGCAGGAGGATCTCTTAGTTTGAGGCCAGCCTGGTCTACAAAGCTTCAGAACAGCCAGGGGCTACACAGAGAAACCCTGAGTTGAAAAACAAAATAAGCAAAAATCCTCCTTCCCTATTTCACTGTGTGACATTAGGTATTTATCAGCCGTCTCTACACTCCGGGTTCCTTGTCTGAAAAATATAGATACGTTAAGTGCTCTCAGGGTGGCTTGTACAGACATCAAAAATCTTAAGAATTTTGACTCTGGCTGATGGGCGCTGGCCAAGGCCCAGGATGACTCTCCCTGCCAGGGCCACACCTCCCCAGAGACGGTGCCTGGGGTCTGGGTGGTGGTGCTTTTGCTGCTATCTTAACGAAAAAGTGGAGTGTGGTGCCCACACCTGCCTTCGCGCTCAGCACTCACTGTGAGTTCAGGGCCAGCCTGGTCTACAGAGGGAGTTCCGGGTCAGCCAGGGATACCAGGCAATACCATATACTCAAAACGTAAAAAAAAAAAAAAGTTAGTCGAGCTGGTCACACCTTGCCTGCGCTGGGCAGAGCGATATGACTGGTTGAAGTGTTGCCCTGTGCTAGAGGGGACTCCATTGCTTCTCCAGGGAGATCAGGCTAAATTTTGCTGTTCTGGTGCCTCAAGGACACTTCGTATTTTCTAACAGGTGATGTGTGTCTTCCATAATAATTCCGAAACTAGCCGGGCGTGGTGGCGCACGCCTTTAATCCCAGCACTCGGGAGGCAGAGGCAGGCGGATCGCTGTGAGTTCGAGGCCAGCCTGGTCTACAAAGTGAGTCCAGGACAGCCAAGGCTACACACAGAGAGACCCTGTCTCGAAAAACCAAAAAAACAAACCATGGTGACCCTGAGTGCTGCGAAGGCAAAGTGGGAAGGTTTCCTCAGCTGCCGACTGTACAGTCCAGGTGCCGAGATGCCTGTCTTGCTGTCCTCCCGCCACCCTGGAGGTATACAGTAGGCGCACAGTGTTAGGGTACAGAGCTCACGGATGCCTCTCTGCTGTACCCTAAAAGCAGACACGTTGCAGGGCATGGTGGTGCACGCCTGGGATCACTGTCCACAGAGCCAGGCGAGTCAAGGCTACACAGAGAAGCCCTGTCTACAAACCCAAACAAAACAGACACCTTCCCTCACGTGCGCAGGAGCCGCTCAGTAATTGTCCTTGGTAAACATGGAGGGGGGACAAAATATGGAACGCTTCACGAATTTGCGTGTCATCCTTGCGCAGGGGCCATGCTAATCTTCTCTGTATCGTTCCAATTTTAGTATATGTGCTGCCGAAGCGAGCACGAGTCAGAGCGTCTTACCTCAGATATTTAAAGCCAAGGTACAAAAATACTTTACACATAGAGGAGTTTTGTTGTCACGTATGTGTGCCTAAAGTAACGTTGTTAGACACCAAAGAAAAAGGTCACCCTTCAGATCCACGATGCCCATGATTATCGATGCATGTAAAACCTCACAAATCGATTAATATAGCACTCTGAGATACGCTTGGACCCGCGGAGACTTCTGGGAAGCTATATGCAAATGACACAGGCAACACAAGGCTCCGCCCGCCTCAGCCCGGACTCCAGTGCTTGTTGGGGCTTAGGTGAAACTCTATGCTAATAAGTATACCCATGCGACTCCGCCCCCCAGCGCTGCCGCCACCAATGGGAAACACTATGCTAATGACTCCAGCGCAGGGTGGGCAGTCGGGGAGCGTTATGCTGATACTTCCCACCGACCCTAATGAACCCCTATGCAAATAACCTTACTACATGAGTCTCCGCCCTCCCTTAATCCTCCGCTAATAGGAAGCCACATGCAAATGAGCAGGGCAACGTCGCCCCGCCCTCTAGAGCAGTTGGTGTGCAAAGCAGGCGGATTGCCCGGGACCCAGGGGCTGCCGCGGTTCCGGGACAGTCCCATGCAAATGAGGCTGGCCCTGAGACCACGCCCCTCAGCCCTACCGCGGCCTTACTTAAGGTTAAAGCTCAATGCAAATAAGCCGTGACACGCGACCCCACCCCTGTAGCCATGCAAATGAGCTAGGCGTGGCTTTCAGGAGCGCCAGGAAAAGAAATTGGACTTCACGTGACTCCGTAGGAAGGCCAGCAGCCAGACTCCGCCCACCTCTTGTGGCACCCCCGCCCCTCCCACCCCGTCCTTCAGGCCTTGGAGACCCGGCCTCCTGGGGCGGCCGTGGCGATCCCAGCGTCCCCCGCGCACGGGCGGCGCTCTGGCCCGGCGCTCTCGCCGGCGTCGCGGGCCGGACGGACGCTAGCGGAGGCGCAGGCGACGGCAGCCGGGGGCGGCGGGGGGGGGGGCAGCCGGCGGCCGGGACGCGGCAGGGGGCAGCCGGCGGCCGCCGGGGTGACTCGGGGAGGTGATGTCGGAGCACGGGGCGGCGGCCCCAGGGCCCGGGCCCAACGGCGGCGGCGGCGGCGGTGGTGGCGGCGCGGCGCCCGTGCGCGGCCCTCGCGGCCCCAATCTCAACCCCAACCCGCTCATCAACGTGCGCGACCGGCTCTTCCATGCGCTCTTCTTCAAGATGGCCGTCACCTACTCGCGCCTCTTCCCGCCGGCCTTCCGCCGCCTTTTTGAGTTCTTCGTTCTGCTCAAGGTGACCCCCCGACCCCTGACCCCTGACCCCTGACCCCAGCTGTCATCCACCTGCTCGCTCCCACAGCTTCACCACCTGGTCCCCGTCTGGAATACCCTGATTGCAGCCTCACAGATGCAACCTCTAGTCCCCACTTCCTCTCAGGCCCCGCCTCCTGCCCTTTGATCTCTGACTCTGCAGCCTGGGATCCTAGGCCCCAAAATTTTCCACCCATGACCAGAGCCCAGTGTCTGCCCTGGGTGGACAGTGTCGAGGTCCACCCTCCCACCTGTCACTCTGGTTTTACCCCGCACCTCCACTTGGGAACACTATGGTCATGTCCATCCCATCCTTAGGCTCCACTGTAGACAGCCTCCTGATTAGCATCTGAGGACAGTCCCTACTAGTCACTCCCATCCCAGACCCTGAGCCTCCCCTGGGGACTCCCTTGCCCCCACCCACCCACCCAGCGTCATTGCTCATCTCTGACTCTTGCCAGGCCTTTTGTGGCTCTTGTGTGAGGTCACCTCACAAGGGTTCGCTACAGAGTCAAAGCCAATGCCCAGATTGGCCAGGGACCTCCTGCCTGCCTGAGTCTTGGTGAGAAGCTGCCCTGGCTGCGTCTTCCTGCTGTGCTCCTGGGAGGCTCTCAGAGGAGCTGGCCGGGCTGGCTGGTGTTGGGGGCGTGGCGCGGGCAGGTGTGCTGATGATGCTTGTGACCTGCCATTCCCCCATGGCATTGGCTGTTTGGGAACTGGCTCGTGGCAGTTCGGGGGTTTTTCATAGCGGTAGCTCAGGCATGAACTCAAGACAGATGTGGGGATCCCCTTGGTCTCCAGGCCATGGTCTGCAGATGAGCCCGTGCCCCTTCTGCCTTCCTGCCTTCCACACCCTCAGCTGTGGGTGCCAGATGTCTGATCAGAGTCAGGGATAACAGTTGACCCCATCATCTTTCTTAGTTGGGACAAACAGGCGGTACAGCAGCTGGCTTCTGGGGCTGCTGAGATTTTGGGGAGCTGTTTCCTGCCTGTCCAGCTCAGCCCAACCTTCATAGAGGGGGGCGTGCCTGGTCGCCAAGGCGGGCTATGCCTGTACCACTCTGCAGCCTGTCTTTACCCCAGCCTGGGTGTCAGCTCCTTCAGAAGCCCCGGGAAGAACTGCTGGACTTGGTGTCGCCTCTGCTGGCTTCACAGCCTCAAGGACCGAGACTAGATAGACCTAGAGTGTGGCCCCCCAGCTGTCTGGACCAAGAACTAGCAAGTGGGTGACCATCACAGCATGGCTCTTTAGCCCTTAAGATGTGGGCAGGGGTCAGAGGGCAAGGACAAGTAATGGCAGCAGCTCAAATCCCTGCTGAGTGGAAGGCTGACCCCTAGGAGGTGGTGTGTGGCCAGGAGCTTCCGGAGAGCCGGCTGGGGCTGGTACTCTGTACCCACTGCAAGTATGTCTCCCATTGTCAGATGGACTGGCAGCCCCAGATACCACACTGGGGTGACAGTGAGGCACCCCCCTGCTTTCAGGGTATGGAGTGTCTCGAGAACCCTCGGTGGTGGCATTGAGGTGCCTGGAGGAGGTGATGGTATGCAGCCCTACCAGGCCGGGGTAACCAGGCTCAAGGCCTGAGTCTGTGGCACTGAGTGAGTGGGGTGCCAGGAACTAGCACAGTGACAGCTGGGGACTTGTGGACTGGCCAAAGTAGAGCAAGGGCCTGGGACACAGCCTGCACCTGGCTCTTGGACTTGACTGGCAGGAAAGGCTGCTCCAGTCTCAGCCTGAGGTAGTCAGCCTTCATCACACCTGATACACAGCTCACAGGCATGGGTGTGGTGTACGCTGGTGTGGTCCCAGGGCCTCTGTGCTCCACAGACTGTAGGCTGGTGCAGTGTCAGGGCCTCTGTGCTCCACAGACTGTAGGCTGGTGCAGTGTCAGGGCCTCTGTGCTCCACAGGCTGTAGGCTGGTGCAGTGTCAGGGCCTCTGTGCTCCACAGACTGTAGGCTGGTGCAGTGTCAGGGCCTCTGTGCTCCACAGGCTGTAGGCTGGTGCAGTGTCAGGGCCTCTGTGCTCCACAGGCTGTAGGCTGGTGCAGTGTCAGGGCCTCTGTGCTCCACAGACTGTAGGCTGGTGCAGTGTCAGGGCCTCTGTACTCCACAGGCTGTAGGCTAGTGTGGTCCCTTCTGTGGCTGTTCTTCATCCCCTCAGGCTGTGTCCTGCTTGCTCTGCTGTGGTTTGGGGGTCCAGTCTCATCCCTTGAGTGCACACATGGGCATGCAGGGCTGTGAGAGACCATCCTGCCGTGAGGGTTTCCTCCACCCTGCCCCTGTCCGCAGCCAGCACCATATTGGGGTCAAGGATCTGTGCTGGTGGGGAGCAAAGATGTCAGTTGGGGCCATAGAGGAAGTTAGTCTAGACAGCGCCACAGAGTGCCAGGGTCCCCTTCAGCCCCAAGAGCACAGTACATGTGGGACATCCTGGGGCTGCCAGTATTGAGCAACATCCCTGGCCCGCACCTGACACCTGACACGGTTAGGGCTGTGCTTCTCAACCTTCCTAATGCCTCAACCCTTTAATACAGCCCTCAGGTGCTGAGCCCCAAACATAACATTTTTGTTGTTACTTCCTGACTGTAATTTTGTTACTGTTATGACTTGTAACTAAGCATCCATGTCTTCAGGGGTTCTGAGTGACAGGCGCCAATGGGTGGTGACCCACAGGCTGAGAACCACTGAGTTATAGCCCACACATGCACTGAGTAAGGAAAGAGGCGGGTGGTGTGGCCGCTGGGACCCCTTGAGTGACCTTGCTCCGGCATGAGGGCACTGAGGTTATCGTGTTAGCTGCAGTAACACCCGCCTCTGCTCTCGGCCAGTCCAGAACAGCCAGCACTACTCAGAGCAACCCTGTCTCAAAAACAGAGAAAAAGTATTCCTTTGTGTGTATGTGTGTGTACATGGGAGCATGCACCCACAGTGTGTACGTAAAGGTCACAGAAGAGCTTGAGGTGTCAGGTGCTTGTATCTGTGTCCTGGGGGATCGAACTTAGGCTCTGGCTTAGCACAAGCTCCTTCATCAAACGAGCCGTCTCGGCAGCCTGTACAGTTTTGATTTTTTTTCCCTTAAATGTACTGAACATGTGCGGCTGGCTCAGCCTCAACAGGGCACCCTGAGCCCTGCAGTGTGTTGAGCTGTCACACACTGCTGTTCTTGCTGTTCCCTTGTCTCCTGCCAGGAGCCACCTGAGTGTGAACGGCTCACACTGCCAACGTGGCGGGGCGTCCAGCAGGGTGGCCTGGTCCTGCTGAGGTGCCGGGGCCTCACCGGGGCAGCTCAGCTGTGTCCTTGTGGCTCCTGCCAGCCCCAGGAGCAGGGCAGAGGGTGCCTTGCTGGGGACAGTAGCTATTCTTAGCCCGTGAGGTCAGGGGCTCTGTCACTGAGCTGCTGTGAGGCCGGGGTCCCCAAAGGCAGCTGAGAGTTGAAGCACCTGCTGGGCCGGAAGGTCATGGAGCTGCGGCGGGGTAGTGATAGAGGGGACCCTAGGTCAGCTGCCCCCCCCCCCCCCGCCCTGCTGACTGCCCCCTCCCCCAGGCCCTGTTCGTGCTGTTCGTGCTGGCCTACATTCACATTGTCTTCTCCCGCTCGCCCATCAACTGCTTGGAGCATGTTCGCGATCGGTGGCCGCGGGAAGGCGTCCTGCGCGTGGAGGTGCGCCACAACTCCAGCCGGGCGCCCGTGGTCCTGCAGTTCTGTGATGGGGGCCTTAGCGGCCTGGAGCTGGAGCCGGAGGGCCTGGAGCTAGAGGAGGAGCTGACCGTGGAGATGTTCACCAACAGCTCCATCAAGGTGGGCAGGTGCCGGGTGCCCCCTGGGGTCACTCACCCAGTGGGAGCTTCCTGTGGGCCCCACTGACACCTGGTCCCCTGTGCCTGCAGTTTGAGCTGGACATTGAACCCAAAGTGTTCAAGCCACCAGGTGGCGCCGATGCCCTGAACGACAGCCAGGACTTCCCTTTCCCCGAGACGCCAGCAAAAGGTGTGCAGGCCGGGCAGGAGGGTGGCAAGGCCACGCTGAGTGAAGGGCCCACTGACCGCTCTGTCCCTGTCCACAGTGTGGCCCCAGGATGAGTACATTGTGGAGTACTCGCTGGAATACGGCTTCCTGCGGCTGTCGCAGGCCACACGCCAGCGCCTGAGCATTCCCGTCATGGTGGTCACCCTAGGTGAGGCGGCCCTGCTGAGCTGGGGCTAGGCTAAGGACCGGCCAGCTGCAGAGGGCTTCCTAGCTCCTGGGACCTTTAGCCAGATTTATTTTTTCTAACACTAACACTAGATAGGAGAGAAGAAAAAAAGGCAGAGGGGACAGAGGGCGGTTATTGTTTGACTACTTCCTGCCGACTCTGGGCGTCAGGTTCTCTTGGGGCAGGTTTTATCTTTTCTGTCTCCTAGCTGCTTTCTTCTCGTTTTCGGCTCTTTGCGCAATATACTGAGCACAGCAGCCAACAGCACCCACCTCGGCCAGCAGCCCCCCTCAGGTGCTTAGCCATGCCACAGTCACCTGCTGTGAGGCCGCCTCAGCCCACAGCTGAGAGTCAAATAAAAACACACTCCTGTAACAGTTCCATGGTTTTTTAAAAAGAAACCAAAATCACACAATTGCCAGCACAGTGACCAGTATTGACTCCACCCACCCCCAGACCCCACCCGGGACCAGTGCTTTGGGGACCGCTTCAGCCGCCTGCTGCTGGACGAGTTCCTGGGCTACGACGACATCCTCATGTCCAGTGTGAAGGGCCTGGCTGAGAACGAGGAAAACAAGGGTGAGCCTGGGAAAGGGGGAGGGGCAGGAGGAGGGGGGCTCAGCTGCTCACGGCCCCCTCCCCCAGGCTTCCTGCGCAATGTGGTGTCTGGGGAGCACTACCGCTTTGTCAGCATGTGGATGGCTCGCACTTCGTACCTGGCGGCCTTCGTCATCATGGTCATCTTTGTGAGTGACTGGGAGTGCTGGCGCTCCGGGGTCGGGGCCTTCTGGGCTGTGGTGGCTTCCTAGGCTCCCACCCTGACCCTGCCCCTGCCCACAGACGCTCAGTGTGTCCATGCTGCTGCGGTACTCACACCACCAGATCTTCGTCTTCATCGGTGAGTCCCGGCCGGCCGGGGGTGGGCTGGGCTCTCCCCAGGCCCTCACGGGCGGCCACCCTGTGCCCGCAGTGGACCTGCTGCAGATGCTGGAGATGAACATGGCCATCGCCTTCCCCGCAGCGCCCCTGCTCACCGTTATCCTGGCTCTCGTCGGTGAGGACCCCCGCTGCGCCCCCGCCCCCGCCCCGCCCCACCCGTGCCAACCCCGCCGCGTGTCCCCGCAGGGATGGAGGCCATCATGTCTGAGTTCTTCAACGACACCACCACGGCCTTCTACATCATCCTCATCGTGTGGCTGGCCGACCAGTACGATGCCATCTGCTGCCACACCAACACCAGCAAGCGGCACTGGCTGAGGTGGGGATAGGGTGGGGTGGGGAGCAGGGAGTAGGCGAAGGCGGGATGAGGTGAGGGGTGGAGCCGGAGGGGAGCCCCTCGGTGGGACAGGGCGGGGCCTGTCTGGCAGGGTAGCTTCTCCGCCCGCAGGTTCTTCTACCTGTACCACTTCGCCTTCTACGCCTACCATTACCGCTTCAACGGGCAGTACAGCAGCCTGGCCCTGGTCACCTCCTGGCTCTTCATCCAGGTGAGGGCCGCCCCTAACCTGCTGCCCCCAGGGGGCTGGCGGGCCTTTGCGCTGTGGGCAGGGCCTCCTCGGCCCCGCCCTGACAGCTGACCTCCACAGCATTCCATGATCTACTTCTTCCACCACTACGAGTTGCCCGCCATCCTGCAGCAGCTCCGCATCCAGGAGATGCTGCTGCAGACGCCGCCGCTGGGCCCGGGGACCCCCACGGCGCTGCCTGACGACCTTAACAACAACTCTGGCTCGCCGGCGGCCCCTGATCCCGGCCCTCCCCTCGCGCTGGGCCCCAGCTCCAGCTCTGCACCTCCTGGCGGCGCCTCTGGGCCTGGCTCACTGGGCGCCGCGGCCTCAGTGTCCGGCAGTGACCTGGGCTGGGTAGCCGAGACGGCCGCCATCATCTCGGACGCGTCTTTCCTGTCCGGGCTGAGCGCCTCGTTGCTGGAGCGGCGGCAAGCAGCCCCCAGCACCCCGGACAGCGCACGCCCTGACTTGGGGGCCCCTCTGGAGGACGTACCCGCGCCTGCTGGGTCCTGAGAGCGATGTCGTGCCTGGCTCCCAGCGGAACCACGGCCGGAGCCTGAGAGAGCTGTGGTCTGCAGGGAGAGGGGCTGGAGGCGAAGGTTCTGGAAGCGGCCAGGGCAGGGCGGCGATGGGCGTGAGGCCGCCTGGTGCTCCCCAGTGCCTTCCACACGGCGCCCGCACGGGGCCGAGCGCGCGGGCCCGGACTCGCAGGTGGCGGCTCAGGACGCGGGGCGCAAGTTCCACGCTATTTAATTGCAGTGTACAGAGTCGTGTTTGTATATAGAATAAACTGTCGTGGACAGTGCTGCCGTGTGGTTCCTCAGCTCTCTGCGGGCGGCGCCTGCAGCAGCCGCAGTGGCCTGAGCCTGGCGCCGTCGCCGAGCCGGGCCCGCAGCTCCCCGCGCCTCAGCAGCGCACTGCGCAGGCGCTCCCGCGCGGCCTCGATGCGCTGCTCCAGCTCCCGCAGCTCCGCTTGCGGCCCCGGCCCGTTGGAGCAGAGCCACGGGCGGTCCTCGCCGGCCTCCCCGGGTTCTAGCAGGAAACGCACGCGCCGCTCCCGTTCCACGGCCCGGCGCACCCGCCTCCAGCGGCCCGCACCCTCGGCCGCACGTAGCTGCTCCTCAGGGTCCCTGGGACCCAGAAAGCAGAGGCAGTGCGCCCAGCCTCTCCCCCAGCCCGCTGGCCTGCGACCCTCCGGCCCTGAGCTCACCTGCCCTCCTGCTCCGCCCTCTCCTGTTGCTCCTCGGGCGGCCCGGTGTTGAGGGCTCGGTGGATCTTCTAGGGGCACAGACAGGCCTTTTGGTAGGCGCCCGGGGTGCCCGTCTGGCCCGCCCCACCGTGTCCCCGCCTCCTCACCTGGCTCGTGTGAAGCCAGTACTGCAGCTTATTGCCCCTGCGGATGCGCGGCAGCACCAGGCGGTAGAAGATATGCTCACCCAGCGAGCTGAGAAGCGCGCTGCCCAGCCCAAGGCACAACAGCACGAACAACCCCGAGAAGTGGTAGACCCCCATCTGCAGTGTCTGCGGACAAGGTCCCCCCACACAGCGTCAGGATGTGGACCCCGGGGCAGGGCAGCTAGGCACAGACGGGTACAGGAACTGGGGTCGCACAGGGTGAGCTAGAGTGCGTGCAAACAGTCAGGCTCCCCCACCCCCGCGTCTTGGGCCCCTCCCCGCGCACCTCCGTCACGGCGAACACCCGCTTCCCGCAAGGAACCATCTTGTACCACTTGTCATGGAGCAGATCAATGAAGCCGGAAGACTTGTACCGACTGATGAACTCCGACAGGTTGGAGGTGAGCGGCGAGTTCTGGGGCAGCCCTATACCGTAGCCTGCAGAGATCGAGATGGCTCCACTAGAGCCGCGCGCACCTATATAGGGCTAGGATCCCCAGAACCACCACCCCCACATAGCACTCACCCTCGATAGCAAAGGGCTTGCCCACGGTGAGCAGCTTGCAGTCGGCATCGATGGACACTTCATAATCCAGCAGGGACTTGTCCATGATGAAGGCGTTGAGCTTGGGCGGGTCGCTCCTGTGGAGCGGGACCACCAGGCAAGGTCAGCAGGGTCTGAGTGGTAGGCGGCCCTCCGAAGGCCACGGGGTACCTACCCCGCAGACTCACGTGAGCATGGCTACTCCGTGTGGCGTGGTGGGTGCGCTGTGGCGCCGCATGTGTGCGTGCATCTCCGGGAAGCTCGCCTTGATATAAGCCTCGGCGCTGCTCTCCCACACGGTGCCGAAGCGGAAGCCCTGGGAAGGGTGGTGCAGCTGCAGAGGCGGAGAAGAGTGCTCAGCGGGCAGCCTGCGTCCCCGCCACGGTCCGAGCCACCACGGCCACGCGCGGGGGACCTCGCACTGAGCTCAGGGTCTGTCCCCCTGCAAACGTTCCACTCTGGGAACCCCAGAAACGCTGCCATACGCCGGTCCTTACCTGGCCTCCGCCATCAACCACTATGGTGGCCAGAGCATTAGGCAGCACCCAGTTGCAAAGCGGCACAAGGCTGGGTGGGGGGATCAGTAGGACCCCGACCAACTAGATGCCAAAAAGGGAGGTGCTGGGAGAAATACCATGAACTCCCAAATCATGGAAGGTGAAAATAAATCCAGATGTGTTTCAGCATGCCTGTCATCCCTGCAGTGGGAGGCAGGGGCAGGCAGATCCCAGCCTCCACTAACAAAGTGAGTTGGGAGGGTCCGGGAATGGGGGTGTGGTCATGATTGGTGCTGGGGGCGTGGCAAAGAGTCGTCCTGAGCCTAGGATTCCTGGGGTGGGGGTGCTAAGGGCGTGGCTCGGGGCTGGAGTCCCTGCCCAGCACGCATAAGGCCCTGGCTTCCGTTCCCAGCACCACAATTAATTTAAAGACCAGAGAAGGCAGGAAGTAGTCGCATCCCTCCCCGACCCTGACCACCACCCTAAGCCTTTTCATTTTCCTGTCCCCCACCTTGGGGTCATGGATCCCAGACAGCTCCTCAAAGGTCTTGTCCCCAACCATGACAGCAGCCAGGTTGGCCGTGTAGCTGGACAGCACCAACAGGCAGAAGATTGCCCAGAGGTTCATGAGGAAGCGCCCGGTAGGACACTTGGGTGTCTTGCTGGAGACAATGCGTCCAAAGAGGATGGCGTAGCAGAGGTTGAGCGCCGAGGAGTAGGAGAAGACGGTGCTGCGATTGCGGCCACGTGGTGTGAGCCCGTAGGGGCTTCGCCATTCGTACAGGGTGAGGAAGAGCGCTGTGAGGTGCAGGGCAGCAAAGACGCCCACCCACATGGACCAGTGCAGGGGCCACATGAAAGCCCCGATGGGTGAGGCCGTATCCCGTGTGCGCACCATGATGCCCAGGCTGGTGGAGAAGAAAGGGCTGGTGAAATCCACCACCTGGGAGCGAGCCGAGTTGATACTAAAGCTGGTCACGGCCATGTGTGCCCGGCCAGCCAGCAGGTCGCCTACCAGGCCTGTCCAGCGACCGTCACGCAGGGCCCCATACTTGCCATCCCCCACAATATAGAGCTCAAAGTCGAAGGCCAGGTCCTCAGCCAGCCTCTCCAGCAGGTCAATACAGTAGCCATAGCAGCATCTTCGCAATGTGCGGGGTACCGAGCCGTTGGCCAAGCCTGCGAACAGCGCATCCAGCCTGGCCGAGTCATTGGTGCCTGGGTCTAGGCACAGCTGCCCAGCCGGGCACTGTCCGTCTTCATCAGATTCCCTGGTGAACACAAACGGATGTTCCACAAGAGTTACCACTCGAAGCTTCTGCCGGGCCTGGGTGCCAGATGGAGATAAGATCCGGACAGCAGCCGCCCCCGGCTGGAAGTCCAGCCGTCCATCCTGCCAGCTGCCCACTGTTGCCCAGGCTGGGGCACCCAGCGGGTCCCTACGCAGGCTCCACACCTTAAAATGGCGAGATACATGCACCTGAGAAGAGCCCGTCACCCACACGGCCCCCGTGCGGCCCTGGAAGGAGGTGTTGCCCAGAAACCTGTGGAATATAAAAGATAAGAACTGTTGAGCCGGGCGTGGTGGCTCACGCCTTTAATCCCAGCACTGGGGAGGCAGAGGCAGGCGGATATCACTGTGAGTTCGAGGCCAGCCTGGTCTACAAAGTGAGTCTAGGACAGCCAAGGCTACACAGAGAAACCCTGTCTCGAAAAACCAAAAACAAAAAACAAAAAACAAACAAACAAAAAAGAACTGTCTGGACTCTGAGAAACCTGCCTCTCACTCAACAAACACCTACCTGCAACCCAGGGAAGATCTAGTCTTGGGAGTGGAGGAACATCTTGGTTCTGTTCTGGTTTTGTTTCGTTTTTGTTTTCTGAGACAGGGTTTCTCTGTGCAGTCTTGGCTGTCTTGGACTTGCTTTGTAGACCAGGCTGGCCTCGAACCCACAGAGGTCCGCCTGCCTCTGTACTGCAGCTTGGTTCTATTCTTACTGGGGCACCCACCCCACAGATTTCATGTCGGACACACAGAGGACAGTGCCTTCCCCTAAGCTGGACCCTACTCACCGAGCCAAGGTGCGCCCCGACGACTCAGATCGACCGGCTTTCCGGTCCTCGCAGTTGGCCGCAGCTGAAAGCAGGGCATGCTCTGGGTACACCAGGGCCATACTACTGAGTGCCCGAGCCACAAGCTCCACCATGTCGTGAATGGCGGCTTCCAGTGAGGGTCGCTTGGTTTCTCCCAGTGCCAGCACCCCAGGTGGCAGGCCAGCTGTGGGCAGTGCCTCGGCTGGCAATGGTGTACCCAGCAGCCACTGGGGCCCCGGTGGTGCAGCCTGCAGGACCTCCTGTGCTCGGGCAGTGCTGCATCCCAGGAGGACTGCTGCGGGCACTGGGCTCTCCCCTCCCTCCAGAGCCCCCAGCAGGGCCAGTCCTGCCCGGAGGGCGGCATTCCCGCTGTCCAGCCGGCTCAGGTCCAGCACAAACTTCGGGGCCTGGCCAGCCCGGCTAGTCCAGAGTGTCACGAGGCCACCAGGGTCCCGGACGCGGCAGAGTACTAGAGCAACGTCCTCCCACACATGTGCCTGTAACAGGGACACCAGCACATCCAGTATGGTCTCCAGGGGGCTAGCCCAGTCCAGCTGCAGATGGAACGGGGTCTGGGGAGAGGTGGTTCCGGTCAGGACTGTACCCACAGTACCATCCACCCCGCCCTGCGGGTCAGCTCCCTGCATTCTAAACCCTTCGGTGGCTCCTCAAAACACTCTTTTTCTTTCTTTCTTTTTTGAGAGAGAGGGAGAGAGAGAGAGAGAGAGAGAGAGAGAGAGAGAGAGAGAGAGAGAGCACGTGTTTATGTAGCTCAGGCTGGGGAACCTTGAACTTATGACCCTTTCGCCTCTACCTCCAGAACACCGGGGTGACAGACATGTACCTGCGCTTTATGCCGTCCTGGTCTTAGACCTGCTGGACAAGTAGGAACCTTGAGCCCAGCTCTCGCTTGTTTTATTTTATTGTAGCATTTTACCAGCCACACTTCTTTGTCCCTCTACGTGAACCAACTCCTATACATCCCTCAAAACCCAGCTCCTTTGGCTTATTTCCTATGTAGACCTTGCCACCATTATCCGGGGAGAGCCTTGCACCAAGAAACAACCCAATCAGGTATAAATGGTGCACGCCTTTCATCCCATCACTAGGAAGGAGGCAGGTGGATCTCTGTAAGTTCAGGGCTAGCCTGAACTGAGAAACTGTCTTAAAACATCAAATTAGGAGGAAGAAGAAGAAAAAAAGATATATTGAGGACGGGACATGCAGAGGTGGATATGTCCTGCATTGCCCCGGGACCTGGAAGCCACCAGAGAGCTGTGGGTAGCGAGTTGCTTTTTACAGATTTTACGGTTGTCTTTAGGCAGGGGAAGGTGGCCTTCTGGAAGGAATCCCCACACTGTCCAATCCCAGGGAGAGGAGAGTGGCACACTGTCCTAGCTAAGGCACGCTGGAGGCATCTTGAGAGCCGGGACAGGGGTCCTCTCAATCCCCTGGTTAGAGAATTGTGGGGCTCCTTTGCTTCCCGTCCCCGCGCCCCAGGATTCCCGCGCTGCCCCCGCCCCCCGCATACCGGGGCTCCGAGGGGCGCGCGTGCCTCCCTCCGCAGGACACTCAGCACCGGGGTCTCGGTGGCGGCTGACAGGAACTGCAGCAGCCGCAGCTCGGGCCGCGCCTCGGGGAAAGCTACGGAGGCCACCACGCCGGGCGGTGCCAGGACTTGACACAGACCTCGGGTCAGCGAAGCGGGGTCCCGGGCAGGGGACGCGACGGCCACCAGTTCCAGACTCAGGTTGTTGGGCAGCCGAGGCGCAGGAGTGGCCAGGGTAGCCAGGACGCGGGCGCGGGCGGCGGGGGCGCGGGGCAGGAGCGCAGCCAAGCGCACGGTGCCCCCAGCGCGCGTGGAAACCCCGCAGGGCTGAGGGTGACTACGGACCCCCCGGGACCCCAGCGCCAGGCCGAGCCACAGCACCAGCACATACTCCATCCCTAAGGAAGTTGCTACTGTGGGAGGGGAAAGAGGGGACACCCCGCCAGTGCCACTCTGGTCTCTCTCTCGCGGGTCCCGGGGCGCAGGCGTCCGCTGAAGGAGGAGCTGGGCCGCTGCCCGGGTTTGCTGTGGCACGCAGGGCACGGTTGGGTGATGCCTTCCACCGCCCAGACAGCAGCTCCCAGAGCAGTCTTTAGCGCCAGCCAGGGAGAAACTGAGGCAGGCACATCTGGTGGAAACCTGTCCTTCAGCCTCGAAAACGATCTTGAATCACAAATTCAAGCAAAAAAAAAAAAAGTTTATGCCTTTTGTACTCCATAGTCCATGTGAAGACAGCTTTTGGGGATCTGGTCTCTTCACCCTGTTGGCCTGCCTTGGGCATCAAAAATGGGGTCATCAGAGTTGGCAGCAAGCGCGTCTTTATCCACTGAGCCATCTTGTTGGCATTCGTTATCTTTTAAAATATTTATTATTAGCCAGGTGTAGTGGCTAGGGAGTCCAGGACACACAGAAACCCTGTCTCGGAAAAACCACATATATTTATTATTATTATTAATTGTAGTGGTATTCTTTTGGGACCGAGTTTCATTACAATAGCCCTGACTGGTCTGGAACTCCATCTTTAGACCAGGATGACCTTCAACTCACAGAGCTCACCTGCCTCTGCCTCCCGGGTTAAATCGGCGTGTGTGGTGGGGGAGGGGTCCACGCAGGTGGGAGGGCGCTCTCAGGGACCACTGGCTATGAGCCACTCAGCTTGGTGCTAGGAACCAAAATCAAGTTCTCTGGAGAAGCAGTCTGGACTAAGCACGGGGAGCTTTTTACCCTTCAAGCGCCAGTGTCAAGGGCCTTGCTGTGGAAACCATTGCCACCCAGAGCTCAGCACACATTCCCCCCCCCCTTGCCGGTGATCCTCAGTTCCGGGAGTCCTGCGTCTTGGGGACTGCACACAGTAGGCACTCTGTAATTCTTTGGGAAGTTGCTCACATTTTCTTCCTCCACCACTCCAGAGTCTTCTGTAGCTCCCAGATGTCCTGGTCTCCCCCCCCCCCCTTCCCGACTCAACTGACTCTGGGTGCAGTTGTCATCCCCTGAGTGTGACCCTGTAGGATCGGGGATCAGAGGCTTCCCCAGCTGGGAGCCCTGCTGGGAACTCTGCCGTCTGTCCGTACAGGCAGGGGCCAGCGAACGTGGGGCATTCCCCCAAGATCCTGCAGAGCAGCCCGCCTGCAGGGAACACTCACTGATGAATGAACCGACACTGCCCCGCCCCCTCCGTCCCTTCAAAACCTCGCTCTCCTTGCAGAGGCGGCATTAAAGAAAGAACATCCATCAAGCAAATAAAAACGCCAGCAAGACGGCCTGCGCTGTGAGCCGGCTTGGCTGAGCATGGCAGACTGTCTAGGCACCTGGCCAGGGCTCCAAGGCACATCAGGCTAGGGGGGGTTCTCCAGGGTTAGCCCCCCACCCCTAATTGCCATGGTGACCATGGCACTCTCCTGAAGGCTGAGATGCCAGTAGATGCCCTTGTTGGGGCTAATGTCCCTGAAATCTGCCCTTCCTCCATCTGGCGCTTTGAGTCACTCACCAAACACCTCTGGGTGGGTTCTATCCCACCAGGTAAACATGAGACAGGCTTGTGAAGACTTACTCCCCCTCCTAATAGAACAGCGGGGGACCCTCCACTCCAGCTGAGTTGACATGAGATGCATGCAAGTCTCCTTTTGGAGGTGGGGTATGCCTCACAAGTATGAACGTATCCCCCTGAATCCTGTTTGGGGTCATTTCCTGTCATGGAATCTTGCACAAGGTCCCCACATACTTTATGGCTGCACTGCGCCGCACCCACCTCCCTCCCGTGGGCATTGGAGTTCTGGTGGTCTTCTGTCCCGAGGATGTCTGTGGGGGGTTGGCCCAGGCTGCTTCACTTGGAACACCACCTTCTTGAAGCTGGCCCTCACCCAGCCTGCTAACTATGGCTGCTCCTGGCAACATAGGGGAGGGGGATGACCCACCCAAGGCCTGCACGGAGTCCCAGGCCAGCCTGGGCTAGTGAGGTCCTGGCCTGGATGCCTCAGTCCAGCCACAGGTCAACAGGCACATGGCATCTGGGTGGCAAAGCCTGGCCCCACCCCACATCTGCCACTGTCCCCAGCCAGAATCCAAGGCATAATCAACACCCCAAGGAGGGGACCCTGGGAGCTCACCCTCACCTCCAGAGGCAGCTGGCTGGGTGCTGGGGACTCATGGCTCTGAAGTCCAAACACGCCTCTCCCTCAAACCTCCCCCAGGGAACAGGAGCAGCCGAACAGGCCAGGGGGTGGAGGGAGGGGTTGGGGTGTCTGGGCCAAGAACACAATGAGCCAGTGGGGAAACTGAGGAATGTCTAGGCAGAGGCTGTGGTTCCTCAGGGTATGGTCCCATCTTGCCACCAAGTGGTGCCCATAAGTGGACGTCCTGAGGTTCCGGTGAGGTCAGTATTGGCACCCTCCTGAGCTGCGGTGGCAACAGCTCTGCTAAATCACACGGATTTTCTGGCTCGTTAGGCATGGCTGTCAGTCGAAGGCGGATTTCTGGAAGGGTCTATTGGTATTTGGGCCGGACTCCAGGCTACGGTTGGCAGCAGCCCCAGGACAGTATGTGACGACAGAGTTTTGGACGCCCATGCAGGACTGACTGGTCTGTCTGTCTGGTCCCTGTGAGTGAGAACTCTGCCCCTCAGTCACCCCACCTCCAGAGTCCCCAGGCCTGAGGCCTCCCAACCCTGACCAGCCCAGTCAGAGACAGAACAGCCGAGGCATAAGATTCTTTGTCCATCCTTTGTTACAACAACAGATCACAGGCCGTGGCAAGTGCGTGTGGCAGCCGCCCCGCCCGCATCACTTAGAGGGCCGCGTGATGATTCGTGTAGAGAAGTCGAAGAGGTCACGGTTGATCTTGCGCAGGTTGCGCACCTCCTCTTCCAGCTCCCAAACCCGCGCTGGCAGCATCTGGTTGCCTAGCATGTTCTGCGGTGAGAGGGGCATGTGGGTGGGGCTGTTCCCGCCTGCCCGCCCACACAGGCCCCGCCCACCACAGGACCAGCCTCGCCCACCTTATCCAGATAGCCAGACAGCACTGCTTGCAGCTGCTCCAGACGCTCCAGGTAGCTCTGCTCAGCCCCCTGCAAAGTAGGGTGGTCGCACCACTGTGTCCCACCCTCAGAGGAGCCAGCCTCCACCACAGGTCCTCAGAGGAGGGGACCTGTGACAGCCAGGCCAAGGCCACAGGGCAAAGGGTAGACTGGGCCAGTGCCCAGGTCCAACAGGAGACACGGTGGGACCGCAGGGGCAGAGCATTTCAGCTTCTTGGACACTCGGCCTGTGTGCCACCTTCTGTGAAAGGGCCCGACACCCCTGGGCCCTGTGGGGTGCTCTCCCATGCCCAGGAGCTGGTTGGGGGCCAGTGTCTCCTGACCTTAGGCTGCCCCAACGCTCTATCCTGCCTGTGGGCCACTCTTGCTGCCCATCTGGTCTTAAAGAACCGAGTGACCTGGCCACCCAGTCACAGCGCTACGACAAGCCACCTAAGGGTGGGGCTGGCGCAGTGTGCCTTCAGACAGAGGCCAAGCATGGAGCAGCAGGGGGCACCGCTGACCTGGGAGCTACCACGCAGGGCCCCGGGGACCCTACCTGCAGGTGGAGACCTAGCTGCAGGCGCAGGCCGCCACCCTGGGCCTCGTCTCCGTGCTCAGCACCCAGCAGGTGCTTGTTGAAGTGGGGCAGGGGCAGGCTGGGCCTCAGCTCTGGGTTCAGCATGCTGGGGGGGGCTAGCGTGATGGCTGCGTTGGTCACTGGGCCTTTGAGGGTGACTGTGCGCAAGCACTGCTTGCTTTTCACGTCCCACAGTCGCACCGACTCGTCATGGGAGCCTGAGAGGAGCACACTGCCGTCCGTGGACACCGACAGGCACGTCACTTGGTTCCTGGGGAAGGACAGGGGCAGGGTGTTGCGCATGGTGCTGGGCCATGCTGACCCCACCTAGCTGAAGTGACTACCTGTGTCCTTTGAAGACCTTCCCTGCGCTCTGCTCAGGCTGGAAGCTGTGCTCCCTCAGTCCGGGCTGTGGGTGGAAATGGGGGGGGGGGGCGGTTAGTGTTTGGGATGGAGGAGGAGGCAGAGCTCTGTGGTCCCTCTGCCCCTGGTGGCCACTCACCCAGCTGCACAGGTCCACCTGGAAGATGGAGCCATCGCTGCCTCCACAGAACACATGGTACTCTGCCAGGTCCATGGTCACCGAAGTGATGCCCACGTCAAACAAGACAGACAGCAGCAGGTCTCCCGAGGAGATGGCCCAGAGCTGCAGGGATGGGAGGCCTGGCACCACAGACATCCGGGCATACAGCCAAGTCGGGGAGCCAGGAAGATTGAGGGCCCTGACACCACCCTGCCCATGCCACCAGCCTCTGAGCCCACCACAGGAGCACGGGCGCCCCACCTGGGAATAAGTCCCCAAGGCTGGGTGAGGTGGCCATGTCCTCAATCCCTGTCTCAAAACAGAATTTAGAAGGGGCTCAGGGCAGGGCGGGCAGAGAGGAGGCTGGGGTTCCATCTGTAGCACTGTGCTAAAAACAAACAGCCTCGACACTCAAGGGCGGCTGGCCACTGCAGCGTGGCCGAGTGGGAATTTCCAGCAGACAGGCTGGACAGTCCATCTCTGGGTGTCCTTGGTCGGGCATAGGGATTATGGGATGTCTGAAACCCAGACAGGCAGGCCAAGGGGGAGGCCAGCCTCTCTCTCTCTCCAACTGAGATCTAGTGGCTGCCAGGAATTCATGGGTCCAGGGTGGGGGGCGCTACCTTCATGGTCTGGTCCAGCGAGGCAGTGACCACCCGGGCCATGGGGCCCCCAAAGCCGCAGTGCAGGTCTGTGATGGGGAGTGTGTGCTGGGACCAGACATGCCTTGGGGCGAGGATCCTGGACGGCTCTGCCTGAAGCACACTGCGCACAGGGTAGCAATGAGGCCGTGTAAAGAGTCCCTGGCCTGCCTCCCTGAGCCCCCAAGTGTAGGACACCCCAACAGTCTCCAGCCTAGCTTTTTCCTGCCCTGAGGCCTGCCCATTCTTTCTGTGTTTCTGGCACGTGTCCTACCTGCAGAGGCTCCAAGCCAGCACCAGGCAGTCCTTGCCCCCAGAAACAAAGTGGCTGCCGTCACCTGTGAACTTCAGGCAGGACACGTCCTGGTAGTGACGGCTGAGGATAACCAGGAGGTTCCCAGTGGAGACCTGTAAGGGGCACCATTCAGGGGTAACATAGGTCGTGCTACCCCACAAGAGCCCTGTCTACCTGCTCTAGGGCCACTGGCAGAGAGGAGCAGGGTTAGCCTGAGGCCCTCATCACTGAGCACTTGGCCAGGCTTGGTGTGCCCCGATGGCTGATGGGAGTGTGACCCTATCCTGTCTCCAGAAAAGGATGAGGCAAATTTCCTGGGTCCTCTGAATCCCCAGGGGACTCTAAGTCATGTCTAGGGCAAACTGTTGGAGGGGGAGCTCCTGGAAGTCACTTGGAAAGGCTAGGTGAAGCAGCCCCTGCTGGGCTGGCATGTGTGAGGAACTCCCCCCACCCCTCAGCACAAGGGAACGGAAGGGCAACAGTGGGGGTGTCTTCCCACTGCTTGAGGGGGTGACCGCATCCGCCCTGAGTGTGAGGTCAGCCTCAGCTACCTGAGAACGCCTCAGAATTTAGAAGGGAACAGTAGACAACAGGGTCCCTGCAGTGCAAGAGTGAGTCTACAGTTGGAGCCTATGTGGAAAGTGGGCGGCTATATATTCCAAACCACAACAGGGAGCGGGCTAAGGAATGCAGGAGGGACAGTGTGGGGGGCCTGCGCTGGGGAGAGGCTGGGCTACAGGCCTCACCCCAGGTGGTGAGGCTCCAGGCTCCAGGCTTGGGGTGCTGTAGCCAGTCTTTGCTACTTTGTGGTCCCCACTCCAGATTTTACCTCATAACACAGGACAGGAGAGAAACAAGGATAGAGGGGAGAGAGGAAATAGGAAAATCCCTGAATTTAATTTTTTTCCTTTTGTTTTTCGTTGTTTTGGTTTGGTTTTTCGAGACAGGGTTTCTCTGTGTAGCCCTGACTGTCCTGGACTCACTCTGTAGACCAGGCTGGCCTCGAACTCACAGCGATCCGCCTGCCTCTGCCTCGGAGTGCTGGGATTACAGGCGTGTGCCAGCATAGCCGGCTTTCCTGTATCTTTTTTGACTTCAGCTACTAACAAACCACAACCAGCCCCCCCTAAACAACCAAAAACCACCGACCCTGCCTATCAGGGCCCTCATATTTATACACCCTCTGGAAAGTTCCCAAAACTTTTTTTTTGGTTTTTCGAGACAGGGTTTCTCTGTGTAGCCTTGACTGTCCTGGACTCGCTTTGTAGACCAGGCTGGCCTCGAACTCACAGCGATCCGCCTGCCTCTGCCTCCCGAGTGCTGGGATTAAAGGCGTGCACCACCACGCCCGGCTAAGTTCCCAAAACTTTTAATATCACAAAATCGCAGAAACTATTTGTAGCTGGCAAAACCACCCCTCTACCAGAGCAGGAAGCAATTCATAGTCAGCAGCCCCACACCCCTACACTTGGAAGTAAAGGGAAAGACATTATTAAAACAAGATTACTGACTGGTCGTGGTGGCACACACGCCTTTAATCCCAGCACTTGGGAGGCAGAGGCAGGTGATCGCTGTGTGTTCGAGGCCAGCCTGGTCTACAAAGTGAGTCCAGGCAGTTAGGGCTACACAGAGAAACCCTGTCTGGGGAAAAAAATTGCTTTTTAAAAAAGAAACCAAATTCCCAGAATCCTCACCACAGGGTGCTGAGTTTCTGGGCTGACTCAGGGCAGGGGAGGAGAACATGGCAACTTGCACACGAACACCTCAGGAGACTGGGTCACCACGGTCAGCAGAACCTGAGGCCCAACAGGCTCCCGGGTGCCACCCAGCAGCAGGCCCCCTGTGAGCCCCTCGCCCCACAGAAAGGAGAAATTCCCACATCAGCCATGAGCCCAGGAACCCGTGGCCACAGCTTGGAAATCCTTAGGGACAGTGCGTGGGGTAGGGACCAGACCCTCAGCAAGAGGCTGCACCAAGCGAGGAGCTGGGGTGCAAACAGACAAGAGTCACCAGGAAAGAGGGAACCTTGAATGCGGAATTGCCCCATTGGGCTGGCCTCTGGGGCACCATCTTGATTAATGACTGAGCTGGGCCCTCCAGCTGTGGGTGCTGCCAGCCCTGGGCGGACGGTCCTGGGTTACACAGGAAAGCACACTGGGGCTGGGAGGCAGCTCAGTGGTTAAAGCGCTGGCTGTGTTTCCAGAGGCCCTGGGCTTGATTCCCAGCACCCACAAGGAGGCTCACAGCCAACTATAAGTACAGAGGATTCTACTTTTCTGACTTCCAAAGGGCACTGGACACACAACAGGAAAAAAAAACAAAAACAAAAAACCCACACACACTGCTATAAAAGGCAGTTTTAGAGAGGCAGGGCAGTGGTAGCATGTTTTTAATCCAGCACTTGGGAGGCAGAGGAAGGTGGATCACTGTGAGTTTGACGCCAGCCTGGTCTACAAAGTGAGTCCAGAACAGCCAGGGCTACACAGAGAGACCCTGTCTCAAAAGGAAAAAAAAAAAAAATCAAGATGTTTAAAGATGGCTTTAAAAGGCTGCAACTACAGTAGCTGAGTGAGACAGCAATCACCCACTGTGCACAGAGCCCTGGGCCCCGGCCCCAGCACCACAGAAGCCAGGCGCTGCCATCCCCGCACTGGGGAGGCGGTGACAGTAGGATTTGGAATTCAAGGCTACAGAATGAGTTCAAGGCCAGCCAGGGGCCAAGAGACTCTGTCTCAAAATACAAAGTCAGGGCCGGGCGTGGTGGCGCACACCTATAATCCCAGCACTCGGGAGGCAGAGGCAGGTGGATCGCTGTGAGTTCGAGGCCAGCCTGGTCTACGAAGCAAGTCCAGGACAGCCAGGGCTACACAGAGAAACCCTGAGATGAAAAACAAACAAATCAAAAAAACCAAACACCATCAAAGACTAAGGAGATGGCTCTTGGGCTTGCGGCTCAAGTGTGGAGACCGCGGTCCAATTGCCAGAACCCACTACAGCCAGGCGCTACGGTCTCTATGGCACTCGAGGGTTCCTGGACACCTACACAGTGAAATAATGTCCCACACGAGACGGAGGGCAAGGGCCTACAGCTGAAGTTACTCTGTGTTGCTCGCATGTGCACACTCACACGCCATGAAGTTACTCTGTGCCGCCCACATGTGCACACTCACACGCCATGAAGTTACTCTGTGCCGCCCGCATGTGCACACTCACATGCCATGAAGTTACTCTGTGCCGCTCACATGTGCACACTCACACGCCATGAAGTTACTCTGTGCCGCCCACATGTGCACACTCACACGCCATGAAGTTACTCTGTGCTGCCCACATGTGCACACTCACACGCCATGAAGTTACTCTGTGCCGCCCACATGTGCACACTCACACGCCATGAAGTTACTCTGTGCTGCTCACATGTGCACACTCACACGCCATGAAGTTACTCTGTGCCGCCCACATGTGCACACTCACACGCCATGAAGTTACTCTGTGCTGCCCACATGTGCACACTCACACGCCATGAAGTTACTCTGTGCCGCCCACATGTGCACACTCACACGCCATGAAGTTACTCTGTGCTGCTCACATGTGCACACTCACACGCCATGAAGTTACTCTGTGCCGCCCACATGTGCACACTCACACGCCATGAAGTTACTCTGTGCTGCCCACATGTGCACACTCACACGCCATGAAGTTACTCTGTGCTGCTCACATGTGCACACTCACACGCCATGAAGTTACTCTGTGCCGCCCACATGTGCACACTCACACGCCATGAAGTTACTCTGTGCTGCTCACATGTGCACACTCACACGCCATGAAGTTACTCTGTGCCGCCCACATGTGCACACTCACATGTGATGCATGGACATTGAAACACATCAGGCACTTGAAACCCAAGACCCAGATTCACCCTCAGCTCACAGAAGCACAAGCCAGGTGGATCCTTCCCCTGGGGCCCATGAAACCCTGGCGTCCCTGCGGCCAAGCCAGCTTCAGCTGAGGACGACGTGGTGGTTCTGGGGTGGTTCGCATGAATATGAAGGCAGGAGGAGCAGCCGCGTGGCTAACCTCAGCTCTGTTCAGCTGACACCCTCCACATAGGCTCCAGGCCAGGACACAGCCCACAGCCCCCATTGCTCCGGGAGCGTGCACAACCAGGGTTATTAATTGGTCTCGACACGGAGGTAGGTGGCTCAGGCCTCAGGCTCTTTGTGGGGAGGAGGGTGAGGATGGGGGTGCTGGTACCTCTTGTCACTGACTGTGAGACAGAGGGGGCTGGCTACTATTGGGCTTGGGATAGTTTTATTTTTTAAGATATTTATTTTTTTTCCCAGACAGGGTTTCTCTGTGTATCCTTGGCTGTCCTGGACTCACTTTGTAGACCAGGCTGGCCTCGAACTCACAGCGACCCGCCTGCCTCTGCCTCCCGAGTGCTGGGATTAAGGTGTGCACCACCGCGGCTGGCTTATTAAGGTTATTTCTTTTATTAGTGTTTTGCCTGCATACACACATACACACACATAAATGTATGTATCCGCATCAGGTGCCAAACTCCCTGAAGTTATGGGTGGTTGTGAGCCACCGTGTGGGTGCTGGGAACTGAACCCAGGTCCTGCACAAGAGCAACAGGTGTTCCTAACCACAGGAGCATTGCTCTTTGTGCTGACTGAGGATGTTAGCTGATTAGCTGTTGAGCTCCGGCTTCCTGCCCCGACTTCCCTTAATATAAGCTGTGGGCGGAAGCCAAACGCCTTCGTCTCCTGCTTTGCTTTTGGTCAGTGTTTTGTCAAAGGAAAGCCAGCTCGAGTCCTGCCCCTTCCTAAACTTCTTTCTTGGTTCCCCATGAAGGTGCGGATAAGAGGCTAACCACTGTGCTGCACGTACCACAGTCACAATGAATTGGGACCCTACAGCCATAATCACATTCTGGGTCTCGGAAGTCATGGGAAAGACCCCCAAGACCACTTGCCTCCCTCAGCCTGGACACCAACCAGTTTTACTGTCTTGCATTCCCAAATGACACAAGTGTGTCCTCACCTCCCACAGGTAGATGCTCTCTGAGATCCCTGCCAGGACATACAAGCCGTTGGGTGCTGTGGTCAGGCAGGTGACAGGCCCAGGACACATGATTTTCTGTTGGAGCTGGTCCTGGGGAACACAGAATACAAGGCAGGCCATGTGAACATCAGATGGCGGCAAAGGAAAAGCTAAGAAAAGTTAAGTCTAAGCAAGGGAAAGGATGTTGCGTAGACGACAGTCCAGCGAGGGGTTGGAGGTATGGCTCAGGTCAGACCTCTGCCTAGAATCCTCCAGTGAAGGGCGGGGACGGGGCTCGGTAGGAGGGGTCATACCCAAGAGGAAGGAAGCTCTGGGCTCCAGAAACATAAGAACCCCAAACCCACAGGCCTCAGCCAGTCCTGATAGTGAAGATACGTGATCCTTTAGGAGGATAACAAGAGCCTATCTCTTCCTGTGTCTCCCAAGGTATCTGATCCTCTCATGCCGTGCAAAAGCATGACTTCTAATGGACCCCATCTCCCATATGCATCAAAATTAGCGCTCCAGTGACTACAAGTGTGCAAATGCTCATTTGCCACAGATCTTCATCTGAGCATGCGCGCACTAATCGCCAGGCGCTTTGGCGCCAACCACCGAGGGGAAGAGCCCCCGGGCCGCGAGAACGCCCGTATCAGTCCCGGGGGGGGGGGTCGCCGCGGCCCCGATCCCGGCGCGCCCCAGTCCTCCCGCCTGCACCCCCACCCCCGCACCCGCGGATGATAAGAGGCCCCGCACCTTGCGCTGCAGCTCCCAGGCGCAGATGTAGTTCTTGCCCTGCTGCGCCGCCAGCAGGTACTCGCCGTTGAGCAGCGCCAGGCCCCTGGGCCCCGCTTGGCCGCCGCGATAGGTGAGCAGGTT
This sequence comes from Acomys minous, assembly GCF_964271855.1. Classification (NCBI taxonomy): domain Eukaryota; kingdom Metazoa; phylum Chordata; class Mammalia; order Rodentia; family Muridae; genus Acomys; species Acomys minous. Next base: position 80,520,924 of record NC_140490.1, on the reverse strand, counting down.
GGCGCCCGAATGAAGCTCCCACACCACGCAGCTCCATTGCTGCGCCGCGGCGTCCGTACACACCGCCACTTCCATGGGCGCCGCCATGCTGCCCTGCCAGCCCCGCCCACCCGAATCCCGTCGTCCTTTGCGAGACGCTTAAGATGGCTCCTGGCGGACTAGCGCGGCACTGAGCGCCTCCCAGCGGCTGAGCTGGAGGACATGCGCATGCGCATTAGCTTCCCCGAGCGGAGGAGGCGGGGATATGCGCTTTAGGCGTGGCTAGTGAGCGCATGCGTACAAAGTCCGTGGCGCTGGGAGGGCGGAGCCAGTCAATGGTTTTAGCGTAAGGAGGCGGAACTTCATGGCTTGCACATGCGTATAAGTCAATGTTCGACTGCACCACGCTGAGTAGAGCGCAAGCAAACTTCTTGGATGGAGGGTGAGGGGTGGGGAGGAAAAGCACGCTGGAATTCCTGCGCACGCGTAAAAGCCTGACAGCCGGGGCATAACTGCCGCTCTGCGCATGCGCATGTCCCCTGTTTAGCCACGGTCTGGCTACCTGTTCGTAGGGTTTGTTCCTTTTGGTTGTTGTCTTTATTTGTTTTTTGTTTTCCGAGACCGGGTTTCTCTGTGTAGCCCTTGGCTGTCCTGGAACTTGCTCTGTGGACCAGGCTGGCCTCGAACTCAGAGATCCACCTGCCTCAGCTTCCCGAGTGCTGGGATTAAAGGTGCGCGCCACCAGCGTAGACGAGTCTAGGGGGTTTCACTGGATGGTTTCTGCTAGGTGTTTTGGCTCAGATGATCTAAACTTTTAGAGTTTTTTTTTTTTCTTCATGAGCCACTCTGGCCCTCGAACTCGTGGCAATCCTCCTGCCTCAGCTTCTTGTGCGCTGAGACGACATGCACGTGTAACTGTGGCCAGCTTACTTTTTCTTCTTTGATTTTTTCCGAGACAGAGCTTGGTTTTTCTGTAGCCCTGGCTGTCCTCGACTCACTTTGTAGACCAGGCTGGCCTCGAACTTAAGAGATCCAGCTGCCGCTGCCTCCTGAGTGCTGGGATTAAAGTCGTGCGGCGCCTTTACTTTTTAAAAGATCAAAATATGAACTACTGACCTTAATACCTTAGTTAGACCCAAAAAGTTAGTTACTGCCCAGGTGATCAGGCTAGACACGAAGGATAGCGTCTGGCCGGGTGTCGCTCCTGGCGATTACACTGCTGATCGACCCACGCCCTTTCACACTCTGCCTCCTCTTGACCTTTCTTCTTTGGAGTCACACATGTCAAATTTGTATTTGGCTCACTCTGTGTAAACCCAACAAGTCAGTCAAACCCAGACAGCCTTTAGCTTCGGGTCACAGCTGCTGGCCATCGGCCAAGCCTAAGCCCAAGGTGTGACTGGATGCTGCGCTAGCCGGGGCTGCAGGGCTGGGTGCGGCGTGGGGGCCCCGAGCTGCTGCTGCTGCTGCTGCTGCTGCTGCTAGGAGGAAGAGGAGGAGGAGGAGGAGGAGGAGGAGGAGGAGGAGGAGGAAGGTTGCGAACTCAGGACTCCACCACCCGGGCATCACCAGGAAGGGAGACAAGTTGGAGTGCAGTGCTCCCCAGCGTGACCACCAGAGGGCAGGCGCAAGCTGCGGGGACACGGAGGACAGGGGGGCGGGCCACCCAGAGCAGCACACAGGAGTCTAAGAGAAAACACCCACTTAGAGCAAGAAACCCAGGGGAGCACAGTGGAGGGTGCGCAGCACTCGTTATGAGGAGGGAGTCCATCCCGTAGCTCCTGCTGCATCATCATCATCTTCTTCTCCTTCTCCTCCTTCTCCTTCTCCTCCTCCTCCTCCTCCTCCTCCTCCTCCTCCTCCTCCTCCTCCTCCTCCACCTCCTCCTCCTCCTCCACCTCCTCTACCTCCTTCTTCTTCCTCCTTTTTAAGACAGGGTTTCTCTGTGTAGCCCTGCCTGTCCTGGACTGACTTTGTAGACCAGGCTGGCCCTGAACTCAGAGATCTGCGGTGCCTCTGTGCTGGGATTACAGGTCTGTGCCACTGCACCTGGCTATGGGGATAACCTTGAAAGGGTGGGGTGCCCAAGGGTGACCAGCTGTGGTCAGTGAGGCCCTTGTACAATTGAATCCAGTCCCCTCTTTCCCTGCCCCACTAAGGGTGTTGCTGGGAAGACCCTGTGCATGGTGGGTTCTTGTGCCTTAGGCCCCAGGTACATCCTTATATGGCCTGGAAGGTTCTTTAGTCTCCATTCTAGGGCCTTGGGTAGGACAGAACCCGCTGGCCACCAGCTGGGGCAGTCCAGCCCTTGAGGCCTGCCTGGCCACTTTCCTTCCCTGGACGTGGGCAGCCAGGCTAACTGTGAGGTTAGAGGTCAGCCGGCCTTCTGGAGTTGTGTAGGCCTTACCAGACAAAGGCCACACGTGGGCGTTCAGGACCACCCAGCTGCCAGACCTCTAAGAAAACGGAGAGTACAACAAATGATTAGGGAGCCAAATCAGGGGAAACTGAGGCAAGAACACCCTTATGCCCCCATAGAGAAACCCCACTGTCATTCTGTCAGTGCCCAAGCAACTCCTGTGTGCACTCTCTCCCCGGTGAGCTCCACACACCAGCCCACCATCTGGGGACTTTTCAGGGAGAAAGGACAGAGGACCCCACAAGGAGGAAGGTCCAGCTGACTCTCGCCCCCCCCCCCCCCCAGAATTCTGTTCTGCCAGTCAGAATAGTCCTGTGGGTCCCTGGGTGGGATAGCCGCAGGGCCCCTGAGAAGTTGCAAGCTGTGGGGCCTCAGGGGTCACTCAGTTTCTTTCTCTGGCCAAGGAGTGAGAGAAGCAGGACCAGCCGAGCCAGTTTCTCTGAAACACACCTTGGAAAAATAAATAAAAAATAAATAAATAAATTGCTGGCTCTTTATCGCCTCCAGGCGGGTGTTAGGGGCAGGTGGGTGACATACACATGTAAAATGCTGGTGTCAGGGGCCAGTAGGAGCCAGGCAGCTGCTGTCAGCAACGTAGGGAGGGGCCAGCCTAGGCCAGCCCTGGCCAGAGCAGGCAGGATGAGAGTCAGATGGCCGAGGTCTGGGCCCGTCCACCTGGCCTCAATTACCTTGAGTCATGCAGTCTCCTGAATGCCTTGGGCGTTGGGGCTGACATTCAGGGACCCTGTCCACCTACCAAGGTCCACCCAGGGACCCTCTCTCTCTGGTGTCCACTGTGAAGTGGCCAAGCTGGGTGTGGCAGCACAGCCTTTGATCCCAACTCTCAGAAGCAGGAGATATTAACACCCCAGAGCCTGGTGGGGGGGGGGCAAGTGTTCTGTCTCCAGGAGGCTGACAGGAGCACTGGCCCCTGGGGGGACAGCAGGACGCGTGCGTGTGTGCGTGCGTGCTTGTGTGTGTCTTGTGTGTGTGTGTGTGTGTGTGTGTGTGTAAGGGTGTGTGGGGGACAGTAGGGCGTGGGAGGGACAGACAGTAGGGCATGTGTGGGTGGGGCAGTAGGGCGTGTGGGTGGGTGGGGGGGACAGTAGGGCGTGGGGGGGACGACAGTAGGGCATGTGGGTATGTGTGTGGGAGGGACAGTAGGGTGGGGGGGGAGCAAGACACAGGTGGGGATGGGCAGCCCAGGGGAGTTAGTTGACTTCAGAGAGAGGCTCCACCTGGCTGCCGGGAGGGAGAGAGAGATGTGAGTGTCACATGCAATTAGCCCAGGGGACAAAGATGGGATGATGGTGTCCCAGGGGGAGCGGAGGGTGGGGACAGAAGGAACTGGGTCCCAGATGGGAGGCAGAAGGGGAAGGCATGCATGGTGACAGCCTGCGCAAAGGTCCTGAGGCAGGCCAAGCCAAGCGCGTGGGTCACGCCTTTAGCGCCGGTTCCTGGGAGGCAGAGGCATGCGAACTTGACTTCGCAGTGATGAGACCCTGTCTCAAATGAATATGCTCACCGTACAGTGTGTGAAATTCTCAAATAGCGAAGCTTTTGGTTTTTGTTTTTACGCAAGGCAGGGAGATGGCTTAGCAGGCGGGGACCCCTCTCGGCCGCCGCCCCAGTGACCTGAGTTCAGTCCCAGCGGAAGGAGAGAACCAACTTCCAGAAGCCGTGATCGACACTCGCGGCAACACCCTGCACCCAACACACACCGTACAGACATGGAAACAGAGCCCAGAGAGGCAGACCCTCCCCCACAGGCCATGAGCTCACGTCTCCCCAGTGTGTGTCCCATGGGGTCCCCTCCACACACCCGGGAGGCTCTCCTGCACCCACCAAAACCAAAACCCAAAAACCACTATGGAGCAGCTCTTTCACAGAAGTGTCTCAGCTCTTTAATCACACGGATTTACAGGGTTACAATCGAGTTAAATATTTCTGAGGTTTAAATACAATCCACAACAAGGTCATAAAATGTAAACTTTCAGGTTTTTTTTTTTTAAATTTCAAAAAAAAAAAAAATCACACCTTTTTTTCCCGGTTGTCTGAGTTTTCCTGTTAATAGTTGAATTTTCCTGAATGTTCCGCACAGCTGTGACCATCGCAGGCTACAGGCCACAGCCTAGGTGGGAACTGACCCTGAGGCCAGACCAGAGGTAGAAAAGAGTTTTTCCTTTTATTTATTTTTTTGAAAATTTTTTTATTTTTAAAAATTCTTTTTTTTTTCATTTTACCTGAGTTCCTGTGCGACCCCCACATTGTCGGACAAGCCCCTCCTAACCTAAGAAACTGAAATTTTCACTTTCCTCACAAAACAGCTCAGCTCACACTTACTTACTCAGAAGAAAAAAATAAAATCCACAAAAGCCGAAATCATGTGGGGGTGGGAAAAAAATGAAGTGTATAAAAATGCTAAAAAAGGAAAAAACAAAACAAAACAACAACCCACAGACTATACAGATGTTTAACTCTCAGAAAACACTAACCCAGCTGTCCTCAAGCCCATTCCCGCCGACCCACTCACTGCAGCCGGACAGACAGACAGACACACAGCCCGGTGGCCAACAGAAGGGCTACCAGGAAGGTTCTAAAAGCAGCCTGCGCCTGCCCTTCCACCCTCTTTGCCCTGAGTCTGGGGTCTCGCCTGGCCCACGCCAAGCCCTGAGGTGCCAGGTGGAGAGAGACCGAGTCCAGCCCTGTCCCCACTCCAATCTGCATAATGAGTGTCAACTGAACCCAATGCCAAGGGCTGGATGGGGCAACTGAGGCACAGATAGGGTCATAGAGGGCCACCGAGTGTGTCCAGCAGAGGACATCCCCCTTTACAATCACAGAGCTGTGGTGGGCAAGGTCCCCTGAGTTAGGATCCGGTGGTGCTTTCCGGCCACTCACAGAGCCCCAGATACAAGTGGGCACCAGGACACCAAGTCCCCACTGGGGTTAAGCAGGTGACCACACAGAAATGGGTGGCCTGGGCGCATTTCTTTTTCTTTTTCTTTCTTTCTTTTCTTTTTTTTTCTTTTTCTTTTTTTTTTTTTTTTTGCTTTTTGGCATCAAAAGACCTGAGGTAGAAAGAGATGTGCCTTGGATGTGCCCACCAAGGCGACCCCCTCAGAGACATCCCCCCCGGCGTCCCGGGACACAGAAGGCTGGCCGCTGTCTCCCTGAGCCAGTTCCCCATAGAGGCCGACTTTGGACAGACTTACCAGAAGGGCAGACAAGGACCCCCCTCAAAACCCGTGACCAGGAATGATTGTGCGGCTAAGACAGTCGCCCCAAGATGGGGCAGGTAGAAGCTTCCAGAAGGAAGAGTTGAGGTCCCCCCCCCAACCTCCAAGCCAGGCAACACCCTCCTCCTGGGAGGATAGAGAGGGGGCACACTGACAACCCTGAGACAGAGGACCAGAGAGGGTCAGATCCCACAGCCTACACCGGGAAGAGGAGCAGGAGGGACTGACAGACAAGCTGCTTGCAGCTCCCAGCACCTACTGCAGTGCTAGCCCAGGAAAGCCCACACTGCCCCCTTGGGGAAGGTGACCAAGGCCGAAGCCAGGACTAGTCCTCCAACCCAGCACATTTCTGCAAGGTGGCTCCAGCCAAAATGAAATGCAAGTTCGTTCTCTCGTTCTCTCTCTCTCTCTCTCTCTCTCTCTCTCTCTCTCTCTCTCTCTCTCTCTCTCTCAAAGACAGAGTCTCACTGTGTAGCCTTGGGATTTGCAATATAGACCAGGCTAGCCTACTCACAGAGTACTGGGATTAAAAGAAGTATGCGCCACCACCTTGTCTTATTTTGCTTGAGACAGAGTCTCAGGGAGCCCAGGCTGGCCTCAACCTGCATATGAAGCCAAGGACAGCCCTGAACTCTGAACTCTCTCTCTTGATCCTCCTAGGACTTGGGATGACAGGCGTGTGCCAGGATGCCCAGTTTGGCTGGACCATGGGACGGCGACGCCAGACCTCTGGCTGACGTACTGTGACATTCAGGTACTGCCCCAGCAAGGGGACTGACAAAGACAGGAAGAGAGATGGGGACACAAGAGGCATCGGGCGTGACTCAGCCCAGATCCTTGCCCTCGGCTAGGCCCGCTGCGCTGGTCTTGTCTCCCCTGAAGGAGCCCACCCAGGCAAAGAGAATCCAGCACCTTCATCCCTGAGATGCACGAGGCCACTGCATTCCATGTGCTGCTCCCCTACCCGTTTCTAGAACATTCCATGTCCTGGGTAAACAATCCAGGTCCCTGAATGAAGGAGCCAGTGGGCAGGGCCCAGCCTGACAGAAGTGTGGACAGTGCTGAGAGCCTGCATTGCCTGGCTGAGTGGCTCCCAGGACAGTGCAGAGGCTGTGGGGTGGCAGGGGTGGGGACTCTAGCTGGTATTTTGCTTCTTTTTTTTTCTTTTAAGTCTGTTTCCCTGAATGAACACAAATATATAGATATACAGATAGGCTCTCCCTAAAATCCCCACCCTCAAGAATAAAATAGAATATTTACAAAATCGGAAACCCCAAAACCTTAAAAAACAAGTCGCGTCTGAACGTTGAGCTCTCATTTTTTAAAAAAAGGAAAAAAATTCATAGCTTCTGAGGAGAATGAAAGAAAACAGCAATCCTGGTTCCAGTTGGTTGCTTTGCCCAGAAGGAACCATGGTTAAGGACTGAGGAAGAAAAAAGAAGAAGAAGAAGAAGAAGAAGAAGAAGAAGAAGAAGAAGAAGAAGAAGAAGAAAAGAAAGAAAGAAAGAAAGAAAGAAAAAAAGAAAGAAAGAAATGAGAACACACAGTGCCAGGATTGATGAGGTAAATGCTGGAACTGGGCTGGTCAAGCCGAACCCCCCATGGAGGCCTCTGGGAAGGTTGCCTTGGTGGCCCTTGTCAAACCCACTTCTCGGAGTCTCCGAACCTGAGAGATTCAAGTGTCCTTCGCTTTGCCCTGATATTTATTCATCTGTTTGTATCTATCTATCTATCTCTATATATATGCATATATATTTTTTTTTCTTTCTCTCCTTTTTGGCATCAGTGTGGCTCCTTGGGAATCTGCCTGGCCCGCTGGGATTCTATGGATGTCCCAGGTCCCCTGGTGGCTGTGTGGTCCCCGTGGCAGGCATGGCGGGCGGCAGCAATGTGTCTTGGCTTCCTTTAAGGCAAGGAGTTATTTGAGGTAGAAGATGTGGGGGGCGCAGTCACCCCGGCTAGCCCCACCTGGCTGCCACTGCTGGTGCCGCCGCTGGCTCCTGTCCGGTTACCCACTGCGTTGCTGGTACCCATGCTGCTGATGGCACCTTTGCTGGGGGCGGAGGGTGGCGTGGGGGGCGGCGGCTGAGCAAACAGCACCCCTGGGAGAGAGAGAGACAAAGGGAGGAACATGTCACAGAGCTGGGCAAATGGGTGGGCCCAGGCTGCCGGGTCCTGCAGGCCCTGGCAGCAGAGCCACGGGCCAGGCTGTGACCTCACCTGTGTACACGATGCCGTTCATCTCCACTGACATGCTAATACTGTTGCTGCCGTTGGCACTGGTCGCACTCCCGGCTGAGTTCTGGCTGCTCTCGGAGGCTGTGGGGGGTAAGAGATCCACCATCCAGGTCGGAGGTAACCCTGGGAGTGGCCTGCCTCCCACCTGCCTCCTCTAGAAGGACTTCTCAACCCTTTTTGTAGGGTTATTTCTTTCATTCATTCATTCATTCATTCACCCTCTTGTTTTGGTTTGGTTTTTCGAGACAGGGTCTCTCTGTGTAGCCCTGGCTGTCGTGGACTCACTTTGTAGACCAGGCTGGCCTCGAACTCACAGCGATCCACCTGCCTCTGCCTCCCGAGTGCTGGGATTAAAGGCGTGCGCCACCACGCCCGGCTTTCCTTCACCCTCTTATCATTCATTTATTTATTATTATGACCAGGTGCCACTACGTAGCTCAGGCTAGCCTCGACCTCCTCCTGGGATAACAGGTATGCAGCAGCGCCAAGCACCCCATGTGAAACAGATCCCCATCAACGCGAGAACATGTGGAGTCCCAACTAGACGGACTCGGTTTTTCACATACTATCCCCGAAGGCCTCTCTTGTGGTGGTGTGATCGTGGTGCGATCGAGTTACCCGCCCTTTTCAGACTCAGGCGGGCACCCGTCCTGACACACACACACACACACACACACACACACAGAGAACGCGGTGGCGTTGCGAACCCTCGGTACCTTGGCTGTTGATCCGGATGCTCATCGGCAGCTGGGCCGTCATGGCCAGGAAGTTTTGCTGCAGAGCTCGATGCATGAAGCGCTGCTGCTCATCAGCAACCAGAGCCATCTTCTTCTCGGGAGGCTCCGTAGATTCCAGCTTCTCCCGGAGTTGCTCCAGGGCTGCCGCCTGGGCCGCGACTGCCGCCTGGGCCGCCGCTGCTTGAACAGCAGCCGCCTGGGCGGCCACAACAGGATGGCCGGCCAAAGACACAGGCAGGCGGCCTGCCACAGCCATGGGCATGGCTGACTCTTCCTCTGCAGACGGGAGAAGAGCAGGTGATCAGGGGGGGAGACCCGGGGGGGGAGTCGACTTTGCCACCACCAAGGTGAGAGGTGAGCAGACATCTACACCCCCTGCACCCCAGATTTGTTTTTGAGAGTCTCATGTAGTCTAGGTTGACTTTGAACTCCTGATGCACTGCTCAAGTACCAGGATGAGAGATGACGTGGTGTTGGGGTGGCACCTAGGGCTCTGGCTGCACGCCCCGAACTACCACCGCAGCGGACAAGAGGGCTGACATTGACCGGACTGGGGGTGTCCACAGAATCGGGGACACCCTGAGAACGTGCGGGCCTGGGCTGTGAGCTTGCTGGGGGCATCATACACAGGACGCCTCCCAACACCTTTACAGAAGTCAGGCAGCTTCCCACCTCTGATTCACAAGCCAGGCTCAGAAAAGATTAATGAGTTGCTCAGGGGTACCCCAGCGTTAGACTCAGTGTGGTTCAAGGGTCAACGTGTCATGACCGACACTGCACATGTCTGCTGGGTCTGGTATGTGCCAAAGGTCTCCAGCGCTTAGAAGGAAACAGAAGCGACAAGTTAGCAATGTTTGCCACGCACAAGACGCGGGTGCTATGATTGATTAGTGATGCCAGGTTTAGAAAGGGGTACAGTGCTCGGTTAATAATGTCTGCCCTACTGCAGACATAAAAAAAAAAAAAAACTCAATTAGTAATGTCTGCTGCAGGCAGAAGATAGATAAATCATGCACATCATATCTGAGGCATATTTGTTTTGGCAAAGAACTGGGGAATGAAGATTGGTGATGTCTTTCTGCTGCATGGGGGAGGGGGTTTAGAGAGCAGGGATTGACTAGTAATGTCTGCCTTGGGCACCGCCACTAACGAAAGGGAGAATTCTTTTACACTAATGGATTTATCATGGTTACAGGGAGAAAAAAAGGGATAACCTCTTCCCCTCACATGATTCACCTTTCTTAATCTTGGGCGCCGGGGTGATGGAGCTGCCATTGGTGCTGGTGGCGAGGCCCAAAGAAGTCACTGGTAGCTTGGGCGAGGATAGCATGCTGTGGGCTCCGCTGGGTGAGTAGGCAAAGAGTGAGCCCCCGAAGCTCTGGCGCCTGCCCTCGCGACGGTTGCTGTCGATGGCAGCCTGGAGCTCGTTGGGGCTGCTCAGGCCTCGCCTCTCACACTCATAGGGGTAAAGATACTTCATGTACCTGTGGGCAGGGGAAGGGGATGGCACTGGAGGCAAAACCAGGGCAGCACCACAAGCTCAGGGAAGGGACGCACACTATCTCAAGAGACAGACGGAGGCCTATCTGAGGAGGAAGGTGGTAGGCTATCTCAGAACACAGGTGAGGAGCTGTCTTAGGTCAGAAGTGGCGGGCTGTCTCAAGAGGGAGGTGGCGGGCTATCTGAGGAGGAGCGAGCTATCTCAGGGAGAGGTGGTGGTCTATTTTAGGAAGCCCGTGAGCTATCTGAAGGGGAGGTGGCGGGCTATCTCTAGAGGCGGGGCAGCTCCGCCCCCCACCCCCCACCCCCGCACTCACTGAGTCCGCAGCGTGAAGGCGGCGCTGGTGATGGAGGTGGGCAGGTTCAGCCCCTTGGTGATCTCCCGCCACAGCTTCTTGTTGATGACCTCCACCAGGCCGCCCTTCTCTGTCACCAGCACGTACAGCATGAACAGGTCGAGGACCTGCTTGGCCATGATGGGGATGCGGTTCACTGGCGTGCCTGGGGGACATCAGGGAGGGGCTGCTTGAGGGTGGGTGCCTGCTGTAGCTGGCGGGGCTTAGGCAGGGGGCGCCTGGCACCGGGGCCACCGCTGCTGCCGCACACTCATCCTGGGCAGCCCTCACGTTGCACGCATGTGCACGCTGGGCCTTACAGGGTGAGGAGTGCCACCCCTCCCCTCCCCCACTCCACACCAGGACTGTCCGTGTGGCAGTCGCATAGGTTAACTCCCCCTAACCCTTCCTGGAGCAGCGGGTCCCTGCTTGCCTCAGTTTCCCCAAGAGAAGCACACGCTCATTGGCAAAACAGACAGCAGCCCCCCCCCCCAGGGAGTTAGAAGGGAGAGGCCAGCGGCCATGCTGGGGACACACAGGAGTCTCCAGGGTGCTGGGCATTCCCACTCCACGTCTCCAACAACAGTAGCTGGCCAAAACAACCACAAAGCATCCCCAGAGGCCTCCCTGCCTCCGCCCTCCCCAGAGTGGCAGGCTCCAGTGGGGACAGGGCGGGCTCAGCTAATGGGAGTGGCAGTTTAAGAAGCAGGAGCCACCTGGTGACACCTCCACCAGCCCCCCTCTGCCCCGGCCCCCTGTTCATCCCTCTACACCTCACCTCCCAGAACCTCTAACCCCAAACCTGCTACACACAGGGCCCTGTACCCTTCATAGGTGCCCCACGCCCAGCTCAGAGCTGGGTCTCACACTTGTGCCAGCTGGCTTAGGAAGGGCCCTCACAACCCAGCCTGGCACACAGCAGGTGTCCAACAGAGAGGCCTGGAGCCTGACAGGCCTCAACCCCAGCGACAGATCCGCTGACCAGTCCAGTGTGTCTCCTGCTGGGGAAGCTGAGGCCCTGGGGCCTGACTTGACAGGGGACTCCACAGACCCAGCAAGCAGGCACTGGAAGACACTTTCCCTACGCTTAGCCACGGCTAGCTAGCAAACACTCCCAGGTCAGGGGGACCCCGCGATGGCCACGTAGAGGTGGATCTCAAACCCACTGCCCTGTTCAATGGCAGCTCAGCCCTAGTGGGAAACCAGGAGGTCGGCAGGCCAGTCTGGTAGAGGAGGAAGTTTATATAAAGTCTGGGAGCGAGATGAAGGGCGGGATGAGGAAGGTGGCAGGGGCACAGGCAAGGCATCTCCCCCATTTCCTGTCTCCAGAGAATTCTGAGAGAAGCCTGTTTCAAGGTCTCTGCTTTCTGCTGCGAGGGAGCAGGGGTCATCTCTCCCTCCCAAAGAAGGGACCGGTGGGCAAGTAGGTGGTTCTCTGACAGGGCGAGAGATGGCGGTTTGAATTCCAGCTCCTAATTTCCAGAGGCCTCAGAACAAAGTGCCGGAGCAGGCAGGGACATGGGGTTCTGAGGAATGTGAAGGAGTTGGTTGGCTTGACATGGTGAGGGAGGCCAGGTCAGATGCAGGCTTTCACAGCCCTTCGTGCTCAGTTGCTACGCTGTAGCATTGAGGTGCCCGACTTGCTGACCCGTGATGGTGGGGGGTGGCGCTAGGAGGGTCAGCGCCGGCCTAGAGGCAGCTGGAGGTGTGTGTGTGTGGGGGGGGGTAGGCCAGGTGGGGCAGCGCGATAACCCTGGGACACGGGAGGGCAGCAGGGCTGGACCCGAGGAGGCCTGCAGGCTCCACCCTGACACGGAGGGGTTAATTTCAGAGGCCACAGTAACCCCTTCTCGGTAGCCTTCCGGTGGGTGGGCAAGCCTGAAGGCCTGTGTTTACAGAAGCCAGGGGCCCTGGCCCAGGCTGGCCTCGGGTCCCCTCCTCCGCCCCTTCCTGCTGCTCTGACTGAGGCCTCGAACCTCTGTGGACCTTCAGCTTCCTCCCTGAAAACACGGGCATTGTAATGACCCAGTCCCTGCTGGTCCCCTCCCCGAGGAGAGGGAGTTCTGGGGGGGGTCCCCAGTCCACAGCCACGGAGTTTGGGGGCCCTCCCCCACTCACAAGAGACTGAACTGTCTGGTCCCCCCCCTCCCTCCCACCCTGTGAGGCGCGCTCACCCCGCTTCTGCATGAAGCTGAAAAGGTCATCCAGAAACTCCTTCCTCTTGGGGTCCGCGTCCAGTTCATAAAGCTGTGGACAGAATGGGGATGGGTCAGCGGGTGGGAGGCACGCGGCCCCCCCCACACCATGACAGGGTGGGCAGTGGTAGGGTGGGGTGGGCAGCAGCAACAGGAACTCAGCCAACCCCACACACCCCAAGCCGCAGACAATGCTGAGCACCCCCCCCCCACACACACACACACACACGCACACACATCCAGGGGTCACTAACCAGTGCCCCCAGGAAGGGTTAGGAGCTCTGGGAAACTGAGGCACAGTGACAAGGAGAGTTGTCCAACTCCTGAGCGCCCTGGGGGCTGGGGGGTCTCCTTTCTCATCTGCGTGTAGAGTGACTAAGTGACCTTCTGCTCATCCAGGCTGTAGTGGCTGGTGGTGGCGGGGTGATCTTAGGGACTGCTGTGTCCTGGGTGCCTCTGGGTACTGGGACTCACTGACCCAGCAGGGGGAAGTGGGGCGGAGATAATTAACATGCTCAGCTGAATACCAGGCTCCAAATTAACCTCCAGGAATGCAGCCGGCTGGACTGTGGGGGGCCTTGAAACCACCAATTACACCTAGGTCTGCATAATCCATCATTTAGTGCCCAAAAGCCTGGTGGGAACCTCAGAGTGGGCAGCTGGGGCCATTCCTAGGGCACCTTTCCAACAGGCCCTGCCCTCGACTCAGTTTCCCCATCTTGTTCAGCGGAGATCATGGACGGGGTAGACGCCATCCTAGAAAGGAGCCCAGAGCCCAGGCCTCTGCTGGGTGGCCCGGCTGTCAGCTGCCCAGCTGCCCAGCTCTGTGTGCGCCCGCCCCAGCCCGGGGCCAGCCTGCACCAGACTGGCCGGCCCACATTCCTAAGTCCAGGGAGGCCCACTCTCCCTCTCCAGGCTGCCTGAGGGGTGCGGGGCCTAGCAGGTAGCAGGGGCCGCCCAGCAGGGCGCCTCTGGGTGCCACACTCAAGCACCAGGGCCAGCTGGGACCTCTGCATCTTCCCAAGGAGGCTCTGCCTTCACTGCAGAGGGTGTGGGTCCCCCACACCTATGCATCACGCTGCACTTTGATTTCCTCCAGGAGCTACCTGAGGGGGGGGCACATGGGACATGGGACCAGGGGTGTGGCCACAGCCCCAGATACTGGAGAGTCTGTAAGGACCTTCCCCTGGGAGGTCGGGGATGCCCTGTGCACACCCCAGAAGCTCATCCTAACTGCCATGGCCAAAACTTTTTCCTGGACACAGGATTCACAGGCTCAGCCCCTCCACAGCCCCCGTTAGAGCCCTCCTTCCTCAGTTTCCCTGTCCTCACTGAAAAGAACCAGACAAGCCGCTGGGTATGGTGACACATGCTTTTGATCCCAGCACTCAGGAGGCAGAGGCAGGAGGATCGATGTGAGTTCGAGGCCAGCCTGGTCCACAGAGCGACTCCAGGACAGTCAAGGCTACACAGAGAGACCCTGTCTCGAAAAACCAGAAGAAAAAAAGAAGAAAAGCAAAAGACAAAAAGTGCATGGCCGTTTGAGGGTGCGGCTAAGTGGGCAGAACACTCATCCAGCACGTGCAAGGCTATGGTACCACCCCCCAGCACCCCACAAACGAAGGAGGTGAACGGTGGTTGCACACCTGTCCTTCCGCCGCACTCAGGAAGGGGAGGAGAAATGGTCGGGGTCGGGAGTTCAAAGCCAGCCCGGGCTACATGAGACCCTGTCTCAAAACAACAACCGCCACCCCAAACAAACAGTTCTATCTCAAACCTCAAAGCATTGGTGGTGCCTCTGGGGAAACTGAGGCCCGGCTCAGCGAGTAGCTGCCTCACTAGGGAAGGCACCGCGCATGCCCATTCCCGTAGGAAGGACCAGACGGTGGCAGCGCCCGGTCAGATGCCTACAGGGGACAGGACGTCAATTCAAAGCCATAACCGGGGACCCACAGGGATCCCCCGGCTGCCTGTGGGGGAAGGGCCAACAACAAAGACAGGCTGTAAAAGCCCAGGCTTTAATGGAGCTCTGGCCCTCCTTCCGGCTGGCCTCTGGGAGGGTGTGTACCACCCTGGAGAGCTGGCTCTGGGCGACAGTGTCCAGGCTCCTCTAGTCACAGGCCCAGCACTGGGACAGGTTTTGGGTCTGTTTCTCTTGTCTGGAATCAGACAGGGTGCACGACAGGCGTCTAAATAAATGCCCATTCGATATGCATGGTTTCTTGGACCTTGCAGTGGGTGCTCACTCCCTGTGGCACGGTCCTAGCCTCCTCCTACCCTCTTGGCTTCATCTGCAAGCTGGAAGCGTGACCTGGGACAGAGGCATACAGCAGGCACTTACTAAGTGTACACAGCCATTCCTCGCCTTCCCTACGCAAGCCATCCAAACAGTTCCTTCTCAGGAGGGGGAGCCTGTCTCCTGGTTCACACCGTCGCCTGCTCCAACCAGGAAGAACTTTTTTTGTTTGTCTGTGGGGTTTTTGTTTTTCCTTTACAGGAACCTTTCTCTCGGCTGCCTTTTTGGGGGTTTTGTTTTGAGACAGGGTCTAACCTGGAACTCCTGCCAAATAGCCTTGCGTCTACTTCCTGAGAGCTGGGATGACAGGCCCTGGCCATCACCACGCCTTCTAGACCTGGCTGGCCCTGGGGCCCAGCTGCCCACAGTCACATCCCATCTGCAGGTTTCTGTTCTGACCACACCTGGGAGGCCAGGGCTGTTCCCACAGGGGCCCAGGGCGGTGTCCTCAGAGCCAAGGGGCCCTGGCTGTCCCCAGCCGTTAAAAAAAGACTGCTCTGTGTGTGTGTGTGTGTGTGTGTGTGTGTGTGTGTGTGTGTGTATACGTACACGTGTATGGGGGGCCCCTGAGGAAACCTTTGTCCCCGAGGCTGTGGCAGCCCAGGCCCCCTGCCGGCTCCCCAGGGCTCCAAAGTCCACAGGGCCCCACCTGGGACAGGCGCCAGGCAGGGTGGACCCCAGGAACGAAGCTGGTTTAGTAGGGGCTTGGCCTGGCCCCAGCCTGGACACTCCCTACAGTCACTCCGTTTGTGGCACAGACAGGCACACTGGAGGCTAGGTTTGACTCCCAGCTTAGCCCCCCTGGCAGATGGGACTGCTTTGGTTTTTTTGTTTTGTTTTTCTTTTTTTTTTCTTTCTTTTTTTTTTTTTGAGGTAGGGCTCTTGTAGCCCAGGATGGCCCCACTTGAAGCAATCCTATGGCCTCACTCCTCACCCCCTTGGTGCTGCCCCACAGGTGGCAGCTGCCCCACCTACCCAACTGTGGAGGCGTTTGAAAAGCACACTGGCACCTGCTGTGGGAACTCAGGCTGCTTTCCTCTTTAGTGATCAGAAAATGTGGATCAGATTTGACTCAGCAGCCCCCACTCCCAGGTGAGAGGGGGAACCCAGAAAAGCCATCTGGGGACACAGGGAGCCTGGGGACTCTCTGCTACTTTGGCAAGAGTGAATGAATGAATCTGCATCTCTCAGAGCATAGGCCCATGCTCTGAAAGGAACTCTTTTTTGTTGTTTTGTTTTTGATTTTTGATTTTTTCACCCCTAAGATTCTCTGTGTAGCCTTTGCTGTCCTGGAACTCATTCTGTAGACCAGGCTGGCCTCAAACTCAGAAAGATCCACCTGCCTCTGCCCCCTGAGTGCTTGGATTAAAGGTGAGGGCCACCATGCCCGGCGCTTTTTTTTGAGGGGGAAGTCATGAATATAAATCTCATATCTCAGACAGATGCTGTAGCGCACACCTTTAATCCCAGCACTGGGGAGGCAGAGGCAGGTGGATCTTTCTGAGTTTGAGGCCAGCCTGGTCTACAAAGCAAGTCCAGTACAACTGGAGCTACACAGAGAAGCCCTGTCTCGAAAAACCAAAAAATAAAAAAGAAATAAATCTTAGATCTCATAAATCACAGGCCTCCATCTATTTCCAGAACATTCTACCACTCAAAAAGAAACATTGTCTGCATGAACAGTCACCCCATCCTTTCTCCAGCCCCTGACACCCAGGTACCCACTTCTTGACTCTGAGGCTTTTTGTCTGGGTCTGTCACCAGTATTTTCAGGTCCCTCCATGCTGAAAAGTACAGTGGGGCATCAATCCTGTTCCTAGCTAAATAATATTCCAGTGTATGGATGGATCACACTGTGTGTCCATCGTCCATCTGTCTCTGGGCTGCAGGAGCCTTTATCTTTGCCACCTTCTTTGAGGATTTTTTTTTTTCTTGAGACAGGGTCTCTCTGTGTAGCCTTGGCTGTCCTAGACTTGCTCTGTAGACCAGGCTGGCCTCGAACTCACAGAGATCCGCCTGCCTCTGCCCCCTGAGTGCTGGGATTACTGGCATGTGCCACGAAGGCAGGACTCTTCACAGTGTTTACAACCAATGCCCAAATCCAATGGCTGTGATTCTCCTCCCTCACCAGCGTGACCAGGACCCTGCCTTCCCCCAGCGGCCAGGGATGAAGGGCTCTGAGCTCTGGAAACCTCAGGGCTGGTCCCCAGTGTTCCCCTCTTCCTCCCTGCCAGCCTCCACCATGTTTGGCCGCCCCGCCCTGGGCCTGGCCTTCGCACTGTCTGGTCCTTCTCCTAAAACCCTGTTCCCACATCAGTGGAGCCTTGGGTACCCTCAGCCCTGGGCGGCGGGGGGGGGGGGGGGGCAGCGGGCCGGTGGATATGGGGGGACTGCTGGGAAGTTGGGGGAGGTTTGAAGCCACCTGGGCAGACACGCCCATTCCATCCCTCCACTGAGGACTGCTTCAGATTCACCCTGGGACCCATTCTTTACTTGGAGAAACTGAGGCAGAGGTGACCTGTGAGTAACAGAGTGCCAAGACCAGCTGAGCCCCTGAAAGAGCCTTTTCCATGGTAGCCCAGGGTGTTATAAGTATCTATCATCCTATACTCAGAAGGCAGAGGCAGGAGGATGGCCGTGACTTCCAGGCCAGCCTAGGCTACATAGGGAGACCCTGCGTCAAACAAACTTGAGTTCCGTGCCAGAATCAAGAGTTCGGGAGGGTCAGAAGTTCAAGGCTAGATTCAGCCACATAGAGAGTTTGAGGCCAGCCTGGGCTACATCAGGCCCTGCATTGAAACAAAAAATAGAATCTAGGAGCTACCGTCAGAGATGCCTGAGATTGACCATAGGTTCACAAAATCAAATCAGCAGGACCGTGGTGGCGCACGCCTTTAATCCCAGCACTCAGAGGCAGAGGCAGGCGGATCTCTGTGAGTTCGAGGCCAGCCTGGACTACAGAGCGATTCAAGGACAGCCAGGGCTACACAGAGAAACCCTGGCTGGGTGGGTGGGGCCCTGGCTGCTCCCCACTTGCTCTCCTCTGCAAGCCAAGGGTTCACAGTGGCCAGCACGCCGCTGCAGCCCGCCAGAGCCCAGGGAAGGAAGGATGGAGATCTGGGTTGCTGTTTTCATATTTGGAAGTCCAAGGAGGTTTTGCAGACATCCTTGCGCACTTTCTGTGTATGGGGCCGATTACATGTACTGGGCGCACGATAGCACATGGGCGGGCCAGGCCAGCGGCAGACGCTGGACTGCAGCGGCACTGGGAAGCTGGGTCGGGCAGGGGAGGGCACAGCAAGTTCAAGGCGACCCTGGGTAACTTGGTGAGACCCTGCCTCAAAATGAAAAGTACAGAGAGGATGGGGGTGGCGGGGGGGTGGGCACAGGCGTAAAACAGGCATGGTTAAGGGTGAGCAGTTTTATCTAGTGGGCACGAGGTGCTGGCTTCCTTCCCAGGAGAGAAGAGCTGTGCCAGGCATTGGGTACACAGCGAGGGCCACCTCCCACTGCCCCAGCTCTCTTTGGGCCCTTCTGGCCACCCGGTGGCCTCCCGGCTCACCTGAGGGCTGGGGCTTCCCCTTCCAAGCTAGCCACCCGGCTCTTTCATTTCCCGTCAGTTCTGTGGGCAGCTCTGGCTCTCGGGAAATTGGGGAACTGATTCTGGGCTGGGCTGCACATCTGTCTGCTCAGCTGCCTCCCGCAGAGGCTGGCCCCTCTCCCTTCTGAACACGCTCGGCGCCCCACCCATGAGGCAGATATTAATAGTCCTCCTGGGAGGACCATAGGAGGGGCTGCCACAGATGCTGGCCTCTGGGGTTCCTGACTGGGGGGGGGGGCACTTGAAGACCTTCAGGCTGCCTTTTTCTCCTGAACAGACTCTAGATCTGACCAGGGGCCACCTTGAAACCTGAGCCTCTTTTTCTGTGAAGGAAGGAGTCCAGCCCAGAGTTTCCAGGTGGAGGGCAGGACAAGTGTGCACAGCAAAGGTCAAGCTTAGAGAGGTGGCCAGGTAGGGGAATAAAGCTGCTCGGGGGTTAGCCTGATTTTTACAGCCAGGAAACTGAGGCACAGGGGTTTGACATGGGCACAAAGGCCAGGACAAGGGCACTTGTCAGAAAGTGCAAAGAGGTTTGTGTGGAAATGCCCCCACGGTGACCTTCCTAAGCCCCACGGAAGCCCAATACTTCAGAAGCAAAAGAGATGGGGTGAGAGCCAAGATGGAGCCCTCGGAGAATCAGTGGCCCTCACAGAGCTCAGTGAAGGACAGAGCTCAGTGCAGAGCGCGGGTGAATCATTCAAGGATAGGAAGGATGCCAAGCGTGGTGCAACGTGGTGATCCCTAGTGAGACCCTGTCTCAAAATACAAAGTCAAAGAATGTGTAGGGGTAATGGCTCATACCTAGAATCCTCCAGTGAGGGGGCCCGGGGCGTGGTCAGAGGTGGAGTCCCGCCTAGACTCCCCTCAGTGAGGGGCTGGGGGTGTAGTCAGGGTGGAGCCCCGCCGAGACTCCCCCAGTGAGGGGCTGGGGCATGGTCAGGGTGGAGCCCCGCCTAGAATCCCCCAGTGAGGGGCTGAGGGGGTGGTCAGGGTGGAGCCCCACCTAGACTCCCCTCAGTGAGGGGCTGGGGGCGTGGTCAGGGTGGAGCCCTGCCTAAAATCCCCCAGTGAGGGGGGCGTGGTCAGGGTGAAGTCCCACCTAGAATCCCCCCAGTGAGGGGCTGGGGGCGTGGTCAGGGTGGAGCCCCGCCTAGAATCCCCCAGTGAGGGGCTGGGGCGTGGTCAGGGTGAAGCCCCGCCTAGAATCCCCCAGTGAGGGTCTAGGGGCGTGGTCAGGGTGGAGCCCTGTCTAGAATCCTCTGGTGCCTGGTTTGTCTGGTTGTATTCCTGCATAGGCCCTGAAATTTCAGAAGGGACTTCCCTGTTGGCCAGCGTGACCTTGAGGTCCCCTGGCTTTCATAGTGGAGTCTCAGGTGTCCCTTCCCTGGCTGCACAACAGGGTATGGACAGGTTGGAGCTTATGTCCCTAAGACCGAAGTGGAGGCTCACCTTCCATCCAGAGTCTCTGTTGGAATCCCTATACCGTGAGCAAAGGGCCGGCGGAGCCCAGCCCAGGATGGTGGCTCCAAACACCCACCTCCCACCACAGGGAGCTCCCGCCACACTTTAGCATCCTTGGGAAATGGAGAGCAGATAAACACAAATACAGCCGGCACCCTGTCCATGGCTATGGACCCGGATGTGGAGGCAGATGAGAACACTCATTAGCAAAGATCTGAGCGAGTGACAGCAGCCAGCTGTGCTCTGGACAGCAGTCCTGTCTGTTTTTTTCTTTTTCTTTTTCTTTTCTTTCTTTCTTTATTTTATTTTTATTTATTTATTTATTGGTTTTTTTGAGACAGGGTTTCTCTCTGTAGCTGTCCTGGACTCACTTTGTAGACCAGGCTGGCCTCAAACTCACAGTGATCCACCTGCCTCTGCCTCCCGAGTGCTGGGATTAAAGGTGCGCGCCGCTGCCGCCCCGCTAAGTCCTGTCTGTTTTACGGAGGGGGAAACTGAGGTTGAGAGGAGGGTATGAATGAATGTTGAGCTAGGCGAGGACGAGAGAGAGACAAGCTAGGCAGACAAGGTGACCAACAAGTGACCTCCCCCCAGCAGGCCTCTGGGTCTCCTAGACCCTGGTCCCCAGCTCCACACAAAGGCACAGATGCACCCAGCCTGGATGGAGATACTGGGCACAGCTGGGGACACAGCTGGGAACACAGCTGGCACCCTGAGCCACGCACGAGGACACACCCACCTCCCACCTCCCCCAGGCAGACAGGCCTACCCACCCTGCCTGCCCCAGCGCACCCCACAGGGTCTCCCCCAGCAGGGCTCTACACAGCCCTAACTATCGCGGGGCTCACTACTCACACCAGGCTGGCCTCGAACTCGAAGAGATCCTCCTGCTCCGCCTCGCTGGGATTAAGGGCACAAGCTACCGCCCAGCAGGGTTTCTGAATGTGCCTCCTGAGTATACAACAGGCGCTTCACTGTTGCTCATGGAGACGCGTGGGGCAGAGCTTATAAAGGACCCGGAAGGCCCACTCCCTGCCCTTCACCCCTGGCTGGGATGGCAGGGGAGCAGCCATGAGCATGCCTGGTGAGTGCTCTACCCACCCAGCCCCGGCTTCAAAATGCCAGTCCTCCCTCCTGCCTCAGCTTCCTGAGCCTAGAATGGGTGTGTGTGGGGGGGGACACAGGGCTCTGCAGTGGGGCCTGCCACGAGCCTCTTAGCCGAGTGACAGGCACAGTAGAGGATGTCTACCAGTGCATCTGAGTCTGCTGGGAAGCAGATCCCCGCCCCCCATGGGGGGGGAGGGGCAGGGAGCTGGCCCCACTAGCCAGCCAGCCACCTCCTCAAGGACCCACAGACTCTGTCCTGGCCCTGACCACAGGGCAAGGCCGTGTCCTCAGACCCGGGCCCTTCAATGGACACATTAGTTACCATTTAACCCTGTGACCCCCCAATTGTCCCCTGGTCATGCGCAGCCAGGCGAGCCGGGAAGGGGCAGGCTGTGGCCACCCGGTGCACACCACCCACCAGGCCACACTGGCCTGTTCCTGGTCTGGTTTTGAGGAGGGACAAGGTTGGTCATGCTTGACGGCCAGTAACAGCCTTTCCAAGTGACATGTGTGCTATTGCTTACAGTCCCTGCCCAGCTGAGGACAACTGCTTATATGAGCCGACACCACCACCTCCCGCAAAAACAAAAAACCAAAAAAACCCCCAAAACCCAGGCCTTTATGACAAGCAGGGAAACAGAGATGGGGGGGGAGGCGGTCAGGCAGAGTCCTGCCCTCTTGGGCTGGTTTGGGGTACAGCACCCAGCATTAGATCCATTCATGCCTTGGTTACCACAGGTAGGCACCGCCTCAGCCAGGCCAGTGCAGGCCCATGTGGGCAGCGGCTAGCAGCTGACCTGTGTGCGCCCAGGGAGTTTTAGAACTAGTGACCACAAGACCTGCAAGGTGACAGTTAACAGTCAGTCTCTCACCACTTCCCTGTTCTCAGACCAGGGTGGGCACACACCTTGCCCGTAGGTGTACAAATCACACACAGGCACAGACACACATATGGACATAACTCACACAGAGACAAAGTCAGCCAGCCAGCCAGACATACAGATACACTGGCACTCACAGACACACACACACAGACAGACACACGGACATAACTCACACAGACACAAAGACATACACACACAGATACACTG
This sequence comes from Acomys minous, assembly GCF_964271855.1. Lineage (NCBI taxonomy): Eukaryota > Metazoa > Chordata > Mammalia > Rodentia > Muridae > Acomys > Acomys minous. Next base: position 80,498,726 of record NC_140490.1, on the reverse strand, counting down.
GCACTCACAGACACACACACACACACACACACACACAGACACACGGACATAACTCACACAGACACAAAGACAGACACACACAGATACACTCAATCTCACAAACACACAGAGACACGTGTACACACTGACGGACACACGGACATAACTCACACAGACACAAGTCATTCAGTCAGTCCGACAGACAGACAGACAGACAGACACACACACACACACACACACACACACACACACAATCAAACATAGCCACAGTTGGTGAAGGAATAAGCACAAAGATATGCTGGGAGATTCGCCCGTGTGGCCCCTGCACGGTTCCCGCAGCTGCAGTCAGAAAAGCCATGGCAAACGGCCCACTTCGCTGTCACGTCCCCATGTCTGGCTGTAAACGCAGCCACCACACCCTCTTGGGGGATGGCAGCTTCGGGGACACCGACCGCTCCCTCTGCCATGGCGTGTGTTATTAGAAAGCGTGGGGCGGGACGCTTGGCAACGGGTCACAGGGTGGGGAGCCTGGCCAGCGGCGGTGACCTGGTGGCCGAGTTGGCGGCGTAGGGACCAGATAAGGTTCTTCCGGCTGACTCAGCGTGGTTCCCGGGGGGTGGGGATGGGGGTTGGCACGGGCCGGGGCGCGGTGCCAGGGCTGGCGGGCAGGCACCCTCCTGTGCCTGCCACAGCTCTCTGGCACAGAGCCAGCAGCCACAGAGCCTTTGATGAGGCTGCCCAGGGGCTTCCTGACACCTCCAGTGCCCGACTCCCCAGCACCAGGGACCCCTGAGCCCCAGGAAGACTCTCAGCTGGGGCTGGCCGCCAACATTGGCTGTCAGCCCAGAGACAAACATGCCCCAGATGACGACGGTGATGAGGACAACGATGATAATGACGCTGCCACCATTAGAACCTGGAGCCTGGTCTCCAAGCCACTACTGGGTAGCTGGGCCTGCATGGCACACCCTTTGCTCCAGAAAACGTTAGCCTACCCTCCACCTCACGGCCTCACCAATGCCTGGCTCCAAGTCTACCCAGCATCTCGTTACCTCCTTACTGCCCCCACCAAGGCTAACTCTGGGTTTCTAGAATGTTCTAAAAATGTCCTGCTCCAAGAAGTAGACCCTGCTGTTCCTGCCTCGTCAGTGGACTCTTACTCACTCAACAAAGCCCCAGCTGCTATGTCCCTTCCTGCAGTCCAGCCCTGTGTCCCCAAGGCAGGGCAGGTAATAATCTGCCCACCTCCTCCCCAGTCCCCACCCCATGTGGCCCCAGAGGCTCCCAGTGCCATTTATGACAGGAGAAACAGCATGTGTGAGTGACCAGTGTTCGAAACTATGTCTATCGGTAGCCATGAAAGCTCTGCCTGGGGCCAACAGGGACAAGGGCACGTGAGCTGTGAGTTGACTTCAGACAGATCTGTGAGCCCCGCCCAGAGCTCTCACCTCCCACACCTGGCTGTCTATCCATTTCCCTGTGGAGGGAGGCGGGGAGGGAAAAGTCACAGCAGCTGCCCTCGGGCCAGAGGCCTCCCGGGATACTACATTTTCCCTCTCTACTGGAATGCTGTCCGGTGTCCCGGAATTAGATATAGACTTCAGGGGGAAGGCTCAGAGGGGAAAGGAGCTTGCGGCCAAGCCCCGTGACCCGAGTTCAGTCCCCACAGGAGGAAGGAGGGAACTCTCTCTTTCAAGTTGTCCTCTGACCTCCACACAGGCCGTGACACACATGCCCCTGCCCACACAGAGTAAATAAATACATGGAAAGTATTTTTAATGGGTTAAGAGGAAAGAGGGGGTGCCTAGGACCCCAGCTTTCAGGATACTGAGGGAGGAGGAGGGATGGCGAGTTCTGGGCCAGCCTGGGCTACACTACCAGGTGCTGAGGTCTAGATGTGAGGGGGATGCTTGACCTCTGACCTGCCAGCCACTCACCACTTTTTTTTTTTTTTTTTTTTTGGTTTTGGCTTTTTGGTGAGACAGGGTTTCTCTGTGTCACCCTGGCTTTGAAGTCCAGGCTGGCCTTGAACTCAGAGATCCACCTGCCTCAGCCTCCCAAGTGCTGGGATTAAAAGCGTGCACCACCACAGGACTCACAATGTCTGTGAGGTAAAGTGAGGCTCAGTGAGGCTGCCAGCTTTCCTTAAAGCCCTGTGGTCCTCGGGGCCCCAGTCCATCCACCCTGGACAATGATCATCTATGCCTCAGTTTCCCCTCCACAGTGCCTTCCTTGTAGATTGAATGAGGAACCCGCTAACCTTACCTTCCCCCAGCCCCCGGCAGGTACCCTGGAACTCAGTATGTAGCTCAGGCAGAAAGTGTCATCCTCTCCTACCTCCAGCTCCCAAGCGCCGGATGAGACAAGCACCCTGAACCCCTCGACTCTCTCGTGCTGGGTGCCGGACACGTGTTACCACAGCGGGCTCCCTTTCTGCATCGCCAAGGCCAGGCTTGGGGGGGGACGCAGTGAGCAGGGGATGGGTGAGGCCATGGCAGGACAGGACCCTGCACCTAGGGAGCCTGGACAGACAGCTGCCGCCCACAGGCAGCACTAATAGGCACTTCTCCGACTACCGGTCCACCTAGCAATTTCACTGCAGGCACACGCCCAAGAGGAACAAAAATAAACCCATGGAAACCGGTGGCGGAGGCTGCAGAGCCCAGCGCCCAGCCAGGCACACGCCAGAGCATCAGATGGACGGCCACGGGCAGGAGCGGGGACTCTGACATACGGAAGAACAGAGCAGTACAGGAAGCTTCCGGGACAGGGACGCGAGCGTTGTGAGCTGTGTAGGCGACAAGTGGCCAAGCCGTGGGGATGAAACTGGACAAACTGAAACATTCCTGACCTTGACAGAAGGTTCATAACCTTGGGACCCTTGAATGTGCTAAAAGCCAGGTATGGCAGTGCAAGCCCATTATTCCGGAACTCAGAAGGCTGAGGCAGGAGGACAGCCTGGAGTATACAACAAGAGCCATTCTCAAACCACAACAACATAAAACGGGACACGGTGGCACAAATATTGACTCCCAGCATTCGGGGAGAGGCAGAGGCAGGAGGATCTCTGTGAGTCTGAGGCCAGCCTGGTCTGCAAAGAGAGTTCCAGGACAGCCAGGGCTACACGAGAAACCCTGTCTCAAACAAACAAACCAAACCAAACCAAAACAAAAGACTGGCAGCTTGAAAAATCACAGCAAGGCCACTGAGAGCCCGGGTGTGGCCCTATGGGGACAGGAAGGCTACAGGATGTGTGTCCCATGCCAGGAGGCCCAGATTGTAATCATAGTCACTGACCACACCCCGGTGGCCAGGCCTCAGACCCCCCCAGCAGATTCCAGCTGTCCAGGCTCAGCTGGTGGAAGCCAGCCATGGCCGAGACCTGGAAGGAAGACGCGGAGACAGTGCCAAGTGGCCAGCCAGCCAGCACCGCCACGTGCCAGGAAGAGACTGGGGCGGGCGCCAGAGTCAACACGGGCTGGGCCTGGGGCTGACATCTGTGGGGCTGGCTGGACCACTGTTGACATAGACTGCACAGGTGCCAGGGCAGCCGGCCGCCATGTGGGACCTCCCACAGACGGTTGAAAGAGGCAGTCCCGCGGACCGCAGGACCAGCTTCTGCGAACACCACCCCCAAATCCAGCTGTCATCGGCTTGGTTTCCCATAAGACCAGTTGGCCCCAACACATAGTTGGTACCCCTGGACCTTTGCTCTGGTGTTCTCGCTCAGAGGCCCTCCTGTCTCGGCTTCCCCAGCCCCAGGGACAACAGACGCACGCCAGCCTGCCTGGCTTTATACGTGGGCCCATGGGATGCAAGCTCTGGGTCCCAGGCTTACAAGGCAGACATTTTCTCTAATGAGCTGGCTCCCAGTGCTCTGTGTCCTCACACATACACACATATACATACACATGCACATGCACACACAGGCACACACACATGTGTGCACACACATACATACATGCACACACATATATACACACATGCACACACACATATACATACACATGCACACACATGCACACACACATGTGTGCACACACATACATACATGCACACACATATATACACACACGCACACACACATATACATACACATGCACACACGCAACATGTGTGCATACATACATACATGCATACACATATACATATATACATACACATATGCGCACACACGTACATACACACACACACACACACACACACACACACACACACACACACACATCTTTGATAACCTTGAAGTTTTTCTCTATTCACTCATGAGACCAAGCAGGAGCTGCTCCCATCCGCCTCCGTTTTGCGCTGTCTCCAGCCGCACAGAACCTCCCTCACAGCCTGTGTCTCTGCACGACCTCTGGCCCTGACCCAGGATATCCCCCAGAAGGGTCCCAACAATGGCTCTGGAGGCTCTCCTTTGTCTCGCTGCACTGGGGGCTCTGGCCTTGCTGCCCTTTTTAAGCCTGGCCACTGTGGCCTTGTGGGGTCTGGTAGCGTAGCCTGCACAGGGGCTGCCTGCGGGTCTCTGATCATAAATGGCAGTCTCAGCTTGTGACACAGTGGGAAGGGGATGTCTAACTCGCTTGGTGCTGGGGTTTTCAGGGAACTAAATCCCGGGCCCTGAACAAAAGTCAGGAAAATTAAAAAGCATAACCTGGTCTCAAAACAGCCACGCCAGTGAAAACCACGGGCCTGGAGGACTAACTAGCGGTTCCATCTGGGCCACAGACCTGTCAATTCCTTCCTAAGACCCACTCCAGAAGGGCCCAGGCTGCCTCTGTGCTAGACCAGGGAAACTGAGGCACAGAGTGAGGTGGAGCCAACAGAACCCCCACGAAGCACAAACACTTTTAAGTGGGGTGTATTTATCGAGGACCTCCCAGGGGGAGTGGGGGACCCAGTCTTGAAGCCCATGCCACCTCTGGGCCTGGGGTGGGACTGGGTCACACCCAGGAGCGGTGAAGTCCATTTGACAGGGCAGTTGGCAGGCTGCCCAACACACATCTAAGCAAGCCGGGGCGAGAAGCAGAGACGGGAGGCGAGGCCGCCCCACCCAGGCCAGGCCCGTCTCAGCAGGTCCCACGAGGGCACAGAGGGTTAGCCTCCTCTCAGTTCCTCGAAACTTCTCTTTGCACCTTAGGGCCTTTGCGTGGCCACACTGGCAGAATAGGGTGCCCCACAGGTACCCTAATCCTAACCCAATTTGAGCCCCCTTGGTGCCTCAACTCTACGGCTTCCTCAGGCGTCTGAAGGGGACCCGTTCCTCAGGCCTGTTCCTCGGGTCCCACCAAAGAAAAGAGGAGTTCAGGTTGTCTCCTGAAGCAGCGGTTCTGACCAGCTCAGACCCAGGGAGCATCTGGAGTCCTCGGCCCACCTCACAGCCCACACAAGACTCAGCCCTGAAGCCAGGCCCTAAGCCAGTTTCCAGCGCAGCCACACACCCAGGGATCGGCCGGGCCAGCTGGCCAGCCTGGAATGCAGGCCCCAGCCAGCCATCTGGTTTCCATAGGCCTGCCGGCGTCAAAGGCTCCCTGCTGGCCACTTCCTCCAGCTTGGGCCGCCTGCAGGGAAGGGTTAGGGCAGTCTGAGTGTCCTCCTCATGCCCCTCCTGGGCCCAGGAAGCCTGTGTGTGGGTCCCACGGATCACACACGCATCCCCCCCGCCCCCCAGCCAGCACCGGCATCCCTGGAATTGTCTGTCTGCCTCAAGCCTCGATGCTCTGGCACACTCAGAATTCTGTGGCCACCAATGTGTCCCTTGGCACCACCTTGGATCAGCACTGCACTGGCATGGGACCCTAGCCCTCACCCCACCCCCGCTCCCTGCATCCAGCACTGTAGCCCAGGCCACATGCTAGGCGAATGAACACCCACAGCTCTCCAGAGCCGGACTCCACCACACTCTTATCTCGCGTCACCAAGCCACATGCACCTATGTGCACACGAGTGTATAAACCAGAGAGGTACACTGGACACTGTTCTCTGTTGCTCTTCCAGCTATGCTTTGAGGCGGAGTCTCGCATGAGCCGGGGAACCCCAGGGGCCTTCCTGCCTCAATCTCCGAGCACTGGGGTTACAAATGCACATGCCACTGTGCCCAGCTCTTTAAGTGGGTGATGGGGGCCCAAACTTAGTGCTCTAGTTTGCACAGGAAGCTCTTTATTCACAAAGCCATGACTGACCCACCACCTACAAACCACCTTTCAGCTGAGGACGACCAGGCAGAGCCCCGCATTACTCCCAAAGCATCCTGCAGTGCCCAGGTCGACATGGCTGGGGTGTGTGTGGGGCGATCAAAGTCCACTCCACAAGGGACGGGACCCAAAGAGCATGGCCTACCTGTTTGAACTGTTCCTCAAACGTCCAGTCTCCATGGTCCGGCGGTGGCATCTGGGACGACATGTGACTGGGGTGGGCCAAGCCAGGTCCCAGCCGCTCAGGACCACCCAGCATTCTGGGACCACCATCTCCACGGAAAGCCTGGGAGGGTGGGGCCTTGCGAGGGAACAGGCCTGCAGAACCCAGGGTAGTGGACTCTGGGGGGCCCAGGTCTCCTCCTTCTTCTTCTTCCTCCTCCTCTTCCTCGAAGTCATCTTCCTCCTCTTCCTCTTCCTCCTCCTCCTCTTCCCCCAGCTCCTGCTCTTCCCACCTGGCCTTCCTGCAACGGATGAGGGCGCCTACCAATCAGGAGAGGGGCAGGCACAGGCCCACTCACTGCCCCAGCCTCAGTTTCCTTCTGCAAACAGGAGCCACAGGCCTCTCAAGGCACAAAATGGGTCCCTGCCTGCATCCTATGCCACACCTAAACAAGCTCCCACAAGGGGCCCCAAAACATCCTCTCAAAGGTTCCTGTCCTAGCGCCTCTGGGCACGTGGTTCCCAGTGCCAGACTCCCGAGGAACGGCTCTCCGACCACTCCTCACGTCACCTCCTCCCCGGTGACACGCCAGCTTAATGATGTTGGCAGCATTGGGCACAACCCCAGACACACACACTGGGTCTCAGGATCCCGGTGTGGTGAGCTCTCCAGGAATCAGCTTCGCTCTTAACAAACAGTTGCTCGGGGGCTGGAGAGATGGCTCAGTGGTTAAGAGCGCCGCCTGCTCTTCCAGAGGTCCTGAGTTCAATTCCCAGCACCCACATGGTGGCTCACAACCATCTATAATGAGATCTGGTGCCCTCTTCTGCAGATAAAGCACTCATATGTAATAAATAAAATAAATAAACAAACAGTTGCTCAGACATCCAGCATCCCCCTCAGTGACCCTGGCTGGCTCCCACTTTTCAAATGTGTGCACATGCACGAGCGCGCGCACACACGCACGCACGCACACCTGCATAAAACCGATTAGATGGGGCTGGAGAGATGGCCCATCAGTCATGAGCAAAGGATGCTCTTTCCCAAGGACCTGGGTTCAATTTCCAGCACCCACATGGCAGCTCACACCTGTCTGTAATTCCGGTTCCAGGGGCTGTGACACCTTCACACAGACATATGCTAGGAAAAACCAATCAATGCTCTAAAAAAAATTTTTTTTTTTTTTTTTGGTTTTTCAAGACAAGGTTTCTCTGTGTAGTCTTGGCTGTCCTAGACTCACTTTGTAGACCAGGCTGGCCTCGAACTCACAGTGATCTGCCTGCCTCTGCCTCCCTAGTGCTGGGATTAAAGGTGTGCGCCACCACGCCTGGCTAAATCAGTCATAAAAAACAAAAACCCGATTAGACGCTGCTGTCCTGGACCCCAACACTTACGTGTGGTCATCAGAGCCCACGTCCATCAAATGTCCGTCTCCCTCCGAGTGTCCTGGGGCCTCCAGGGCTCTTCCGTGCAGGGCAGGTGAACTCAGGATCCCTTCCTGGACTGATTCTTCGTCCTCTGAGCCGCGAGGTCCATCCTCAGAGCTCCCAGGAGAGGACGGCTGTCCCAAGCCAGCAGCGGCGGCACGCATGGCGGCCAGCGCTGCCATCTGCGTCCTATGCATCCGGGCGTTCTCAGGCTCTCTGTCCTCCTCAGTCCGCACCCGGACACCGGCGGGCTCAGGGGGTGCGGGTGGCGGCGGCTGCCGGGCTTCTAGTTCCTGCCGGGCACGCTGCTGCCTCTGAATGAGGGTTTCCATCACAGCCTGCAGCTTCATGGCCCTGCGGGCCGGGCCACCCCGGGCACCAGGGGCAGGCTGTGGGGGTGGCCCCTGCGGGGAGGGGTCTCGGCCGCACTGCAGCGTGGGGACCTCGGGGGAGCTGGAATAGTGCAGGGTGGCGGCAGGCAGGGGCAGGGGCGGGGGCCACCGACTCAGGCTGAGGCCTGGTGGGGCATGCCAGGGGCGACCAGTGGGCTCCTTGTTGTCACGTCGGGCACTCAAGGGCAGAGGCTGGTGTCGGGCTCATTCAAACACTTGTGGACTCCTGAGGGGACACAGGGAGAGATGAGGTCAGACCGCACCTGCGCCCCACTGACACAATCCCTCCCCAGAAGTCGGCAGAAAAGGCTCACACCTGCTGGGGATACACCCTGCTATCCACTTGTCGGCAGGTGCCTGGGACCAGGGTCACTGCAGTGGACACTTAGGGAATCTCTGGGTCCCCTCTGGTCAGATCCACCAGGGACCCCGTGGGTTATTGTCCCGTAAGCGGGTAGTGGGGGAGGGGCCTGGCATTCTTGCCTTCCTATTGTTTGTACCCTGTTCTAGACCACAGTGTCCCTCTGGGTTCTGGATTCTAGCTCTAAGTTCTAGACGTTTCTTGGCCCACAGAGGCCCTGGGAACTGTGGCCATGAGTACATGCTTGCTGTATACAAACCCTAGGCAAATGCGCCCCCTTATACAGTTTTGTGTTTTCTCAGAGATATCTCAGCCTGCCTGTGGGCCAGCTTGGTTTGCCTCCTGTAAGGCACACTTGGGAGAGGCAGGCCAGGTGGGCACCGTGCAGGTGACAGTGTGTGTGTGTGTGTGGTTGTCATCATCGTGTCCCGTGCTCCTCAAGGCTCTCTGCAGAGGACATGGGATGGCCATCGTCAGTTTGTAGGGCTCCAGGGGTTTGTAAACGCCCCAGAACACAGTGTCTGTCTCTACCAGGGGCCCCTGTGGGCCTCCCTCCAGCTAGCACCAGGATCCAGGGGCCACCTGGCTCCAGGCCACACCTTCAGCCTCCCCACATAAGCCACCAATAAGACAGTGGGCAGAAGCCAGGAGGACAGGGCTGACAGGCGGGGATCAAGGGACTCCGGGGAAGGGAGGTCACCTTCAGCCTAACCTGAACCCCAAAATCTATGCATTCATAGCTCCCAGGACTGACGCACCCGACCTCAGCATGTCAGGAGAGCAGACAGCTCCCGGCTGTTGTTCACACTAGGGACCCCCCACCCAGGGGACCCGTGCAGTGCAGGACCCTCAAGGTCTCTATGGAGACTGGGGAAGTCTGTGTCCCAGTCCCTTTCTTTAGACATCTGGTCACAGGAGCCCTGGGGTTTGCAGCAGAGCCATGGCAGGTGGGTGGCCACAAGGGACCCCCTGCCAGCCTAGGCTTCCCAAGACAGAAAAAGCAGAGGCCTGGGCACTGGAGTGGCCCCATCCGGCTTCCACAGACACAGTTCTTCCCCACCCTGCGGCCGTCGGGCACCCCAGGTCCACCAGACCCAAGAACTGCTGAAGGGGACATTTCTGGACACTGTCTGGCTTGGCCCACCGCCCTTCCCCCACCTCTGACAACTTGGAGCTGAGCACACACACACACACACACACACCTACGGAAATGCTGAAAGCAAGCGACGCCCCCTCTTTGAGGCTTGGGGTGGGGTAACTCACAAGGAAAAGGCTAGAGGAAGCCCCTCTCCCAGCCTCCCGTCGTCGTCACCCCCCCACTCCCAGGCCTGCTTGGGTTAATGACCCTTCCTGGTTGTGGGGTGGGGGAGGGGAACAGGGAAGGCCTCCACTGGTGGGGCGGGTGTTGGTGGAGGGGGGCAGATGGGAACCCGAGAGCAGTCCTAGGCCAGGCCTGGACATACCCCGACCCTCCAGGGTTACCGGTGCCCCTAAGCTGCTGTAGCCCATCCTTGGAGACCCCGCCCCCGAGCCCTTTGTCCTTGGCCCCCACCCTCAATTTATGACATTCTCAGAGGAGAGAGAGAGAGAAGGGGGGGACTTGTGGCTAGTGTTTGTGGGGGGGTATCTGGCTGGGGAGACCCAGAGCCACACCCTTGTCCCCCCACCCTCCATGGAGAGAGAGAGAGAGAGAGAGAGAGAGAGAGAGAGAGAGAAGAAGGTCACCAGCTCGGCCAGACCTTGCAAAACACGGTTATTTGGAGTTGTGCAAGGCTAGGGCCCGAGGGTGGCGAAAGGGGCCCCTCTCTCCTCCGAGGGAGGTGGAGGGAGAAGGGCAGGAGCTGGGGAGGGGGCTGGGAAAGAGGGCACCGTGCCCGTGCCCCCCTCACCAGGAGACGTGTGCAAAAACATCCCAGAGGACGAACGTAAAACAACAACAACAAAACAAACAACCCCCTCAACGTAGTCGGGATTTCAAAGGCTTCTTGGAAAGCACAGAGCGAGATCAGGGGGTGGGGGGGGAGCCCCTGCTGCCCAAGTCGTAAAAAACGGAAGATATTTGACAAACCCGCTGCGAGTTGACACACACGCGCACACCCCGCGCTTCCTGCTCCCTCTTTTGTGTCCGGGGGCGGGGGAGGGGGCTGGAACTCCACGGGAGGGATCTGGATGGGTGCACCCCGCCAGCCCAGTGGGGACCCCAGTAGTTCACTGGAGCTAGGAAACGAAACCGGACCTTGGTGGACAGAGGTTTGGAAGAGAAAAAGAACTGAAGGCACCGGGGCGTGGTGGCCCGCCCGCCCGGGATTTTCCCAAGCACTTAGGAAGGAAAGCTGCGGCAGAGGGATGGCCTCGAGTTCCAGGCCAGTCTGAGCTTTAAGCGGAGTTCTAGGTCAGCCTGAACTACACAATGAGATCCTCTCCCAAACATTTTCTTTTAATTAAGAAGAAAAAGCAAAACCATGTCCCCAGGCACAGCCCCTAGCCCCCTGCGCGCGTATACACCACACACACACACACACACACACACACACACACACAGGCGCGCACGCACGCACGCAGGCGCGCGCGCACACACACACATTCACACACTCACACTTACACCCCACACCACACTGGGTCCGTTTCCTTCCGCCAAGGGACAGCGCACACTCGCGACCCCCGCGCACTCGTGTACCGGATGAAGATCTCCAAGATCTACGGCCGCGACAGCCGCTCCAAGCTTGATCCTGTCGAGTCGCCTACCTAGCCCCGCACCCCACACCGCGCGCACGTCTTTACCTAACTTTGGAGACCCCGCAATTGTCGGTTTCCAGGGTGCCCTACGCTGCCACCCTTAGGGGAGATCGCTGGAGCCGCGCTGCAAAAAGGCCTTACCGCTCGGGGTGGCCTGGGGGGCGCATGCCCAGGTGCCCAGCGTCCAGCCCAGAGTCCAGCCCGGTGGTGGCCTCCGGTGGCCTCTCTCCCCTTGGCTTCCCCCTGATGCCCGGTGCAAGCTCCTGACTCCGGGGTCACCCGCCTCACCGAGTTTCCAGGCCGCGTCTACCGCTCCATCCGTTCGGATCGGATAGGGACGAGGTCTCCGCGCGCGACCGGCCCCCCGCCCCGCCCCTCCCCCACCCAGCAGACGAATCGCCGTGTGACAAATTGCTCTCAGATGCAAATACCTCGCCGGTGATTCAGCAGCCCCGGGGACGCAGGAGGAGGTGGTGGGTGTCTCTCCAGGGTCCCCCCCTTTCCAAGCTTTCCCAGGACACCACCCCGGGGTCCCCCGTCTCCAACTCAATCTTAGGAGGAGGTAGAGGGGAGCTGGAGAGCCGCCACAGAGTGGACGGAAATTTTCAGGTCGCGGCCCCTTTAAATGATAATAAATAATAAAAGGAAGGGGGAACCGGACTGAGGGACGCTCCGCCCCCAGCTTAGGGACCGTGCGCAAAGTGCACCCTGCAGCCTACGGCGCCCGGACGGAGAGCGGGAGGGCGGAGCCCCGAGAGCTGGGTCGCGGGGGGATCCCGAAGAGTTGAAAGGTTGGTTCCTCACCGCACTTCGGAGCAGAGAGCCACCTGGGTCCCCGGGCGTTTCCTGGTTCCACCCGGAACGGGAGATGGATCAGCCAGGCTTGGAGCTGGAACCTCCACCCCGTGCGCTACCTAACCTTCCCAGCCCGAGTCTCCACACCCCTGAAAGGGGCTTTAAAACTCCGTAGAGGCTAGTGCTGCGCGGGGAAAGGGGGTGCGTGCGCAAATGCACAGAGTTGGGCTGCGCGCGCGTTCGAGGAAATGCGAGGAACCGTGACGACCCCGCCTAGGAGCGAGGGACAGGAGGACCAACCCCTAACCACCCGCTCAGGGAAGCTCCTGCCTCAGTCTACCCAGCCTTCCGAGGCCCCATTTTGTAGGATGGAAAACCGAGGCATGATGTGAGCTCAGCTAGGAGTTGGGGCGACCCTAGTGGGTAATGCCAGTGCCCAAGGCAGCCCCTCGCTACCCCAAGTTCCCTTCATTGAACGGTTGCTGTGGGAATCTTGAGCAGCTTGTCGTCCCTCCCCCCCCCCCCCCGCCCCAAAGCCACAGCGCGGCAGTGGAGGTGGGGGCAAGTCTGGTTAGATGGGGTGGCCTAGAACCCGAGACTGCAACAGGTGCTTGGAACCTGGCCCTCGAGGCTAAAAAGCTGGTGAGCTGCTGGGGCGTGGCCCCAGGGTGGAACTAGGCCTGTATCCGAGCTTCTCCCAGCATCAAATGCACTTACAGATTTTTTGGTTTTGGTTTTGGTTTTTGAGACAGGGTTTCTCTGTGTAGCCCTGGCTGTCCTGGACTCACTTTGTAGACCAGGCTGGCCTCGAATTCACAGCGATCCACCTGCCACTGCCTCCCGAGTGCTGGGATTAAAGGTGTGCGCCACCACCACCCAGCTGTGTTTACAGATCTTTCTCTCAACCTGGGCAATGACCACACTGACCCCAACTCTAATCATTTTGTGGGTCCCCTTTGAGTTTGGGCATCCCCCAAAAACATCCTGCCTAGATAATGAAAGCATTATATATATTATAAATAAATTATATCTAACTAGCATGTCTGGCAAAGTAATATTTTTACATTAACATTTATTTATTTACTTACTTATTTATATGTGTGTATGCGCGCATGATAAGGGGAGAGGGGCTTCCACGGCGGCGCACGCGTGGCGGTCAAAGGACAATTTAGTGGAGTCACCTCTCTCCTCAACCTTTATCTGGATTCTGGGGATCCAACTCAGGATGCTAAGCTTTTGCTAGCCCCTAAAATACTGTTCATAGTAGTCATTTTTCTAATAGAATATTCAAAGCCAAAAGCCAAAATCTGCTGGTCCTTTTTTATGGCTTGGATATATGTAGCCAAGGGTCTAGGTGGCGATCCTAATGACCTCCTCCTAGGACCCGCAAGATGCATCTTTGGGGACTTGAAAGGCCTCGGACTGGCGCCGCAGGCTGTGCGTGCCCCCTGCCGGGCGCCAGCAGAACTGCGCCCAGGGTGTGGCTCAGCGCGGAGGCGGAGCTTCCATCAAGCGATGGGTGGCCGCCAGGTGGTGCCTGTGCACCTGAAAAGCCAGCTTCCCAAGTTGGATTCGGAAAAACTGAGGGCTAAAGTTACATAGCTTTTTCTGTTCCGACATTGCGTGAGCGGGTAGCTCATGATGGTCTTAAACTCATGATCCTTCTGCATCCGTTTACCACGAAATTAAAATTTTACACTCAGGGGCCGCTGCACAGGGCCACGTCATTTTCAATTTTTTTTTTTCCGAGACAGGGTATCTCTGTGTAGCCCTGGCTGTCCTGAACTCCTTTGTAGACCAGGCTGGCCTCGAACTCAGATTCACCTGCCCCTGCTTCCTGAGTGCTGGGATTAAACACGTGCGCCGCCACCACCTGGCCTTCATTTTCAATTTTATATTTACTTTTAGATACTGGGCATGGAGTCCACGCGAGACAAGTATTCTACCCCTGAACAAGCCCAGTCCCTCATTGGAGGTGGGGTGGGGATGCTAGGCAGGAGGTGAGCTACAAGTGCAGTGGTGGCCCGTGCCTTTATCCCAGCAGTCCTGAGGCTGAGGCAGGTAGATCTCAGAGTTCAAGGCCAGCCTGCTCTGCAAATCGAGTTCCAGGACAGCCAGGGCTATACTTTTGCCTAAAGAAATTCTGTTTAATCCGGGTGGTGGTGGCGCACGGCTTTAATCCCAGCATTTGGGAGGCAGAGGCAAGTGGATCGCTGTGAGTTTGAGGCCAGCCTGCTCTACAAAGTGAGTCCAGGACAGTCAAGGCTACACAGAGAGACCCAGTCTCAGAAAAAAGAAAGAAAGAAAGAAACTTTGTCTAGGAAAACAAACAAACAAACAAATACAGGGTGTAGCCCTGGCTGGCTGAGAACTCACAGAAATCCACCCACCACAGCATCCAAAGCAACTAACTGCGCATTTGTCCCCTGGTCGTCTGAGCATTTTGGGAGTGTGGTGGGCTTTGCCATCCCCCATTGGAGACCTCCTTCCTGATGAACGGAGCTTTGTGGGCCTCTTGAGGATAACCTAATTTCAGAGTGGATATGTAATGTGGCTGTGGCGAAAGTGGCAGCCGGGGCTGGACTGGCGGAAGTGGGTTGCTGGCAGAAAAGACAGATATTGTCCTGTGCTCACCCCAGGCGGGTGAGCGAGCTTCATTCTCCTTCCGTGATCCTTAGCCCACCAGGGCCGAGTAGAGGCAAAGGGACTATTTCCTTCTGCAGAGTGTGCTCCCTCCCCGCCCCCAAATGACTCCATTGATGAAGGGCTACCCTTGCAAGTATGAGGACATGGGTTCAATCCCCAGGAGCCCTGTAGAAACCCAGGCCTGCGGTCCAGCACTGGGGCAGGAGGAATCCCATGCTCAGGGTTCAGAAAGAGACCCTGTCACCATAGCAACATGGAGGACGCTGTGTGTGTATTTTCCTCTCATCTCTCAAAGTGGGAAGCTTACTTGCTGGGCCAGCCTGATCTACGTGGTGACTTCCGTGCCTATCAGGGCTACACAGTGGGACCCTTATCTCAAAGCTGACAACCACAGGGCGGGGGCCAGGTGGTGATGGCTCAGGGGTTAAGAGCGCTGGAGGCTCTGCCACAGGACCTGAGTTCAAATCCCAGCACCCACGTGGCACCTAACAACCGTATGTCGCTCCAGTCCCAGGGGCTCCCACCTCTGGCCTTTGAGAGCCACCTGACCTGGGTGCTAGGAATTGAACTCATGTCCTCTGGAAACACAGGGTGAGCACTTAACTGCTGACGAGCTCTTTTTTAATTAAAAAGTATGTGTATGGGTGCCTTGTGTGTATCCGTGACTGCGCACTATGTGCAGGCCTGGTTCCTGCGGCTCTCAGGAGACTTCAGGTACCCTAAAGCTGTGCTTACAGATGGCTGTGGGTGGCTGGGATTTGAACTCAAGTCTTTTGGAAGAGCAGCCAGTGCGCTTGCTCTCTCTCTCTCTCTCTCTCTCTCTCTCTCTCTCTCTCTCTCAAACTTTTTTGTTGTTTTGTTGTTTGTTTGTTCTTGTTTTCGAACAAGGTTTCTCTGTTTTGTAGCCCTGACTGTCCTGGACTCACTTCATAGAGCAGGCTGGTCTCGAACTCTCAGAGATCCGCCTGCCTCTGCCTCCCGAGTGCTGGGATTACAGGCGTGCGCCACCACGCCCTGGCGCTTGTTTGCTTTTGACACCAGGTCTCCTCCAGCCAGACTGGCTTTTGATGTAGCTGGGTATGACCTTGGACTTCACACCTGTCTGTTCTGGTGACAGTCATGAGGTACCATAAAGGGATGTGTGTTGTGTTGGTTTTTTTGTTTTTGAATTTAAATATGACACATGACCTTACAATTTTTTTTTCTGATTTTCAGACCTTGTTTCAAAACAGAAAAGCTAAGCTTTTTGGTGGCCAAGGATTCAGGGCTATAGCAATATAGGATGAGGGTTAGCCTCAGCTAAATAGAGTTAGAGACTAGCCTGGGCTACTTGAGACCCTGTTTCATTTAAAAAAAAAAAGGTGTGGGGAAGGAGGAAACAGAGGTTGGGCAGTCAGTTTAGTAGTCGAATCCGTCACTTGCCTAATAAGTAGAAAGTACTGGGTTCAGGTCCCAGCACCAGAAAAGAGAAAGTAGGTAGAAAAAGTGGGGACGTTAACCTTCAAATATCCCCGAGTACAGAGTACAGAGTTATCGAAACATCCACAGCAAAAACCAGGGCCCGCTAGTGCGAATAGAAGACGGGAAAGCTCTTCACACAGATTAACTAAACTACTCTTCTGCGCCCAGCCCAAGCAGCGTGGGCTGGATTATCCGGCGGGGGCTGCTCAGAGTTGGTCAGTGGGTTCACCGGGCATGCACAGCGAGCGCGCCGCCGCGGGGTTCCCCGGCTCCAGAGTCCGTCCCCGGCCGGCGGCGTGGGCTTGCGCTGCCAGACTGTGCGGCGCGGTGTGGCTTGCGGCTCGGTCCGAGTGTGCAGACACGTTGGGCCGTCGCTGGCGTCGCGGACCGCAGGGGCACACGCGGCAGAAGGCCTGTCTGAAGTGTGAACCCAGGAAGGCATACAGCAGCGGGTTGAGCGCCGAGTTGCTGTAGGACATGCAGTGCGCCCAGATTTTGAGCGCGTAGGCGGTATAGGAGCGAGGGTGCCAGGTCCCCGAGGGGCCTAGGGCTTGAAGCACCAGGAACAGCTGGATTGGGCCCCAGCAGGCGGCGAAGAGCAGGACCACGGCGGCCACCAGACGGGAGACCTTGGTGCGCACCGCTCCGGCGCGCTGTGCCAGCAGCTGCCCCTAGGGACTCAAGGATGTTAGCGGGAAGGGGCAGGCAGCCTCCGAGATCCCTCCTGGATACCCCCATACATGTACACGCGTCCCCCATGGTCCGACCCCCCACCCCCAACAGCCCTTCCATCCCTATCCTGGGTCTCCCCCGCATGCACACACACTGTGGCATCCGATATCCCACAGCAGCGCCTCAATCCCCACGCCGGTTCTGCTACAGACACATTCTCTCTCTCTCTCTCTCTCTCTCTCTCTCTCTCTCTCTCTCTCTCTCTCTCTCTCTCTCTCTCTCTCTCTCTCCTGTGTGTGTGTGTGTGTGTGTGTGTGTCTCATGTGTCTCTTTCTCTCTCTCTCCAGGCTCCCGCCCTCCCCTCGCCACACACACACACACACACACACACACACACACACACACACACACACACACTCCAGGCTTCCGCCTTCCTCCCAGATGCCCCTCCATCCCGGCCCCGCACCTGCAGGGCGCTGTCAGTGGGCGCGGGGCGCACAGCGGCGCGGCCTAGGTGGCGCAGCATGGCACCGTAGCAGGCGCAGGTGGCGAGCAGCGGCAACAGGTACAGAGCCAGCAGGTTGTAGAGCGCAAAGGCGCGCTCCAGGGCGCGGTTGGGAAACGCCTCGCTGCAGTAGGTGCGCGGCCCGGGGGACAGGCGGTGCAGGGCCAACACCGGGGCGGACACGGCTGCGGAGCCTGCACCAGCCGCCCAGGATGAGCGCTGTGCCCGGGGAGTGGGGACACGACTCCCCCGCCTGCGCCCCAGGTGCACACATCCTCCGAGGCTCAGCACCTTGTCCCGTCCAACCCACCCGCCCCCCCCCCCCGCGGCCCCCGGACTCCAAACCGCACTCACCCACCCAGATGCTAAGGCTGACAGCCAGGGCCAGGCGCGGAGTGCGGCGATGCAGGGCACGCAGCGGGAACACAGTCACGTACCAGCGGTCCACGCTCATGGCCGTCAGCGTGGCGCAGGTGGCTTGCACCGAGACCTGGAAAGGCCAAGGACTGAGTGTGGGTCCTGCCAGGCCCACTCATTACCTAACCTCTCGAATATGGGAACCAGTGGCCGTGGCTTGAGGGAACACCGCAGTGGGACCTAATGCCTCGCAGAGTGCCCAGGGAGAAAGTAAGACAAGCATTGGGGTACCCCAAAGCTGAGGCATGAAATCATAAACCTGTCACTGACACTGTCGAGACTATTGGCCACCTCACCCTCCCGACCCCTGCTTGGGGTCACAGTGATACCCACAACCCGACCACTCCCACACCAGACCAGGTCCACCAGACTGACAGATCTCCACACTACTTACAAAGCCCTGGCCTCGACTTAACCCTGACCACCCCCACCCCACACACCCCGGAAAGGTGCCCTAACCCCTCCCTGCCCACAGCAGGCTCTGACCCCACAAGGCAGCTCACAAACACCTGTGACTCCAATTCCAGGGGGATCTGACGCCCTCTTCTGGCCTCCATGAGCACTGCACACACAAGGTGCGCACACATATGTGCAGGCCAGCACCCATACACAGAAAATAAAAACAAATTTAAAGGAAGCCGGCTAACGGTGGGGCACGCCTTTAATCTCAGCATTCGAGAGGCAGAGGCAGGCGGATCGCTGTGAGTTTGAGGCCAACCTGACCTATACAGACTGTGTTTCGGAAATCTAAAGTAAATATAGGACCACACCTCATTTCAGAGCATGACCCTCCCCTGCCCTCACCAGACCCTGACCATAACAGGCCCCCACCCCTCCTGACACTACCAAAGACCAGAAACACACCCACCCTGGCTCTAGTCCTGCCCATACCCTGAGCACATCTCTCTCTGAGCACACACCCGGCCCAGCTCCCGGGCCCCACCCGAAACCCATTCCTGCTCCCAGACTTCCGGCCTCCCCAACTCCCCGCCATGTCCCAGCTCTCGCACCTGTTGGATGTAGTTGACGAATTTGCACATGAAGTCTCCCAGCACCCAGGCGGGCAGCGGGTAGAGGAGCGCGGTGAAGGGCACGCAGCACAGCAGGAAAGTGACATCCGTGGCCGCCAGGTTGGCTACAGGTGGGGGACACGCGGATGCTGGAAGGTGGGGCACCTGGAGCTCCTGACTTCTCCATCCCACATCCTCCACCCGAGAAGCTGAGGCACCCTCTGCCTTCCTTACACTCTGTGCCTCAGTTTCCCCGTCTCTAAATTGGAGACAGCCCGGCAGTCCCAAGCTACGTATCGCACGCACACCGTACCCGGAGGCTCTCACGTCTATAGGGCAGACATCTCGCAGAAACGGCTGGCCACGTTTATAATTGCAGCCTTCAAAGGAGGGGATGGGGGAGTAGGGGAGTGGCGGGGCGGGGAGGCAGGACGCTCAGCGGGAGCAACTAGTGTCTGAGGAGCCCCACCGCGCTCCGGGCTGGGACCCCGGACCCCCGCGCGCACACCCGGGAACCCCAGGAAGGCGCTCGCTCACCAATGTAGAAGTTGGTCACCGTCCGCATGTGCTTGTGGCGGCAGATAACGTAGATGACTAGCGAGTTCCCGACCAGCCCGAGCAACATTAGCACAGCGAAGAACAGGGGAACCAGCCAGGCATCCAGGGGCCTAGGCACGGAGCCCGGGCCATCCGAGGCGTTGGCACCGCAGCCTGGGCATCCTGAAACGTTGGACGGAGCCCACCAGGTCGCATTGGGACCTAGCGTCGCCTCCGTGGCCATCGCCCGTCACCTTCCTCCTCCTCCTCCTCCTCCTCCTCCTCCTCCTCCTCCTCCTCCTCCTCCAGGCAGCCTTCGCAGATTGCGGTCCGGGGACCGTGGGGACCAGAGGGAGGACCCCTGCTCTTCCCGGGATGCCAGCGCCCTGGTCTCTGCTGCAGGCGACAGGGGCTGGAAAGCGGCTCCTCTGTCAGTGTCGCAGCGGCTACTCTTATACCCCCTGGCCCCCCTCCCTTGTCCCCGCCTTCGCGTCTCCACGCGTAGTAGCCGCTTCAGAGCCTTGCGCTCCCTCGCTCGCTCTTCGCGGAGCTATGCCCGGATGACAGGAGGAGGGGGTGGGCCGCCGAAGGGAGGGGCTCCGGCCACCACGCAGAGGACGGTCCTGGCTGTGTCTGAGGCCAGCTTCAACCCCGGGCTGCAGGCGGGTGGGCCCAGGCCCACCTTCTGGGGAAGCCTTGGCGGAGAACCCGACATTTCTTCTCTCCAGGGCAGGACCGCGGCCGGACCTGGACCCTCAGCGTTTGGCTGACGCTGGCGGATAGCTACAAGGTCCGTCGTCTAAAGATCACCCAGTCGCAGGGCTCCTGTCGGGAGAGCGGCCACTTCGAAGAAAACTGTCAGCAGGGGGAGTGAGGAACCGACCTCAGCCACACCGCATCTCAGAGCCCTCCCCCCCCCCCCCCCCCCCCCCCCCCCGCTGCCTGAGAGGCTATGCTTGCCAAGCCTCCTGAGTACTACGCAGCAGAGAAAAGGAGGCTGCTGTTTTAATAAAGAAATGAAAGAATTAAAAGGGGCGGGGGGGGGACACAACAAAGGAGGTGACTCAGTGGTAGTGTAACTATCTGGTATAGGCTACAGGTCCACCCCGGCACCGAGGGCGTGGATGAGGGGCCAGCGAGCGAAAGCCTGGGGGTTCTGACGGTGTGGGCAGCTGAGCAGTGCCCGGGGGAGCAAGCTGCAGGCTGAGGGCTCTAGAGTGAACCCCGCTTCCTCTCCCTTTCACCCTCAGAATGACTCTGGTAAGACGCCAGGTACCAAAAGCCTCCAAGTCTCCTCGCAGACGTTCCCTGTGCCCCGATCCATGCGCACAGGCTTTGCTTTGCCTGTCTACACAAAGCTTTAGAGTGGACACTTTTTGATTTGTTTGTTTATTTATTTATAACAGGCTTGCTTTTTTATTAAAATAAATAAATATATAAATGTGTGTGTCTTTCCCGTAGCCCAGGTCAGCCTTGAACTTGCTGTTAGTTGATGGCTTTGAACATCTGAGCCTCCTTGCCAATGCTAGAAGGCCAGGTGGGCACCACACCTGCACCCCCAGCCCAATCCAATTCTGTAGCTCAGGCTGCCCTGGAACTCTTAATGATCCTCCTGCCTCAGCCTCCGGAATGCCGGGGCGTGCAGCACGGCCAGCCTCCTCCCCTTTGCTCGCTGGTCTACGGCCTCGGTCTCCCCTCAGTGTTCTGTCACCCCGAGCTGTTCCCGGGGCGCGCACGACCCTCGCACGTCGCCGCCCCAGGAGCCTCTGGGTCGGGTGTCCCACCCCCTCCTCCCCGTGACCCAGACTCCGTCCCCGGCCCCGCTGGTCCCCAGCACGCCCCGGTGGGTGTCGCCGCCCGCTGTCTCCGAGGCCACCCCCGGCGGCTGCTGCCGTTCCGGGCTGTCCCCGCCCCGGGCCGCTGCAGACTCCGCCCCTCGCGTCACTTCCTCCGCGGCCTCAGGCCGGGCTGCACCCGCGCCTGCAGGCCATGGTGGCTCTGGACGACCCTGACGGCGGCCCGGAGGGGACCCCGAGCGCCGGGACCAGGCTGTGAGCAGGGCAGCGGGGCTGGGCCTCCTCCCGGACCCCTTCCTCCTCCCCGGGTTGGGGTCGCCTCCTCCTTCTCCCCGCCAGGCTGGGGTCTCCTCCTAGCCCCCCCAGGCTGGAGTCTCCTTCTCCCTCCTAGGCTGGGGTCTCCTCCTCTTCCTCCTTCTCCTACCCCCCAAGGCTGGGGTCTCTTCCTCCCCCCCCTCCAAAGCTGGGGTCTCCTCCTCTCCTCCTCCCCTCCTCCCCAAGGCTGGGGTTTCCTCCTCTTTCTCCCCCCCCCCCCCGCCCCCAGGCTGGGGTCTCCTCTCTCTCCTCTTCCTCTTTCCCTTCTCTCCTCGGCTTCCTCCTCCTCCCCACCCCTCCTCCCTGGATGAGTTGTGCCTCCCCTCCACCCACACCCCTTTCTCTGGCTGTTCGCTCACAGGCTCAGGGACCTCCCGCTCTGGGCTCCTAGGGGAGGGCTCCCTAACTGCCCCACTGGCAGGGGGCGCTGGACTGGAGAGGTGTGCTGCCAGTGGCCCTGCCCACCCTTTGTGGGTCGCCCTTGGTCACTCTGTGCCTCTGGTGGGCAGTGGAGTGAGCTGAGCAGCAGGTGTGCAGGGATTCCGGTCCTGACCCACGGCCCTGTGTCATCAGCCTTACGCCCTGGCAGTCACCTTTGTGGGGTGAAGAGGGTTTGGTGGCCCACGCCTTTAATCCCGGCACTCGGGAGGCAGAGGCAGGCGGATCGCTGTGAGTTCGAGGCCAGCCTGGTCTACAAAGTGGGTCCAGGACAGCCAGGGCTGCACAGAGAAACCCTGTCTCGAAAAACAAACAAGAGCCAGCCTGCCCTCCTGGCCAGGTTGCTGAGTCTTTCTGTGCCTCGGTTTCTCCATCCGTGAATGGATGTGGACAGTGGCCTCTTCTCAGAGGGCAGCAGCTGGGGCAAAGCCTTTCCCCATGTTCTGTAGCAATCTGGGCTTCTATATGGTTGTACTCTTGCTTGTTGAATTTAAATTATTTTTTTAAGTTTTATTTATTTATTATTTATTCAGTATTCTGCCTGCACACCAGAAGAAGACACCAGATCTTGTTATGGACAGTTGTGAGCCACCATGTGGGTGCTGGGAATTGAACTGAGGACCTTTAGAAGAGCAGCCATGCTCTTAACCTCTGAGCCCCCTCTCTAGCCCTTTCTTGTTGTTGTTTTTTGGTTTGTTTTCTTTGGTTTTTTTTTTGTTTTTTTGTTTTTTTTGTTTTGTTTTGTTTTGGTTTGGTTTTTGGTTTTTCAATGCAGGGTTTCTCTGTGTAGCCTTGGCTGTCCTAGACTCACTTTGTAGACCAGGCTGGCCTCGAATTCACAGCGATCCACCTGCCTCTGCCTCCCGAGTGCTGGGATTAAAGGCGTGTGCCACCACCGCCCGGCTGAATTTAAAATTTTTTTAAAAATACTTTATTATATATATATGGGCATCTCGTTTGTGTGTGTGTGTGCGTGTGTGTGCGCGCATGTGCGTGTGCATGCGTGTGCAGTACCTGTGTGCTTGCTGCCCGCAGAGGTCAGATCCTGGAGTCACAGGCACCATGTGGGTGCTGGGAACGGAACCCAGTCCTTCTGCAAGAGCGGCCCTTGCTGTAACCACTGAGCTGCCTTCCCAGTCTTTGTTTTGTTTTGTTTGTTGGATTCAGGGTCACTCCTAACCCAGGCTGGCCCCAATCTCTCTGTGGACAGCTGAGGATGACCTTAAGTCCCTGAGCACCTGAGCCTCCTGCCTCCGCCCCCTGCACCGCACCTGCTATGCTGAATGTGGCTGTGCTGTAATAAGCTTGTTTTAGTGAATTGCCTCCCAGCAGAGCCTCACCCAGGTGTCCACCTGTCTGCTGGGTGTTGGGGGCCCTGAGTCATCTCCGCTCAGGTTCCTGTTGGGGAAGTGGGTTCACTACCTTTCCGGGAGTGTTTGCCAAAGAAGGTTTGTTTGTAACCAGGGTGTGTCTTGGGGAGCCATGGTCCCGTGACCCAAGCAGCAGAATGCAAGAATGGCCTGTGTTCCCCAA
The DNA here is from genome assembly GCF_964271855.1 of Acomys minous. Taxonomy (NCBI): domain Eukaryota; kingdom Metazoa; phylum Chordata; class Mammalia; order Rodentia; family Muridae; genus Acomys; species Acomys minous. Next base: position 80,475,349 of record NC_140490.1, on the reverse strand, counting down.
GCCCCACAGACTTGGCACCGTGTGCCCTGTGTCAGGTGCAGGATACAGGCTGAGGCACCAGGCACCTCCTCCTGGCCGTCAGCTGCTTCTATAAAGTGGCCTGGCTGTCTGGGGAAGGAATATTCACTCAATAAACCCCAGAAATTTAGGTTATTCACTCAGCCAGCCTCGCGGAGTTGGAGTCCCATCGCTTGGGAGCGGCCTGCTGGACACCTGGGAGGTCCAATGAGGCAGAGTCAAGGAGTAAACAACCCTGACCAGCTGGTTCCCAATTGACATAGCAGCCCATAGTGCTGATAGGACGGGCAGTGCCACCTTCTGGGAGGTGACATTTGGACAGAAACCAGAATCAGGCAGAACCAGGAGAGGGGTTCGCGATTGGAGGTCTTTGCCTGTGCCAAGTTGGCTCAGGGGCAAGTCTGTTTCCCAGAGCTTGTGTCCCCCCCCACACACACACACACCAAAGGGTGGTGACATCCACAAACCCTTAGACTACAGCACGGGACCATGTGCTGCAGTACCAGGCTGAGGAGCATCGAGGGCTCACCCTAGGGACGCTAGGGAGGGTTGGCATCTGAACAAGGACATCACCGGTCTGGCGGGGCTTTGGTTTGAGTGGACTCAGTTGTGCAAGCTGGGACCCAGGCTCGCATCTGCCCTTGTATCCGTAAGGCGGCTCCGAGCCTCCCCTCCCTGCTGTGTCTGTCTGTCCTTCCTGCTGTGGTTTGTTATCAGCCTGCACCAGCTGCAGGGGGTGTGGAGTTTTGAAGGCTGGGCTTGAGGCTAGGGCCAGCCTCAGACCTCAGAGCTGATGTAACCCTGGACGTTTGCCAGGGACCCGGTAGAAAGTTTGCAGCTGGCCTAACCTCAGGCCTCGCCTGCTGCGCCCGAGGGTGTGGAGGTTAAGGACCTACTCCCGTTCTTGAGAGGGAGCTTCCCCCCTTCCCCCCACCCCCCACCCCCCCGTCCCGGGTCCACAGGGACCTTCTCAGGGCAGCATACCCCACCAGAGCCAAAGGTCCAGTCTCCCCCCTGGAGGAGGCCGCCAGCAGGGGAACCTGAGGCAGGCGGCCTCTCTGAGGCTGCTACGCTCCCCTCCCCCAAGCCCTCTCTCTCTCCCCCTGCAGCTCTTCCCCTGTCCTGTCCTGCCAAACTCCTGGGTGCCCAGCTAATCCCTGCGCAGGATTAACACGGCTCAGAGGGAGGCTGCCAGGCTCCTGGGGGGCAATTAGCTGGACTCTGAGCTTACCCCCCCCCCCAGTCCCTGTCAGGTGCCAGGCAGGTGGTGGCCTGGAGACCCTGTGGCGGGTCTGGTTTACAGAGCACTGAGGCAGAGGGTCAGCTTCCACTGTGGTTGGCGTCTAAACCCTGGGGTAGGAGGGAGGGGGCGCTTGCTGCCTTGTAGCTTAAATCTGGAAGGTTGGGGGTGATCAGGGGTCTACTGACCTTCTGTGTGACTAGGGCCCATGCCTTACCTCCTAGAAGCCTTAGTTTACCCGTCTTGGATCATAACATGCGTCCTGGGGTGGGAATAGGGGTAAAGTCCCTGTTTGTCAGGGAAACCCGAGCACCTGTTCGTGGCCCTAATGACCTCTTCGCTTGGCCCACAGGTCCCTTCCCGGCTGCCTGCCGGCGCTCAGCGGCTCACAGGTGAAGAGGGTCCCAGCTTCCAGGCGTAAGCAGCATTTCATCAACCAGGCTGTGCGGAATTCCGACCTGGTGCCCAAAGCCAAGGGAAGGAAGAGTCTGCAGCGCTTGGAGAACAGTAAGCAGGGAGTGGCGTGTGCGTCAGGGTGCGTCAGCTGCGTGCGCTCCGACAGTGGAGTGAGGGCTCCGGAGTGCGCAGGAGTTCGGCAAGGCCGGGAAGGAGAGACGGATGGGTAAAAAAAAAAAAAAAAAAAAAGAAAAGAAAAGAAAACAAAACTTGGGACCATGAAATGAGTCGGGACCCAAACACTGCCTCAGCCTACAGACGCTCCGTTTCCTTCCAGCCCGGTACCTCCTAACACTGTTGGAGACAGCTGGGGACCCCCCAGGGCTGGAAGATGGGGACCTGACTCCTCCTGCGGCACCTGGCATCTTCGCAGAGGCCTGCAGCAATGCTACCTATATGGAGGTGAGGCCCTGGGCCCCCTGCAGCCCCTGAAATGTGTCCCCATCCCTCCGCTGCATGCTTCTGGATCCTGGGTCCATCTGCTCTTCGTGTTAGGATAAAAGACCCATTTGGAGACTATTTGATACACATTGTAGCGCGTCCCTGAGGCACATCCCGCCCTGGCGGCCATGGAGTGTGAGTGGATTGTGTCTGCTGAGCTCCTACGCAGCTTTTAAAACCCCAGTTTCAGCATCCTGCTCAGGCCGCACACATGTGAGCAGGTTATAGATGGAGTCCCGTGTGCCAGGTGGCCTTGTGTGTCCATTTGTCAAGTCGGGAAACAGACCCAGGGCCTCAGAGCGAGCCTGCATCCCTGTCTTCCAGGTCTGGAATGATTTTATGAACCGATCTGGAGAAGAGCAAGAGCGAGTGCTCCGCTACCTGGAGGATGAGGGCCAGGGCAAGAGGAGGCGCGGGCCTGGCCGTGGGGAGGACCGGCGGAGAGGTGGGGCCTGGCTGGGGGCGGGGCCAGGCCACAGAGGGGTGGGGTTCCCTGGCGGGTGTGGTTAGGCTGGGGGCGGGGCCAGTCCACAGATGGGTGAGGTTCCCTGGCGGGTGTGGGATGTGGCTGGGCTGGGGGCGGGCCAGATGCGGGAGTGTCCTGGGGGCGGGGCCAGGTCACAGAGGGGTGGGGTTCCCTGGCAGGTGTGGCTGGGCTGGGGGAGGGGGTCAGATGCGGGTGTGTCCTGGGGGCGGGGCCTGAGCTCACCCTGGGCCTCCCCTCTTGCCACCTTCACAGAGGACCCAGCCTTCTCACCCCATGAGTGCTTCAGGCGCATCAGCCGTCGCCTGCGCTCAGTGCTCAAGCGCAGCCGCATCCCGATGGTGAGTGCCCCATCTTCCTGTCAACCTGGTCTTTTCATGTCAGTGTCACCATTCTGACTTGGTGAAGAGAGGTGACAGGAGGAGGGGCAGGAAGAGGAGGATTGGGCAATGAGAAGCGGGTGATGCAGAGTGTATAGGAGTTTGGCAGATAAAAGCAGGGCCGGACATGTGATGTTTGAGTCCCTGGCACCTTGCGAGGGCGCCTCATGGGGATTTTGTGACCTCCACAGGAAACCCTGGAGACTTGGGAAGAGCGACTGTTGGCGTTCTTCTCAGTGTCCCCGCAAGCTGTGTACACTGCCATGCTGGACAACAGGTACAGGGGCTGAGGCCAGGGGATGGCGTGCCCTCCACTGCCCGCTCTGGCTCAGCCACTCATGTCCCTTCCTCCCCAGCTTTGAGAGGCTCCTGCTTCACGCCGTCTGCCAGTACATGGATCTCATCTCGGCCAGTGAGTGCCTGCTCCCACTGCCCTCACCCCCAGGAAGCAGAGGCCGGGCGCCCAGAGGGAGGGAGAGTCCAGGGTGTGTTCATAGCCGAGCAGTGGCCTTGGGGCCCTGGTACTGACTTAACTCATGAAGGGTTTCCAGTGGACAGACACCCTCCGTTCACAGCTCCGGGGAAAGCCAGGTGTGGTGGCGCACACCCTTAATCCCAGCACTTGAGAGGAGAGGCAGGCGGATCACTGAGTTCGAGGCCAGCCTGGTCTACAAAGCGAGTCCAGGACAGCCAAGACTACACAGAGAGACCCTGTCTCGAAAACAAAACAGCTTGGCAGTGGTGGCACACATCTTTAATCCCAGCACTTGGGTGGCAGAGGCAGGCGGATTGTTGTGAGTTCAAGGCCAGCCTGGTCTACACAGAAAAACCCTGTCTCAAAAAAACCCACAAAAACAAAAACCAGAGCTCCAGGGAAGGGGACAGAGGTGGCGTTGTTACAGCCTGGTGTGGGGAAGGTCTGTCTCAGACCTGGAGAAAGAAAAGAGACCAAGTCCCCAGAGCACGGGCCTTTCTCTGTCCTACGCAGCGCTACCCACTTCTAATGACGGCTGTGAGCCCAGGGCCCCTTCTGTCCCTGTCCTAGTACCCAGCTCTGCCTCCTGCTTGGAGTTGCTGTGGTGATGGTTTCCGTGACAACCTCAGACCAGTTCCTCTGAGTTCCCACTGTGGGAGGATGCTTTGGGCTCCACACCTGACTGTTCCTCACACACAAAGGAACTGGGACGGCCTTAGTGTAGGGGAGTCTTCTCCGTGGGGATCGAGCTGTAGCCAGCTCATGGCTAGCCAGACCACCTTCACCCAGTTTATTTTGTAGTTTAGACAGGGTCTTGGGTGTAGCCCAGGCTAGCCTCCAATGCGGTATGTGTATAGCCAGGGGTGGCCTTGAACTTCTGAACCTCCAGCCTCCAGGGCTCCGTCCGTGCATGCTAGGGGAGCCCTCTGTCCGCTGAACCTCTTCCCAGGCCCCTCCAGTCCCCAATGGCTTGTCCGCAGGTGCTGACCTGGAAGGCCGGAGGCAGATGAAGGTCAGCAACCGTCACCTGGACTTCCTGCCTCCTGAGCTGCTGTTGTCTGCCTACCTGGACCAGCAGTGATGGCGGTGCCCCCAGCTGCCGCCTCACCTGGCCCAGACCTCCACCGTCTGCGCTGAGGCCCACTCTTGCCCCTTCATGTCCTGGTTCACACAGGACGGCCCTGCAGCTCCTCACTCTCCTGCTCGTACTTGGGTGGGAGACCTGACCTGGGCGTACCCTGTGTTTTTCTCTTTGGCTGTCTTTGGCCCAGTCTGAAGCTCAGGCGAGGAGAAGCAGACTCTTCTTTTTTCTCCTCCAATCACTTTTAATGAATTTGGCATGTTTTGGGTTTTGGGGTTGATTTATTTTAATTTCTCTTGAAGCGGGGAGGCACAAGCAAAACACCAGCTGGTAGCGGGCTCTGTGGGGACCCCTGCCTCACCCCTCCAGGTTTTAGCTTTGATGGGGGTGGCTGGTTCTCTCTAGGACTCTGTCGATCTCCCTGGGGCACTTTGTTGTGTGTGCGTGCTCATGCTTGTGTGTGTGTGTGTGTGCGCGCTCGCGCATGTGCATGCTTGTGTGTGTGTGTGTGTGTGTGTGCATGATTGTGTGTGTGTGTGATCTGTGTATCATGTCTCCAATTCCTGGGCCCTGCCTGCCTTTCAGGCTGCTTTCCCTCTCCTCCGCCCCTCTCTGTTCATACCAGGGATCCAGGACTTCCAGCCAGAAGCCCCTGGCCTTGTGTACCCTCTCCCTGGCCCGTCACCTCTGCTGCCCCTGGCCTGTGTGTGTGCCCTCTCCCTTGCCCTGTGACCTCTGCCCTGGTCCCTGCCCTGCCCTTTTTGTGTGATTCTCTGTGCTTGGGGAAGGGGATACTTTTAATAAAGCCTTGGTGCTCGGGCCCCGGCTGTGTGGTTGTCCTTGGGTTTGGTGGGAGTGGGGGACAGGGATGGGGATGAGAGTGGTGGGTCACTGAGGGCTGTGGGCCCTCTGCTCACAGGGGAACCCCAATCTTGATGCTTAGGTTCTTGGTTTTTTGTTTTTGTTTTGAGACAGGGTTTCTCTGTGTCCTGGAACTGGCTCTGTAGACCAGGCTGTCCTGGAACTCACAGAGATCCGCCTGCCTCTGCCTCCCGAGCGCTGGGATTACAGGCGTGCGCTGCTTAACCATGCTTCCTTCTTCTCTCTTGCTCCAGTGCCTTGCTGTGACCTCTCACACCCACACTGAGCCTGTCCTATCCCGGGATTTTGGCACATGCGGTTGCATCTCCACAGAGCACTCCTGCCACACCCGCCAGCTTGTGTTAGTTCATTTTTAACCATGTCAAATGCTTACAGATGGGTCGCTAGGCTGTGGCTCTCTGGGGAGATCCATTGATTGCCTAGCATGCTCAAAGCCCTGGGTTCTATCCTGAGCACCACGGAAACCACATGGTGACCACTGGCTCAAGTGAGTTTTGAGGCCAGCCTGGGTCACATGCGATGGACAGGTCTGAGGTTGGACACTAATCCCAAGGCTCACACCGGCCGCTGGTGGATGGATGTCCTGTGAGCACGTAGCCGAGGCCATACAGTGAGACCCTGCCTCAAACGAACAAAAGTCATGTGCCAGCAAAATGGTTTAGCCGGTTAAGGTGCTTGTCGCTAAGCTTGGCAACCTGAGGGAGGAAAAAAAACCAATTCAGCTTCCCGGTCATGACAGAACCCAGCGCGCTGGAGGCTGAGACGGGAGAACAGTGTGCGGGCGACAAACAGTGAGCTCCTCCTGTCTCAAGATTCAAAAATGGGGGGAAGCTTGCGGGCCTTCATGACAAAATATGGAACGCTTCACGAATTTGCGTGTCATCCTTGCGCAGGGGCCATGCTAATCTTCTCTGTATCGTTCCAATTTTAGTATATGTGCTGCCGAAGCGAGCACAAACGGGGCTGTTGTACAAAAGGTATTTATAGGCTAATAGTGCAATTTCTTTATAGTTAGGATGACTTGGTTTTTAATTAAAAACTATAATAGTTATTAATTTTTTCCTGATATAAAACTAAACTCATCATATAAGATTTAGTCAGTGATCAGAAATAACAAGTTATTTGTCTTTTGTCGCACGTAGAGCCGCAATGGTTACTAGGAATTACTATATGCAAATTAACAAGCCTAGAGGCGGAGCCTGGGTTCTCCCAGAAGTCTGTGCGCGGGGCCGGCGCGGCCGAGATGGCGGCGTCGGATCCCGTGCGTTGGGGCGAGTGTGGGTCGCGGCCGCCCGGCCGATTGGGAGCTCGGGGCGGACAGGTCAGTGCGGGGCGCGGGACGCGTGGCGGGCACGACTCTGACGAGACCCGCAAGCGGAAAGCCGAGGAGGGGCGGGGCCTGCGGGGTCAGAGGGCGGGCCAAGGAACAAAGCTTGCTGGGTAGTGGCTGGCGTGGGAGGGGCGTGGCTAGGCTGGGGAGGGGCGTGGTCTCGAGGGGAGGGGCGTGGTGTGAGGGAGCCAGAAGTTGAGCGGAAGGGCGGAGCCTGACGAAATTGGATGGGGAGGGGGGACGTGGCCTAGGGAGCACAGTCTAACGGGAATCGGGGGCCTTGGGGGGGCTGATCTGAGACTGATGGAGACGGGCGGTGGCTTGATCATCACAAACTGAGGAGAAGAAGCAGGGCCTGAGGCTGATGGTCGGGTTGGAGGCGGAGCTTGGGTGCCTGGACGGTGTAGGTGGAGCTTAACGAGCCTGGGCGGGGCGTGGTGAAGGTACTTGAGTACAGGTTAAGACAAGCTTTGGATCTTAGGGCGCGGCCTTGGAGGTGGGGCTAATGGGTTAGGGCGGGGCCTGAGCTATTAGGTCCGGAGCGCGGAGCGTGGGTTCTGAACTTGGAGTGTGGACCTAGTTCCATGTATGGAGGGTGCTTAGTGCTTGGAGGCTGAGATCTGGGGTAGGGAGGGGTGACTTCAGGCCAGGCATTATGGAATTTATAGCCTGAGGCTTCAGGGCCTGGAGAACATTCTAGATCCACTTTTAGCTGGGAGCTGCTGTAGAGCGGTGCCTCCGTGTTCCTCAGGAGCCAGGGAACGTGCTGGGTGCGGTGGGCATGATGGACCTGGCCTACGTGTGCGAGTGGGAGAAGTGGACCAAGAGCACCTACTGCCCGTCGCTGCCCCTGGCCTGCGCCTGGTCCTGCAGGAACCTCATCGCCTTTACCACAGACCTACGCAATGACGACCAGGGTGAGTGCTGGTCCTCTTTACCTGCCTGGGCCCTAGGGATGGAGACCACGTACTTAGCTGTGCCCTGGGTGGCTCGGTTGTGCCTCAGATTTCCAGACAAACTGTGTCCTGGTGGCAGAGCCAGCCTCTCTGTTAGAGAGAACCAAGGAAAGCCGGGTGACCACACAGTGGTCGCTGTCCTCTATGGAGGAAGCGCAGAGGAAGAGTAACATGGGGTGCTGTGAGCCACACTGACCTCACCTGCTCTCCTTCCACTACAGACCTAACACACATGATCCATATCCTGGACACAGAACACCCCTGGGAAGTACACTCTGTGAGCTCTGGCCACAGCGAGGCCATCACCTGCTTGGAGTGGGACCAGTCAGGTGAGGCCACGAGGTTTTCTCTCAATCCAGAGCCCAGAGAACCATCAGTCCTGAGTCTGGAGCCAGGGGTGGGAGTCCCAGAGCCTGGGAGACCCAGAGCCAGGGGGCGGCCTCTCTGTGGGAGTCCAGAGTGGGGAGGGGTGTGCATACAGCCTCTGGCCTGCCTTTCAGAAGGGATCCTGACACAGCTGTGTCCCACAGGGTCCCGGCTCCTGTCAGCTGATGCTGATGGGCAGATCAAGTGCTGGAGTATGGCTGACCACCTGGCCAACAGCTGGGAGAGCTCAGTGGGCAGCCAGGTGGAGGGGGACCCCATCGTGGCATTGTCCTGGCTGCACAATGGTGTGAAACTCGCACTGCACGTGGAGAAGGTGAGCAACCCACTGAGGGGCCCGAGGGGCAGATACATGGGGCTGTGAGCAGCCAGCTGCTTCTTCCTCTCAGCACCCTGAGCTGTGGGATGCCTGTCAGTTGGAAACTGCTGTCCCCAGCCTCCCTTCTGCACCTCGAATCTGTCTGGGGCCCTGCAGCTTCCACACTGCCTAACTGCACCCCCCCAACACCCCCCCCCCGCAGTACAACTCTTGTTTGGTTTTTGTTTTTTTGTTTTGAGACAGGGTTTCTCTGTGTAGCCCTGCCTGTCCTAGTCTCACTTTGTAGACCAGGCTGGCCTTGAACTCACAGTGATCCTCCTGCCTCTGCCTCCTAAGTGCTGGGATTAAAGGTGTGCACCACCACGCCCGGCCCCCAATACAACTCTTAAGAAAAGGCTGGGCCTAGTGACACCGGCCTGTCCCAGTACTTGGGAGGGAGAAACTCTCTCTGAGCTCCAGAGCTAGCCTTGTTTACATATCCAGTTTCAGGCCAGCTGGGGCTACAGGTGACACGCTGCCAAATTTGATATAGAGGCCCAAGAGGTGACTGTGGTGAAAGCATGTCTGCCCCGCAGAGGGCCTGGGTCACGTTCCCAGCTCCCACATGGTGGCTCACAACCACCTGTGACTCCAGCTGCAGGGACCTGATCCCCTCTGACATCCACAGATACCTCACCCATGTGCTGCACATGTGTACATCCAGGGACAACACTCAAGCACAGGATAATAAGTAAATCTCTTTTTTTTTGTTCCAGTTTTTCAAGACAGGGTTTCTCCAAGTAGCCTTGGCTGTCCTGGAACTTGCTCTGTAATCAGGCTGGCCTCGAACTCAGAGATCCACTACTACCCAGCTAATTAAATTGTTTTCACTTTAGTTTTTTATGATTTATAGCGGGGCGTGGTGGTGCACGCCTTTAATCCCAGCACTGGGAGGCAGAGACAGGCGGATCTTTTAAGTTTGAAGCCAGCCTGGTCTGTAAAGATATTTAATCCTTTTGTTGTTGTTGTTGTTGTTGTTGTTTGTTTGTTTGTTTTGTTTTTCGAGACAGGGTTTCTCTGTGTAGCCTTGGCTATTCTGGAACTCACTCTTTAGACCAGGCTGGCCTCGAACTCACAGCGATCCGCCTGCCTCTGCCTCCTGAGTGCTGGGATTAAAGGGGTGCGCCACCACACCCCACTCTCCTCATCACCCATTCTAACTCTCAAATAAACGACACGGAAACTTAGTAGACATATTAATAAGCTTCAGGCTCAATAACTGGACAGAGGGGATCTATTCTAATCTCTATGCTAGTTGGCTCCTTTCCAGCCACACACCCTGAGTTACTGGCCATGTTGGTCCTGCCCGGGCAGTGTCTGTTCCATCAGGCTATGTCCTTTCTCTGCCTTCTTCCTTCTTCTCTTTTTCTCTCCCTCGTGGTCCTTACCTGAGACCGAAGACTGGGAATGGGAGGCGAAGGCCAGCCTTCCTGTCTCCTCTGCATAGTCATTGGCTGCTGCTCGGCTTTTTTTTTTACTAACCAGCCAGAGATAATTGGAGAGCAGTGTTTACACAGCATTGATCATTGACCGTGACAGTGCCCACGTGAGGACTGCAACCAGATTTCAGGACACAGAATCTGCCCAGCCGCTAACACTGGGCTACAGAGCAAGTTCCAGCCAGGGCTACACAGAGAAATCCTGTCTTGAAACCCCAAAACAAAGTTATATTGAGCTGATCATGATAGTCCATGCCTGTTACCACAGCACTTGGAAGGCTGAGGCAGGAGGATGATAACTTGGATTCTAGCCTGGGCTACATTAGTCTCTCAAACAATTTTGTATGTAATTTACACCAATTTGGAAATACAGGCTATAAGGACAGGAGTAGCCAGTACTGAGGCAGCACTCCAGAGACAGACGCCCATCATGCAGTGCTCTTGCCACATTGAAGCTCTCTGTGGGTGGGAGAGGGGTGGGGGGGCTGGGGGGAGGGGGGCGGGCAGCCCATAGAAGGTGGCTGCCTCAAGAAGCTAAGCAAGCCCTTCCTCCCATCTCGCTTTCTGCAGTCGGGTGCTTCCAGCTTCGGAGAGAAGTTCTCACGTGTGAAGTTCTCTCCCTCGCTCACGCTGTTTGGTGGCAAGCCGATGGAGGGTTGGATTGCAGTGACAGTCAGCGGCCTGGTGACTGTGTCCCTCCTGAAGCCCAGCGGGCAAGTGCTAACGTCCACTGAGAGCCTGTGTCGCTTGCGTGGCCGAGTGGCTCTGGCCGACATTGCCTTCACGGGTGGTGGGAACATCGTGGTGGCCGCGGCAGATGGAAGCAGCGCGTCCCCCGTGAAGTTCTACAAGGTGTGCGTGAGCGTGGTGAGCGAGAAGTGCCGCATCGACACCGAGATCCTGCCCTCCCTGTTCATGCGCTGCACCACCGACCCCAACCGCAAGGACAGGTTCCCCGCCATCACACACCTCAAGTTCCTGGCCCGAGACATGTCTGAGCAGGTAAGTGTGGCCCGCTGCATCTGTGAAGCCAGGAGGCCCCGCACCTCTTGAAAGCCCTGGCATTATTGTGCCTACAGTCCTCTGTGGATCGGCCACTGGGGGATACAATCAGAGCATGGGTAGCGGGGGCCCAGGAGGTACCCCCTCACCGAGCCCCACCCCTAGGTGCTCCTGTGTGCGTCCAGCCAGACCAGCAGCCTGGTGGAGTGCTGGTCCCTTCGGAAGGAGGGCCTACCCGTAAACAACATCTTCCAGCAGATCTCGCCTGTGGGTGAGTCACCCTGGCTCCTCTCAGGAGGGGGCTCAGGGCCCCACTTGAGCTCCAGGGTTGCCAGGCTCAAGGCTGATGGGATTTGGGAGTTTGAGACAGGGTTTCACTGTGTGTCCCTGGCTGGCTTGAATGCACAGAACTCCACCTGCCTCTGCCTCCCGAACCCGGGGCTGGCGGTGTGGCCTGTGTTTGCCTCACAGCCCCAGGAGGCTATTGGTGTCCTGTCTAGAGTAGGATGCTAAGGCTCCAGGACTCTGGTCAGGATGAAGAAATGCCCTGTGGAAAGGTCCCGGGGAGTCCATAGCCAAGCAAGGCATTTCACCTTAAAAGCCATGGAATCTTCTAGAAACCCGTCAGAGAGGAGGCTGGAGTCTAGTGGAGTGGGCAGCTTTACCAAGGCCACTCCCTTCTCTAGATCATCCCCTGTAGTCCTCTGCAAGTCTCCCAGACCTCCACCCATTCGTGCTTACAAATGGGGCTCTGCCCCTCCCCCTCCAATAGCTCCTGAGGCTGCCCCTCGATGCCCTGGCTCAGCCCTTGCATGACCTTCCTCAACCCAGACATGAAGGGGGCTGGCAGGCGGGTGCTAGTGGACTCCTGGCTGTGGAGGTGGCTATAGGGGACCTAATTGGCCGCCTAATGTCAGGAGGCCTCTCGCTGCAGTTACAGTAAGCTGCCCATTGTGGCCAGCGAGTAATTAAATGTGAATAGCGTCCCGCTGTGTTTCCTGCAGATGGCTGTGAATCACCAGGCAATCTGGGCTCCCCAGTGTTGGCAGACAGGGCCCCCCCACACCCACACTACACACACACACACACACACACACACACACACACACACACACACACACACACACACACACACACACACGAGCACCTGCGCCTGTGCCTGCTGCAGATGCTCAGTGGGTGGTGCCTAGCAGCCTTGGGTACCCTAGCCTGAGGCTGGTGTCCATGGTGACAGAAACTGTGATGAAGGCAGGGCTGTGGCTAAGGTGCCTTGTACACCAGCTACTCGCTACCTTTGGCTGCTGACCTCTGGTGTGTCTTTCCGTCACTCCTTTGTTTGAGTTTTGAGAAAAGTCCTAGGCTCTGAGATCTGCCTTCTGGTGAGCTGGGGTGACAGGCACACACTCCTCACCTACCTCAGCCTCTCATGAGAGCCTCCATCAGTACCAGCAAGCCTGACTGCTCTAAACACTCCGGCCTCTATTTCTCTTTGGGAGTGACACTTGCTGGGGCTCCCTGTGGGGTCAGGACTTGTTGCAAAGCTGGGAGTTGGCATATAGATAACCCATCCAAGCAGAGAGTCGGGAGGGGCTTGCCCGGCTCCCATGAGGCCCTGGGGCCATCCCCAGCACAGAGTGAACTGGGCGTGGTGGGGAGCTCCTATTATCCCAGCACCTAGGAGGTGGAGGCAGGAAAGCTCAAGGCTAGCCTGGGCTACATTGAGAGCAAAGAATCTCTGAGACCCTGTTTCAAAAAAGAAAAGAAAAATGCCAGGACTAGGTCTTGTAACACACTCAGGCTGGGGCAGCGCCCTGACTGGCCACTAGGCCTCTTGTGACTGGGGCAGCAGTGGCCTGCTTCCCTGAAGCGAGCGCATTGGCCTGTTGCACGCCTCCCACACCTCTCTCTTTTCCTGTCCCTGATTGTTCAGTTGGTGACAAACAGCCCATGATCCTAAAGTGGCGGATCCTGTCAGCCACCAACGACCTGGACCGTGTGTCAGCAGTGGCGCTGCCTAAACTGCCCATCTCGCTCACCAACACTGACCTCAAGGTGGCCAGCGACACCCAGTTCTACCCTGGCCTTGGTAGGTTAAGCCCAGGGGCAGCCAGTCCAGCACCTGGACCTGGGGGTGGGGTGTGGATGCTGAGTGCTGGGGATTCCTGCTCTCATGATAAGTGTGGACTGACCCACAAACTGCCAACTGTGCACGGCGTGGTGGCGCACGCCTTTAATCCCAACACTCAGGAGGCAGAGGAGTTCAAGGTCAGCCTTGAGTCCAGGACAGCCAAGGTAATATAGAGAAACCCTAGGTCAGAGAAAACAAAAAACAAAAACCACAACAACAGACAAACAAAACCCTGCAAAGCTTTGCTCTTTAATATGTAAATATGACAGTGAGTTGGGAACACAAGTGAAATCCTTTGGCAGAGACAAATACATATCACCAAGGTATATTACAGATGGTCCAGGGTTGGGTCCCTCAAGTAAGTCAGTCAGGTGCCTTCTCCAGCCTGCCGCTCAGCTGTGAGGTGGGGGTGCCTCCCTGTGCCTAGGTCCTTATTTTCCTGTCTCTCCTATATGGCGGGGACAATACATTAAAGGGGCAGTGGCCGAGCCTCAGGACAATGGGACAGAGCCTGGAACTCCCTGGTTCTTGAGGGCAGCCACTCCCCGGCCCACCCTGAGCACACACCCTTAACCCCCAGGCCTGGCGCTGGCCTTCCAGGACGGCAGCGTGCACATGGTGCACCGGCTGTCGCTGCAGACCATGGCGGTGCTCTACAGCTCAAACCCACGCTCCCTGGATGAGCCCGCCCTGAAGCGCCCGCGCACCTCAGGCCCCGCCGTACACTTCAAGGCCATGCAGCTGTCCTGGACCTCGCTGGCACTAGTGGGCATCGACAACCACGGGAAGGTAGCACCCGCACGGGGAGGGGCACTGATGAGCAGCTGAGATGGGGAGGGCAGATTAAGGAGGGGATGTTTGGGTCGGCTGTGCCCTTCAGCACGGCCTCTTCTCAGCTCAGCATGCTGCGCATCTCTCCGTCCCTGGGCCACCCGCTGGAGCCCAAGCTGGCCCTGCAGCACCTGCTGTTCCTGCTGGAGTACTGCATGGTGACCGGCTACGATTGGTGGGACATCCTGCTGCACGTGCAGCCCGGCATGGTGCAGAGCCTGGTGGAGCGGCTGCACGAGGAGTACACGCGCCAGAAGCCCGCCCTGCAGCAGGTGACCTGTGTGGGTGGGCGGGGCTTCCACAGATACTGCCCCACCCCTCTGTGGGGCTGTGGGTGGAGCCCAGGCAGCTCCGTGTGGCTGACCTAAGAGTCCCGGTAGGGGGATGGAATGGGGGTGCAAGCTTGCGGAGCCTTCACTCTAGAAACGTAGGCAGGAGGGCCATGGTTTGGGGGGGGTCAGTCCAGGCTGCAGAGTGAGACTTTGTCTCAAAGCTAAGCAGTCAAGGAGGATGGAGGAGCACATCGAAGCATGTGGGGACTCACCCTTGTTAATGAGTGTCCTCACAGAACTCAGGACTTTGGGATCTGTACCCATTGAATCACACAGAGGGAAGCCCAGAGACGTGACGCTCCTGCCTCGGGTTGCCCGGCCAATGTCCTGACACAGAGGCCCTTCCCCATAATCCCATGCTCTGTGGCCTGAGTATTCCCTGGGCCCTGCGTGTGAGCCTGGCAGGCCCTCCACTTACACCTGTGTGGTGCCCACAGGTCCTCTCCACCCGGATCCTAGCCATGAAGGCCTCCCTGTGTAAGCTGTCGCCCTGCACGGTGGCACGTGTGTGCGACTACCACACCAAGCTGTTTCTCATGGCCATCACGTCCACCCTCAAGTCACTGCTGCGCCCACACTACCTCAACACCCCTGACAAGAGTCCTGGGGACCGCCTGGCTGAGATCTGCGCCAAGATCACTGATGTCGGTGGGTGTGCGGACTTCCCTGTATGTAAAGAGCAAGGTCATAGTGACCATTTACTCCAGAGCCCTTAAGGTGGGTGCAGCGCCCACCTCTGTACTTGAGCCCAAGCCTTGTGCAGCCACCCACATCCCTTCTGTTTGTTGGTCTGAGGTGCAACTTGGTGGACAAGCACCTGTCTGGCATAAACCAGCTGTGATGCTGCAGGAAGGTCAGAGGTTCAAAGTCATCCTTGGCTGCATAACAAGTTAATGGCCAGCCTGGGCTACATGAGATCCTGCCTTAAAAAAAAAAAAAAAAAAAAGTAGCCTGATCTACCAAGGGAGTCCAGACCAGGGCAGCCAAGGCTACACAGAGAAACCCTGTCTCAAAAAAACAAAAAAACAAACAAAACAAAAGTTTCTTCGTAAGTTACCTAGAATCTCACACTGCAGATACGTGAACAGAAGGCAGGGCTGTTCCTTGTGGTGTATCACGTGCTTTTCACAGCTATGTGATATTCCTGCTTGCAGAGCTGTGCCAGTGGCTTCCCGCTGTCCTGAATGAAACTGGTTAAAGTCCACTATCCACTGTCCCTGGGTGGGACCCTGTCCTGGGGCCTGTGGGTGTTTCCGAGCCAGGGTTTCCGACATATTCCCTAAGCACCCTCCACTGCCCCCACAGATATTGACAAGGTCATGATCAACCTGAAGACTGAGGAGTTCGTCCTGGACATGAACACTCTGCAGGCACTGCAGCAGCTGCTACAGTGGGTGGGAGACTTCGTGCTCTACCTCCTGGTCAGCCTGCCCAACCAGGTAGAGCCCCAGCCCCGCCCCTGGTCAGCCTGCCCAACCAGGTAGCACTCCCAGCCCCGCCCCCTGGTCAGCCTGCCCAACCAGGTAGAGCCCCAGCCCCGCCCCCTGGTCAGCCTGCCCAACCAGGTAGCACTCCCAGCCCCGCCCCTGGTCAGCCTGCCCAATCAGGTAGCACTCCCAGCCCCGCCCCCCGGTCAGCCTGCCCAACCAGGTAGCGCTCCCAGCCCCGCCCCCTGGTCAGCCTGCCCAACCAGGTAGAGCCCCAGCCCCGCCCCCTGGTCAGCCTGCCCAACCAGGTAGCACTCCCAGCCCCGCCCCTGGTCAGCCTGCCCAACCAGGTAGCGCTCCCAGCCTCGCCCCCTGGTCAGCCTGCCCAACCAGGTAGAGCCCCAGCCCCGCCCCCTGGTCAGCCTGCCCAACCAGGTAGAGCCCCAGCCCCTCCCTGCCCCTCAGCGCTCCCCCCTCCTGTCTCCCAGCCCTAGCCTTTATTTTGGTGAGCTGTGTTTGGTTGGCTGGTTGGTTTGGTTTTGGTTTTTCTTTTTCTTTTTTTTTCTTTTTTTCTTTTTGGTTTTTCTTTTTGATTTTTGGAGACAGGGTTTCTCTGTGTAACCACCTTGAGGATCTTCATGGCCCCCACCCCGAAAAGGGTGACTCCACCTCCACCTCCCTGCCTGTCCCAAGTCACCTGGGGCTTCTAACCTGCAAAGGCCTCCAGGCCGCAGGGTCACAAGTCAAGCCCCTGGCTTCTTGGCTTCTGTGGGAGATTCAGACAGCCATGCTTGCTGGGGTCAGTCTCTGCCAAGTCCCTAGGAGCACCCAGACACTGGACTACTGGACTGGTCATTTTCTAGGCCACTCTTGGTCTGTAGGGCGCTGAGTACAGCTCTGACCCCCCACCCACCTACCCCCCCCATCTCTGTGCCACCTGTGTCTGCAGACCTCCCCAGGGTCTGAGGGTTAGCCGCTGACTGACCCACCTACCCACCCACCCACAGGGCTCCCCACTAAGGCCTGGCCACAGTTTCCTTCGTGATGGTACCTCACTGGGCATGCTGCGAGAGTTGATGGTTGTCATCCGAATCTGGGGCCTGCTGAAGCCCAGCTGCCTGCCCGTCTACACGGCCACCTCAGACACCCAGGACAGCATGTCCCTGCTCTTCCGGCTGCTCACCAAGCTCTGGATGTGCTGTGAGATGTCCCGCCCTGTTCTCACCTTCCCACCAGCCCACTGCCACTCCCCCACACTTGGCATGAGCCCTAGGGCGGCCACAGTGGGTGCTGGTGGGTGATAGTAGCTTCCTGGGGCTGTTCAGTGCAGTGACCCCTGCCCTCCCCCCCACAGGCCGTGATGATGGCCCAGCCAGTGAACCTGACGAGAGCCTGGTGGATGAGTGCTGCCTCCTGCCCAGCCAGCTGCTGCTCCCCAACCTGGACTGGCTGCCGGCCAGCGATGGCCTGGTCAGCCGCCTGCAGCCCAAACAGCCCTTGCGCCTGCGCTTCGGCCGGACGCCCACTCTGCCCAGCAGCAGCTCCACCCTGCAGCTGGACGGCCTCACCAGGTGTGGGGCGCCCACCCATCCCTCCGTCCCCCTAAACCCTGACCTGCCCAGCAGCCCCTGGAGGTCTGCACACCACAGCTGGGCCCCAGCTTCTCTCACACAGAGGGCCCAGCACTTTCTAAGACCTGGTGTCGCAAGCCGAGTTCTGTTTCGTCAGCTCTTTGTGTGAGGACTTGGCATTCCAGCCTTTGCTGTGTGCGCAGGCGGGCTTTTGTTTTGTTCTTTGAGACAGGGTTTCTCGGTGTAGCCCAGGCTGGCCTCACACTCCCTGTGGGAGCAAGGTGGCCTTGAACTCCACTCCTCCTGCCTCCACCTCTAAGTTGACAGCGCTGCACTTAGGCTTCATTTTCTTCCACTGCTTTGCTGAGGCTGGTAACGCAGCCTCTCCCTGCCAGGCCAGCTCTCACCTCCAAGAGGAGCGATGCTCTAGCCTCAGGGTCTGCTGATAAAGGGCTGAGCTGCCCGGCACAGTGAGGCCTCCACCTCTGGCCTGTGTGTGCCGTCCCAGCAACACATAGTCACCAGGAAAAAGCCATCAGCTGAGGTTTTTTTTTTTTTTTTTTAAAGAATATATATGTATATAACTAAGTGCTCTATCTGCATGTACACCTGCAGGCCAGAAGAGGGCACCAGATCATGTTATAGATGCTTGGTTTCTTTTTGTTGTTGTTTTTTCAGGGGGTCTTGTTGTGTTGTGTTTTTTGAGGTAGGGTTTCTTGTGTAGCCCTGGCTGTCCTAGACTCACTTTGTAGACCAGGCTGGCCTCGAACTCACAGCGATCTGCCTGCCTCTGCCTCCCAAGTGCTGGGATTAAAGACTTGGGCCGCCACGCCTGGCTCTTGTTTTGCTTTGTTGGCATTATAGATGGTTGTGAACCACCATGTGGTTGCTGGGAATTGAACTCACGGCCTCTGGAAAAGCAGCTACTGCTCTTAACCTCTGAGCCATCTCTCCAGCCCCAGCTGGTGTTTCTTATGGTTGAGCCCCAAGGTCACACACCAGAAGCCACCCTCTGCTGCCTGGATGGCATGGCATATCCCCTCACTCCTGTCTCATCCCCAGAACCCCAGGCCAGCCCAAGATTGATCACCTCCGAAGGTTGCACCTGGGTGCCTACCCCACTGAGGAGTGCAAGGCCTGCACCAGGTGAGAGGCTTACAGCAGCTGAGGGGCTGCAGCAGGTGAGGGGCTGCAGCAGGTGAGGGGCTGCACCAGGTGAGAGGCTTACAGCAGGTGAGGGGCTGCAGCAGGTGAGGGGCTGCAGCAGGTGAGGGGCTGCACCAGGTGAGGGCCTGCACCAGGTGAGGGGCTGCAGCAGGTGAGGGGCCTGCACCAGGTGAGGGGGCTGCAGCAGGTGAGGGGCTGCACCAGGTGAGGGGCCTGCAGCAGCTGAGGGGCCTGCAGCAGCTGAGGGGGCTGCACCAGGTTCCCTCTGCTCCCCTCAGGCTGAGACCTGTGGGGCCAAGCGGCTTGGGAAGGCCCCAAGCGTGGCCTTGCTTCGTTCCTAGGGTGGGTGGGCCAAACAGCACGTGTAGGGCAGAAGCAGGTGAGGTTGATGGGAGGGTAAGGTGTGTGTCAGCAGTTGCCCGTCCCCAGGTGTGGCTGTGTCACCATGCTGAAGTCACCCAACAAGACAACAGCCGTGAAGCAGTGGGAACAGCGGTGGATCAAGAACTGCCTGTGTGGCGGGCTGTGGAGGAGAGTGCCACTCAGCTGTCCCTGAGCCACCGCCATGCTCTGAACAGTGCGGGGACTTCTGTGACTGGACATTGACATCGCTGTCCTCACCAACTGCCCGGGTCTGCCCCTTCTGAGGGTACAGGGCGCATGCCACCTCCTGAACATGAAATCACAGTCGCATCCAGGCCATCTTGAAGGAGCTGGGCTGCGTGTCCATCCTTTAAAAGGTCCTCAGTCAGCCGGGCATGGTGACCCACACCTATAATCCAGCACTCAGGAGGCAGAGGCAGGAGGATCGCTGTAAGCTCGAGGCCAGCCTGGTCTACAAAGTGCATCTAGGACAGCCAAGGCTACACAGAGAGAACCTTCAAAAAACAAAGAAAAAAAAAAGATCCACAGTCCACATGCCCCTGTCCAGGTTGGGGTTGTCTGCCTCTGTTTCCCTTTTGGGCCTATGGGAGGGGAAGGCAGGCCAAATAAAGTTCTTTGGACACTAGGCTTATCTGTCCCTGTGGACCCCACCGTTTGCGCACCAGGCGGGGCTCTGTGCTGAGGCACTCAGACATGGAAATCCAGTGACTGCTGGGCCCACATGTGTCTCAGCTGACTCTGCCCCCCGCCCCGCCCCCCAGCTGTCTCCATCTCCTGGTTTCTGCAGCCTTGGCCAATGGTCCCCACGGCTCCTGCCTTCAGCATTCACATCGATGCCCCCTGCAGCTGCCCGGGCACAGCCTCTTGGTGCTTGGTAATTGGCTTTGTTGTTTTCTCCCTGGGACCCTGTGGAGCTGACTGCAGGGCAGTGGCCACACATGACCCAGCTCTGGGGACAGCCCTGTCTGAGTCCTCACTGCAGAGGCTGGCCAGAGCTCCACCACAGCCAGCAACTGCCTGTTGTGTGGGTTATTTCTTCAGCTGCCAACACTAAATAGAGAAGGAAGGACTGAGGAAGGCGCGTGTTACCGTTAGACTGCCTCCTCCCAGCTAGGGACATCAAGATGGGGCAGGTCTGAGCTTCACCATCAGGGTATCTAATTTCTGCTTTGCTATTTGACAAACTGTGACCAACAGCAACCAACCAACAACCCACAGCCCTCAGGACCCCAGCGTTTATATACCCACTGAAAAAACGCCCAAATTCCAAAATCATAGCTTCCATATCCCACTCCTTGAATTAAAATGAAAACATTTGCCGGATGGGGTGGCGCACACCTTTAATCCCAGCACTGGAAGCAGAGGCAGGTGGATCGCTGTGAGTTCAAGGCCAGCTTGGTCTACAAAGTGAGTCCCGGACAGCCAAGGCTACACAAAGAAACACTTTCTCAAAAATAAATAAATAAATAAAAGAAAGAAAAAAGAAAACATTCTTCCGTGTTTTGTTTATTTAGCTTGGTTTTTTGAGACAGTGTCTCTCTGTGTAGCCTTGGCGGTCCTGGAACCTCAGTTCGTAGAGCAGGCTGGCCTCGAACTCACAGTGATCCACCTGCCTCTGCCTCCCACGTGCTGGGATTAAAGGTATCATATGCCACCACGCCGGGTTCTGTGGTTTTTAAAGAAACTAAAATCCAGAATTCTCACTACATTCCACCTCACTGTGCTGTGATATGGCCTGTGAGTAAGCCACAGACAGAGAAGGGGGTCCCCCAACTTTGAGCCCCCTTATTCCCCCATATTTTGTTAATGTAGCTGAGGATGACCTTGAACCTCAGCTCCTCCTGTCTCTACTGAGTGCTGGGATAGCAGGCATGTGCCTGGGAGACTGGTGTACCCCTTCAGGGGTTTGTGACTTCCCTGTGCCACCCCACACACACACACACAGTGCTGCCCCCAGGCACTACTCTGACAACACAAGCCACTGTTGACTTCCTGTGGCTGGGAACGTGGCCACCCGCCCTGTGGGACTGCCCCCACCCATTCTTGCAGAGTGCAGACCATGCGTGTCTGTGAGGACCAGCCACCTGCGGGGGATGCTAGCAGCCTCTGCTGGAACTCTGTGGGACTGTGGGACAAGCGGTACTGCCACACCAGCCTCCTGAGGGAGCACACTTGGGGCCTGCCTGTGTCGGTGGCCACTCCTCTCCCCCAGCCACAGCTGGTGCTCAATACGTGCTTGTTCCTAAAGATGACTCCAAGCTGAGCCTGCCTAGCAGAAACAATTCCTTTGCCAGCAGGGTCACCAGTGACTTCACCTGGGACCCCCAGTCTCCAGTACCTCCAGAGTCAGGAGTTTCCCTTTGCCTCAGTGGCCCTGTCCTCCATGTGGGAGGGAAGGCATGGGGGGTTGGGTCTGGGTTCTGTCCACTGTCACCCACAGGGGTCCAGCAGTGTGGCACTACAAACATTCTCAACTCTCCGCAGTGAAACAGTCCAGGCTCTGAGGGCGCTGGGTTGGTGACTGTCTTTGTCCAAGGTCTCCCTGCGCATGTTTCTGCTCTTAGTATTGATGTTGCCCAGCACATCTCCAGAGCATCCTGGCAATGCTGTCTGAGCCCATACAATGGTCCTGGCTGCAGCAGGACCTCAGTAGGGTAAGAGTGGGCCCCGCCCCCTCGGTTCCAAAAGAGCACGCGCGCCCCTGTGTGGCCAAGTGTGGAAGCACCTGCCTTTGGCCTCCTGGGTGTGTGTGCAGCAGGTGCTCAATAAAGACTCACAGAGCTCAGATGCATGCATTTATTGTGAGACATGTGTCTCAGGTGTCCCCTTAGGCCACATCTTTAAGGGTGTGTGTGTGTGTGTGTGTGTGTGTGTGTGTGTGTGTGTGTGTGTGTGTGTGTGTGTGTTTTGTTTTATGGTGTTGTTGTTGTTGTTGTTGTTTCGGGACAAGGTTTCACTGTGTAGCCATGGCTATTAAAGGCTTGCGGCACCAAAGTCTTGAATGGTGTTTTCGATCCAGTCTACGTAGGTTGCCACGCGGGTATAGACTCCTGGCTTCATACGGTTGCCACAGACTCGAGAACCCCACGTAACTATACCCTCCACCACGTCGGCGCACACCAGAGAGCCGCCGGAGTCTCCCTGTGGGGCGGCGCCACGAGTGATAGCCCATCCAATAGCCAAGCCACTCCAACTCCCGGTAGATCCCGAGACTCCTGGACGCCACCCTTCCCGCAAGCCACGCCCCTCCCTAGCCTTGGCAGCCCCTCAGGCTCCACGCACCCACGCCGAGCGACCCAGGCCATGTCTTTCCCTCACCCTGCAACTGTCCTTGCGGTTGCTTTCGGCACACATCATGTTCTGGGTGATGGCCCCGTCGTGGTGCACGCGCTGATTGCAGGTGTTCCGGTCCATGATTGGCACTCTGAGAACCTGCAGGGCATCGGGCCTGCGGCCCGCGTGGCTGACCACGCCCCAGCCGGCCACTTCGCAGACCGTGCCGGCTTCCACCTCTGTGTCGTTGCTTTGCAAGGGTAGAGGCTGCACGTAGGGACCCAGCGAGACGTTCTGGGACAGCTAGGGGGTGGGAGGAACGGAATGTAGGAGCAGTGGCAGGCTGAGCTATGAGCCCTGAGGCTGTACCACGGGGATTCTGGGGCAGCAGGAGGGGTCGAGGCTAGACCCTGAGTAGGAAGGACCGAGCTACCTCACCTTCAAGAGAAGGAGGTCGTCCTCAATGCTGTCGGGCCGGCTGCCCGGGTGAGGCACTGCGCTTTGCACATCATACAGCCGCTTGGAGGGTTCAGGCTTCGACAGGGAGTGGGCACCCAGGAGGACCTGCACGGTCTCGTTCTCCATCCTGGGGACAGGACGAGGACGCACCTCGGATCCACGTCCCAGCCTCCCGAGGGCCCCCACTACGCCTCACCCTCACCCCACCCCACGCGCGCCACTCACACTCCATCCATGCAGTGTGCAGCGCTCAGCACCCACTGTTCGTTCAGCAGCGTGCCACCGCACACGTGTGTGCCGTTCACTTGCACCGAAGCCATGTAGGGCCGAGAATGGGCCGAGGCCTCCTGGCCACCCAGGATCCGGCCTCGGGGCTGCGCTGCTGAGGAAAGTGGGTAGACTGTAAGGATTAGGGTGGGCTGGGCCTACAGAGAGCCCACTCTGGTCCCACACATTCCTAGCTCCAGGTTGCCCCAGACCCAGAACCCCTCACTGTAAAGTGCATTTCCAACTGACAGCAAATTCAGAAGTCTGGTGGGTGATGCACACACTTAAGGACCGCAGCGAACCTGCCGCAGTCAGAAGACAACTTGCAGAGATCATTTTTTCTTCACCAAATGGATCCTCCCGGGAATCAGACTCGTGTCTTCAGGCTTGGCCGCAAGCCCCTTTACCCGCTGACCCTTACTGCTGGCCCTAAATTGAATTCTAGTTCTTTAATTTTATAAAGTCTACAGATTCTTGCTGATGATAAAATCTCCCAACCTGCAGGGTGTGGTGGTGCACACCTTTAATCTCAGCACTCAGGAGGCAGAGGCAAGTGGATTGCTGTGAGTTCGAGGCCAGTCTGGTCTACAAAGCGACTCCAGGACAGCCAGGGCTACACAGAGAGACCCTGTCTCAGAAACCAAAGAACGAACAAACAAACAAACACCCTCCAACTCCAGAAGGCTCCGTTTGCAGATCCACAGTTGGCAGTGTGTTTGACGGCAGGGGACTCCAGGTGCAGGGGGCCCAAGGGCTGGGATGTCAGGCTGTCTGTCCCTCCCTGGTTCACTCACCACATACAGCTGCCCCCAGGACCAGCAGAGCCACGAGGTGCATGGAGCTGAGCATTTTAACGCCACTGCCAGGCTGGCCTTCGGAGCTGTTTTATGGGGCAGGAGGCTCCCGCCCTCTGCCTGGTGGGCAGGGACCCAACCAGAGAACGGGGAACCTACCACTTTCGATGTGTCAGCCCTTCTGGGACAGATTGAACTTGCCAGGGGCACGAGATCTCTCCTCTGCCTCCCGCATGGGACCCACCCTCCCCGCCATTACCCACCCTGAATGTGGCAGCACCAGGCACAGGTGCCGCTAAAGCTGGACCACCAGGCACCCTGACCCTGTAAATGTCCTTCCTGCATGGTGTCTGTCATAGCTGCAGCAGCAGGAGACGGCCCCTCACCCTCCTCCCTAGGAGACAGCCCTCACCCTCCTCCCTAGGAGACGGCCCTCACCCTCCTCCCTAGGAGACGGCCCCCCACCCTCCTCCCTAGGAGACAGCCCTCACCCTCCTCCCTAGGAGACGGCCCCCCACCCTCCTCCCTAGGAGACAGCCCTCACCCTCCTCCCTAGGAGACAGCCCTCACCCTCCTCCCTAGGAGACGGCCCCCCACCCTCCTCCCTAGGAGACAGCCCTCACCCTCCTCCCTAGGAGACAGCCCTCACCCTCCTCCCTAGGAGACGGCCCCCCACCCTCCTCCCTAGGAGACGGCCCCCCACCCTCCTCCCTAGGAGACAGCCCTCACTCTCCTCCCTAGGAGACAGCCCTCACTCTCCTCCCTAGGAGACAGCCCTCACTCTCCTCCCTAGGAGACAGCCCTCACCCTCCTCCCTAGGAGACAGCCCTCACCCTCCTCCCTAGGAGACAGCCCTCACCCTCCTCCCTAGGAGACAGCCCTCACTCTCCTCCCTAGGAGACAGCCCTCACCCTCCTCCCTAGGAGACAGCCCTCACCCTCCTCCCTAGGAGACAGCCCTCACCCTCCTCCCTAGGAGACAGCCCTCACCCTCCTCCCTAGGAGACAGCCCTCACTCTCCTCCCTAGGAGACAGCCCTCACTCTCCTCCCTAGGAGACAGCCCTCACTCTCCTCCCTAGGAGACAGCCCTCACCCTCCTCCCTAGGAGACAGCCCTCACCCTCCTCCCTAGGAGACAGCCCTCACCCTCCTCCCTAGGAGACAGCCCTCACCCTCCTCCCTAGGAGACAGCCCTCACCCTCCTCCCTAGGAGACAGCCCTCACCCTCCTCCCTAGGAGACAGCCCTCACTCTCCTCCCTAGGAGACAGCCCTCACTCTCCTCCCTAGGAGACAGCCCTCACTCTCCTCCCTAGGAGACAGCCCTCACTCTCCTCCCTAGGAGACAGCCCTCACTCTCCTCCCTAGGAGACGGCCCTCACTCTCCTCCCTAGGAGACGGCCCTCACTCTCCTCCCTAGGAGACGGCCCTCACTCTCCTCCCTAGGAGACAGCCCTCACTCTCCTCCCTAGGAGACGGCCCCTCACCCTCCTCCCTAGGAGACAGCCCTCACTCTCCTCCCTAGGAGACGGCCCTCACTCTCCTCCCTAGGAGACAGCCCTCACCCTCCTCCCTAGGAGACGGCCCTCACTCTCCTCCCTAGGAGACAGCCCTCACCCTCCTCCCTAGGAGACG
This sequence comes from Acomys minous, assembly GCF_964271855.1. Lineage (NCBI taxonomy): Eukaryota > Metazoa > Chordata > Mammalia > Rodentia > Muridae > Acomys > Acomys minous. Next base: position 80,450,158 of record NC_140490.1, on the reverse strand, counting down.
CCCCTCACCCTCCTCCCTAGGAGACAGCCCCTCACCCTCCTCCCTAGGAGACAGCCCCTCACCCTCCTCCCTAGGAGACAGCCCCTCACCCTCCTCCCTAGGAGACAGCCCTCACTCTCCTCCCTAGGAGACGGCCCTCACTCTCCTCCCTAGGAGACAGCCCTCACCCTCCTCCCTAGGAGACGGCCCTCACTCTCCTCCCTAGGAGACAGCCCTCACCCTCCTCCCTAGGAGACGCCCCTCACCCTCCTCCCTAGGAGACAGCCCCTCACCCTCCTCCCTAGGAGACAGCCCCTCACCCTCCTCCCTAGGAGACAGCCCCTCACCCTCCTCCCTAGGAGACAGCCCTCACTCTCCTCCCTAGGAGACGGCCCTCACTCTCCTCCCTAGGAGACAGCCCTCACCCTCCTCCCTAGGAGACGGCCCTCACTCTCCTCCCTAGGAGACAGCCCTCACCCTCCTCCCTAGGAGACGCCCCTCACCCTCCTCCCTAGGAGACAGCCCCTCACCCTCCTCCCTAGGAGACAGCCCTCACTCTCCTCCCTAGGAGACGGCCCTCACTCTCCTCCCTAGGAGACAGCCCTCACCCTCCTCCCTAGGAGACGCCCCTCACCCTCCTCCCTAGGAGACAGCCCCTCACCCTCCTCCCTAGGAGACAGCCCCTCACCCTCCTCCCTAGGAGACAGCCCTCACTCTCCTCCCTAGGAGACAGCCCTCACTCTCCTCCCTAGGAGACAGCCCTCACTCTCCTCCCTAGGAGACGGCCCTCACTCTCCTCCCTAGGAGACGGCCCTCACTCTCCTCCCTAGGAGACAGCCCTCACCCTCCTCCCTAGGAGACAGCCCTCACTCTCCTCCCTAGGAGACGGCCCTCACTCTCCTCCCTAGGAGACGGCCCTCACTCTCCTCCCTAGGAGACAGCCCTCACCCTCCTCCCTAGGAGACAGCCCTCACCCTCCTCCCTAGGAGACGGCCCTCACTCTCCTCCCTAGGAGACAGCCCTCACTCTCCTCCCTAGGAGACAGCCCTCACCCTCCTCCCTAGGAGACAGCCCTCACTCTCCTCCCTAGGAGACAGCCCTCACTCTCCTCCCTAGGAGACGGCCCTCACTCTCCTCCCTAGGAGACAGCCCTCACTCTCCTCCCTAGGAGACAGCCCTCACTCTCCTCCCTAGGAGACAGCCCTCACCCTCCTCCCTAGGAGACAGCCCTCACTCTCCTCCCTAGGAGACAGCCCTCACTCTCCTCCCTAGGAGACAGCCCTCACCCTCCTCCCTAGGAGACGCCCCTCACCCTCCTCCCTAGGAGACAGCCCTCACTCTCCTCCCTAGGAGACAGCCCTCACCCTCCTCCCTAGGAGACAGCCCTCACTCTCCTCCCTAGGAGACAGCCCTCACCCTCCTCCCTAGGAGACAGCCCTCACCCTCCTCCCTAGGAGACAGCCCTCACTCTCCTCCCTAGGAGACGGCCCCTCACCCTCCTCCCTAGGAGACAGCCCTCACCCTCCTCCCTAGGAGACAGCCCTCACCCTCCTCCCTAGGAGACAGCCCTCACTCTCCTCCCTAGGAGACAGCCCTCACCCTCCTCCCTAGGAGATGGCCCCTCACCCTCCTCCCTAGGAGACAGCCCTCACCCTCCTCCCTAGGAGACAGCCCTCACCCTCCTCCCTAGGAGACGCCCCTCACCCTCCTCCCTAGGAGACAGCCCCTCACCCTCCTCCCTAGGAGACAGCCCCTCACCCTCCTCCCTAGGAGACAGCCCCTCACCCTCCTCCCTAGGAGACAGCCCCTCACCCTCCTCCCTAGGAGACAGCCCTCACCCTCCTCCCTAGGAGACAGCCCCTCACCCTCCTCCCTAGGAGACAGCCCCTCACCCTCCTCCCTAGGAGACAGCCCCTCACCCTCCTCCCTAGGAGACAGCCCTCACCCTCCTCCCTAGGAGACAGCCCTCACCCTCCTCCCTAGGAGACAGCCCTCACCCTCCTCCCTAGGAGACAGCCCTCACCCTCCTCCCTAGGAGACAGCCCTCACCCTCCTCCCTAGGAGACGGCCCTCACCCTCTTCCCACACACACTGCCTCCTCCCATTGGAGAGAAGGTTGTTCAACCTCATCCCTGTGGCTTCTCTCACACACACACACCCCGCCCCAGGCAGAGCGCTGTCTTAAGGCATGAAAAGGGATGTCCTGTGAATTCTGCCTTCAGGTAAGGTTCGATCCTGGTGCAATCCCAGTTGTGGTTCCAGGGACAGAGCACAAAATCCGACCCAGCCTGGATCACAAGCTCCTCTCAAAAGCTGATCCTGAGGGTGGGTTGTGGAGGGGAGGGTCTGGGACAAGGAGAGGGAGCTTAGGGGCTCAGCAGACCCACTGCCTGTCAGAGCATTAGGTTCTCTCTGTAGGGGTGACCTGATGCTGCAGCTGTGATGTCTGCAGGACATCTTGGGTGCCAGGAATTTCATTAAAATCAGAAGCCACCTGCATGGCACACTTTTCAGCCCCAGCACTCAGGAGGCAGAGGCAGGAGAATCTCTGTGAGTTGAGGCCAGCCTGGGCTACATAGTGAGTTCCTGGACAGCCAGGCCTGTGGTCTCAAACAAAACAGAATCAGGAGTCTTTTAGGACAGAATCCAGATTGTGAAAACAGGAACCTGTGACAGTGTAACAAAATTTGGCAATTACCCAGGCAGCAATGGGGCCTTTTGGTATATAATCCTGAGCATCTACAGACATCATCACCATCGCCAACATCATCATCACGATCATCAGTTTTTTGTCATCAGTTTTTTGAGACAGGGTTTCTCTGTGTAGCCTTGGCTGTCCTGGAACTCACTTTGTAGACCAGGCTGGCCTAGAACTCACAGAGATCCTCCTGCCTTTGCCTCCCAAGTGCTGGGATTAAAGGCATGAGCCACCATGCTGTTTTTATTATTTACCTGACTGGTTTTTTGTTTGTTTGTTTATTTGTCTTGTTTTGGTTTTTATTTTTTCGGTTTTTCGAGGCAAGGTTTCTCTGTGTAGCCTTGGACATTCTGGACTCACTTTGTAGACCAGGCTGGCCTCGAACTCAAAGCGATCCTCCTGCCTCTGCCTCCCAAGTGCTGGGATTAAAGGCATGTGCCACCACCACCTGGATTACCTGAGTGTTTTGTTTATTTTGTTTTATTTATGTACTATGTGGGTAGGTTGCAGAGGGCTTTTTTGGAGTCCATTTTCTTCTTCCATGTCATGGCAAGCATGTTCACCAGATAAACCACTTCACCAGTCCTAGCCAATGTATTAGGCTATTTTTTTTTTTAATATTTATTTATTTATTATGTACACAGTGTTTCCCTGCATGTACACTTGCTCGCCAGAAGAGGGCACCAGATCTCATTATAGATGGTTATGAGCCATTATGTGGTTGCTGGGATTTGAACTCAGGACCTCTGGAAGAGCAAGACAGTGCTCTTAACCTCTGAGCCATCTCTCCAGCCCTAGGTTATTTTTTATTAATTGTATTTTATTGGTTTTTTGGGACAGGATTTCTCTGTGTAGCCCTGGCTGTCCTGGACTCGATCTGTGGACCAGGCTGGCCTTGAAATCACAGAGATCCTCCTGCCTCTGCCTCCCAAGTGCTGGGATTGAAAGAGTGATCCACCACGCCTGCTCTTTTTGTTATTCTTTTATTTTATTATTTTTTATTTTTATTTATTTATTTTTGGTTTTTCGAGACAGAGTTTCTCTGTGTCGCCTTGGCTGTCCTGAACTCACTTTGTAGACCAGGCTGGCCTCGAACTCACAATGATCCGCCTGCCTCTGCCTCTCAAGTGCTGGGATTAAAGGCATGTGCCACCACGCCCGGCTTATTTTTGTTATTCTTAATTACATGTGTAAGGAGTGCATGTGCATGCCTGGTGCCCACAGAGGCTACACGGGGACGTTAGTCCCCAGGACCTGGAGCTATAGGCAGCTGCAGCCGCCATGTGGGCACCAGCAGGCCCGCTTTGGGTGCAGCCCACCTCTTGCTGAGGCAGCTTTGCAGCGCCTCTAATGGTGAGACAGGATCCCACTCTGCAGCCAGGCTGTCCTCACACTCTGGGCCTCAACCTCCTGAATGCTGAGACCTAGCAGAACATGGATTTTAGGGAACAGAAACCAAAAAGGGCCATCTGTCCAACAATTTCTTGTACAAAGTGGGAAACACACCATCTACCATGGCTTTGCCCCAGCTGGGTTGCAACATCCCAGGAGGCGCCCCTCACGCGAGGCAGAGGCAGCATCGACAAACACCAGACCCAGAACACAAAGCAAACGTTGCTTTTATTATGGTTAAAAAGAACCAAAAAAAACAAAAAACCGAATGGGTTGTCTCCTGGGTGGGGGTCCCTGGGGAGGTGACTAGACAGGTCCTAGTCAGCTCTGCTCTCAGGGTCTCTGGGATGAGTGCGGGGGCGGTCGCCATGGCTGCGGAGAATGGAACTGATCCAGTCTGCAAACTCAGCTACAGGGGCAAAGGCGTCTGGGTAAATTCCAGACCCACAGCCTCCTCGGATGAAGGAATCAATGCCTTGGACGAGACCATCACAGACCAAGGGTCCTCCAGAGTCCCCCTGCGGAGGCGTGGAGGTCAGAGGCTGGGCCTCTAGGTAGCCCCTACCCCCAGCACCGCGAAGTCCTCCCTGGGGTCCGCTACTTACGAAGCAGATGCCTGCTTGCCGGCGCGGCACCAGCGTGCACACGTTCACGCGGCGGCGGCAGAGGTTGGTCACCACTGTCACGTTGAGCTCTTGGAGCACGCTCGGCGACGGCTGATTTGTTCCCAGCCTGCCCCAGCCCATGGCCAGGCACGGAGTTCTGTCCCCCACGCCGCGGCCCTGGGCGGGCAGCCGGGCCACCTGCACGTTGGCGTTAATGGTAGCCGAACCATTGAGCTGCAGTGAGGGCCAGCGGGTGAGGGGGGGGGCACAGTCCACAGCCGACCCTCCCCACTTGCCTTGGTCCCCCACCACCAAGTACTGGAAACGTTTAGAGACTGGAGGAAGAAATGAGTGTTTCCCTAGGATTTCCCAACTGCAGGGTCAGGGAGTGGAGAAGCGCAGACAACCGGAGTCTCTTGATGGAGAAGCGCGGTTAAGAGGAGTCTCCTGGTGAAATACTGCTCGCAGCTTGCCACATCTTACCTCCCTGGAGCCCCAGTGCGTCCCTGTCCCCGAGCCCCCTTCTCAACCCCCTCAAGCCTCAACCTTGGGCCTTTGGCCCTGGGCTCCGGCTCGCGCATGCGCAGGCCCACCTGGATGACCACAATGTCGTTCAGCAGACGCGAGGGGTCGAAGCCATTCTCGAAGATCCGCTGCACGGAGAAGGTCTGCCGTGTGAGCTCCCGTTGCCGCAGGTTGTGGGCTCCCAGCACGACCTGCACCGACCGGAAATTCCTATGGGCAGTGGAGAGGGGAGGAGAGTGGGTGGGAAGGCCCCCCCGGCCTCCCCACGGGGGATGGGCAGATGGAGAGAGGACTCACAGGCCGTTCACACAGTGGGCTGCTGACATGACGAAGTTCCTGGCGATGAGTGTAGCGCCACAGAAGTGACCTCCACGCCGCTGCAGGGACGCCATGAAGGGCCAAGCGTGGGGCTGGGCTGGCCGGCCACCCACAATCTCTGAGGCCAGCGCCTGGCCTTGAGGACACACGGGGGAAAAAGAGTGAGGCCCAAGATGCTTGGACCCTCAGTGAGAGCTGACAGGGTCAATGAGGGAAACTGAGGCACAGAGAGGACAAGGGACCTTGCCCAGGGTACTCCCAGACATGAGACCCTAGTGCCTTCCCAGTGACTCTTCCCAGGTTTAGGACCCCGGTTTCCTCATAGTGGTCTTGCCACTAGAAACCTTCGTGTCTTTTCCTAAGCTCCTGAGGGACGTGGGAAGGTCCAATGGAGACAGAGGAGCTGTTGACATGTGTCCTTCTGCACTCACCACCCAGGAGCAAGGCCAGCAGCGTGGAAGCCAGAGTCCAGCTGAACGGTCGAGCGAGGGCCATGGTGGGCTAGTGGGCTCTGCGCTCCCCACCCCCCTACGTAGCAGCCATACTTATAGCTGGAGTCCAAGGCCGTTGCATTGCCCCATGCCAGCCACAGCCCACTTCCTCCCTGGGGACAGGCCATGGGAGTGTCGTGGAAGGGTGCATGGTGCTCAGGGTCCCCAGCTCACCTTCATCCACGCTGTTGGCTATCAAGGAAGACTCAGCAAAGCTTTTGAAAAATAAAATCTCAGGGCAGGATGGCAGTGGCACGGGACTGGGAGGCAGAGGCAGGTGGATTGCTGTGAGTTCAAGGACAGCCTGGTCTAAAGAGCGTGTTCCAGGACAGCCAGGGCGACACAGAGAAACCCTGTGTCGAAAAGGAAGAAATAAATAAAATAAAATCTCAGGTAGCCCAGTCTCTCTCTCTGGTTTTCTGAGACAAGGTTTCCTGGACTCACTCTGTAGACCAGGCTGGCCTTGAACTGACAGCCACTCACCTGCCTCTGCCTCCTGAGTGCTGGGATGACAGGGTTCCACCTCCATGGACATTGGCACCCTGTGTCCAGCAGCTTATATCTGAGGGCCAGTCCCTTTGCCTCAGTTTACCTCAGGCATAATAATAACAGCAACATATAAGTATATTGAGTTGTCACAGGGTGTGTTGCCTGACTTTCCTGGGGTGACAGAAAATGACTGGATTCTTACTTGAGGCAGAAAAATGTGAGGGACACAGAGGCTGCACCCACCCAGTGTCAGGTGCATGAGTGTGTGTGTGAGAGAAGTGTGTGTTTGATACAGATCACTATGTAGCCCAGGCTGGCCAGGAACTCAGAGATCCCCCTGCCTCTGCCTCCTCAGTGCTGGGATTACAGGTGTGCCCCACCATGCCCAGCACAGGAGGTTATTTTAAGCTGAGTCAGGGCTAGACAGCACCCTGCAACCGACTAGGCCCTAATTTGTTGGTTCTCCTCAGAGCAGAACTCAGTCCCACCTGGGCCATCAATGCCTGGGCCCGGGAGAGCGAGCTGCTGTCCTCACTGAGGCCATAGTATGGTTTCCATCTGGAGCCACACAGGGAGTGCTCTCCTTTCACAATGGAGACGGGAATGGGGACCCAGCCCCCCACTCTGTGGCAAGCTCCCCTCCAGTCTCTCCCTGGAGCCCCACCCAAGGCTGTTGTGAAACCAACGTCCCATCTCCAGGACAGGGCATGGGGCGGGGTGGATCCAACGGACGTGGGCAGGATGCCAGGACCCGATGCTTGCCAGGCTGGAGTCCCCAGTCCATGGGACCCCAGTGAGGAGAGCTCCCCTCTCTTGCCCAGACCAAGGGGGGCACTCAGCTGGTGCTCAGTGTCGGTCCTGTCTCCCTGGGTCACTCAGACACACACCAACTGGCCTCCCTTCCTTGCACACAGTGAGTGCCTGCTGCATACCTCATCCCTTGTCACACTGAACGGAGTATGGGCTAAGAAGGCTACACATCAGATTAGGAGGTCAGACTTAACCACAGCTGCACATAATGAGCACCACCTGTATACTGTGCTTACTCAGGCTGGGCAGAGATAGGTTTGCCTTCAGGTTTGTATTTCCAGCGCCCCGCTGATGAGCTTCAGGCCCAGAACTAAGTCCTCTGTGGTTGGGGTTCTTTCTTGCCTGTTGGGGGCCATGCAGGAGGAACAGCAAAACAGCTGCAGGACTCCCAGAGCACAGCTCCCCTCCCACGATGGGTGTGTCTCAGCGAGGGCCTCTGCTGTTGTGGAGCATAGCTCTGCTATGTGTGACCTTTGCTCCTGGCCCCTCGCTGGTTAATAGCATTGGCATCCACAGCAATGATGCTTGATTTCCTTAAGGCGTTGCTGCCGGAGCAGATTAATGATTCGACCACCACCCTGGAAAACAGTCTCCAGATGTTAGATTGCTAAAATGAACATTACCGCCAGGCGTGGTGGCGCACACCTTTAATCCCAGCACTCGGGAGGCAGAGGCAGGCGCATCGCTGTGAGTTCGAGGCCAGCCTGGTCTACAGAGTGAGTCCAGGACAGCCAAGGCTACACAGAGAGAGGAAAGAGAGAGAGAGAGAGAGAGAGAGAAAGAGAGAGGGAGGGAGGGAGGGAGAAAGTGCACTCTTATTAGTAAAGCAGCTAGGGACTTTTTGGGGTTGTCAAAGCAAGAACAATGGTCCAGAGCAGCACTGGCTGACATGATGGGACGTGTGTGTGTGTGTGTGTGTGTGTATGTACATGTGTGTATGTGTGTATGCACATGTGTGTATGTATATGTGTGTATATGTGTATAAATGTGTAAAGTAAAAGAAATTTGAAAGAGGCTTGTTGAAACCTACCTGCTGGAGTCTGTCTTACTTCTTCATGAAGCCTAAGTGTGTGTGTGTGTGTGTGCGCGTATGTGTGCATGTGTGTGCGTGTGCACACGTGTGTGCGGCTCTTTTTTTTTTTAAGATACTTTCTCATTTTTATTTATGACAAGTATTCCCGATCTCTTCTGATCAAAAGTTCTTGGAGACAATTCCACCAGCTTTAGCCAGACGGAGAATGGAATCATCTGACTCTGCCCATCCTGCGAATGGCCCCGCAGATAGCACAGGCTTAAAACTGGCCATTAAACCGGCCTGTAACCCTGTCAACCTTGGCCACATTCATCTGGATGGACGCGTGGTCCTTGGCACCAATGATGCGGTTGCTCGCTGAGCATTTCCGAGCCATGTACAGGTCCACGAACTCGCCAGTGTCGTTCTCCATGTCGAGACTATGCCTGCTCGCTGATCCATGTGTGTGTGGTTCTTTTTTTTTTTTTTTTTTTAAGATTTATTTATTTATTGTGTATACAGTGCTCTCCCTGCATGTACACCTGCAAGCCAGAAGAGGGCATCAGATCTCATTAGAGATGGTTGTGAGCCACCATGTGGTTGCTGGGAATTGAACTCAGGACCTTTGGAAGAGCAGGCCCCGCTCTTAACCACTGAGCCATCTCTCCAGCCGGTGTGTGCGGTTCTTTTCCCCTTCTTTCCGTTTCTTTTTTAGATGTTTGCCACCAGTAACGATCAGTTCCAGCCCTCAGAAGTCTTCAGGGTCACCAGTCAACAAGCCTCAGGGCCCATGCCCTTGCCTCTGTTTTTTGGTTTTTCGAGACAGGGTCTCTCTGTGTAGCCTTGCCTGTCCTGGACTCGCTTTGTAGACCAGGCTGGCCTCGAACTCACAGCGATCCACCTGCCTCTGCCTCCCGAGTGCTGGGATTAAGGACCTGCGCCACACGCCCGGCTCGCCCTCGCCTCTGTTATGCCAGGTAATATTGAAGGAGGAATTCCATATTCTGGCACTGCAGAACAGCAGGTTCTCAATACTTGACCTCAGTTTAGTGTTCCCAGATCCCCAGAGTCTACACACACACACACACACACACACACACACACACACACACCAAAACAGTAAGACATTGGAGACCCTCCCTCTTGGGAGGACTGAAGAGAGGCTGGGTCCAGGGTTCAGTGAACAGTGAGCTAGCCTTGCATGTACCAAGCCCAGCACCACATAAACCAGAAACGATGACGCGCTTATGTCATCTCAGCACCTGCGAGGTGGACACAGGAGGATCCAGAGTTCGAGGTCGTCTTCAGCTATATAGGGAGTTAGAGGCTAGCCTGGGCTACGGGGAGACTGCCTTCCAAAACCAAAACTAGGTTAGGGAAGGAACAAGCCCGTGGATTCTGGCGCCGCCTGGGTTGGACACAGCGCCATCTGGTGGCGGCAGCTAAAGAAGTCAGAAAGCATCCGCCCCTCACTTCTGAGGGTCTCGCCCCTCGCTCTCTCCTCCCGGGCAGGCTTGCGACCCCCCTCCTAGCTCCCTGGGTGGCTCCAGCTCATTTCTTTACGCCCGGGGAAAGCGGGGCGCTTCCACGTCTGTCCCTCCCTGGAGCAGAGCTTCTCGCTCTTCCAGCCTCGCTGTGCACCCGACACCGTGTCGGTCCTCCCCAGCCCCGCGCCCCGCCCAAGCCATCCCCCTGCCCTCCACACTGCCTGTCCGGGCCCTGAGGCGCCCAGTGCCCGCCAAAGATGTGAAAAGAGCCAGGTCCCCAAGAAGCCTGGAGCTGGGGGACGCTTCACCAAACCCCACCAGCCACAGCTCCTTATCCACTTCTGGGATGTGTCCGGGTTCTAATGAGGAAACTGAGGCACCGAGGTGCGACGGTCGTACGGGAAGGGCTGAACCCAGCCTCAGTGGTTCCCTCATGTGCGGCTGGGGAGTGAACCTGGCTTCCTCTCAGCACCTTTCTTTCCTGAATGGTGGCTTCCCGGGGCCCTGAGGTCCGGCCCACATCCCAGGTCCACATGGGGTAAAACAGACAGGAGACAGCTTTTAAATAAATCTCAGCTTTTATTGAGGTGACAGGCAGTACCGGACCCAGCTGGCTCCACACCAGGGGCTGCGTGGGTAGTGCAGCTGGAGGAAAGGCTGGAAAGGTCCACCCCACTCCAGATTTTCCCACTAGAGCTTGCTGGTCGCCCGGGCGTCAGACTGCCTGGAAAGCAAAAGCGCAGCTCAGGCCTCTGCGCCCCGCAGCACCATGCGAATCCAGTCCACATAGAGAGACACCCGGGCGAAGAAGTCGGGGTACTGGAGGGAGGCACACTCCCGGATCACAAAGGAGTCGACTCCATGCAGGACGCCGTCACAGACCAAGGGGCCGCCCGAGTCTCCCTGGGGGTAGAAGCAGGATCAGTCCCCAAGCTGACAGAAGCCAGCCGGGATGAAGCTACGTGGGTGGGATGCCTGTGGGATGCCCAGGAGCCATCCACTCGCTTCCTGTAGGATGCAATCTGAGTCCAAAAGGGGCAAAGGGTGGAGGCAAAAGGTGTCACGTACAAAAGAGAGCCTGTTTGCTGCAGGGCCCAGGGCCGTCCCCACACAGACCCTGCTCGTACAGGGGTGGAGACCACGAGTCAGAATGGAACAGACAGGTCGTGCAGCCACACTCAGAGGGCTAACACGCTCCTCCAAGCTGGGCGTGGTGGGGCACGCGTTTAATTCCAGCACTGGGGAGGCAGAGGCAGGCGATCGCTGTGAGTTCGAGGCCAGCCTGGTCTATAAAGCGAGTCCAGGACAGCCACGGCTACACAGAGAAACCCTGTCTCAAAAAACCAGAGAGAAAAAGAAACACTCTTCTCCAAACCCACCTACTCTAGAACCCCGCCCTGCAAAAGCCCCGCCTCCCGACGCACGGGGCCCGCTCTCCAGGTCACCCACCTGGAAAAAAACTCAGCAGCCCAGACAGGCCCATCTCCTCGCCGCAGATGTCCACATTCCCAGAGACCCCACAGTCCCCTGGGGATCCGCCCCTCCATTGACCACCCACGGTTCCCGCAGCCCTGCCTCTCCCACCGCAGGCCCCGCCCACAGACATCGCCCCGCCCGTGGCCCCGCCCAGGCCCCGGCCCCGCCTCCCGCGACCCAGCCCCGCACTCACGTAGCAAATGCCTGCTGCCCGCCTTGGCACCAGCGTGCACACGTTGTGTTCCCTGCACAGGAAGGTGACCACCGTGACGTTCAGTTCCTGCAGCACACGCGGCACGGGCGCCCGGGTGCCCAGGCGGCCCCAGCCCATGGCCAGGCACTGGGTGCCCTGGGACAGAGACTGGTCCTGCTGGGGCAGAGAGGCCACCGCCACCTGCTCGCCCAGGGAGGCTGGCCGGTTCAGCTGCAGAAAAAAGGAGGTGAGCACGCCACCATGGGGACCCAATATCTCCCTTTGGCCTTTGTAGACACCCCATCTCCACGCCCCCACCCAGAACCGGTTCTGTGCAGAGCTAAAAGTTTCTTTGGCGAACAGTCCGAACCCTTTGTACAGCGGGCGGAGGTGGGGGGGGCGAGGTAGCAGGAGGTGACACTGCGTGTTGTGCAGCTTCCATGCTCAGCCCTGTTCATTAACCCTAATCCTGACGCAGACTCTAACTCAGGTTGTTTCCCCCTTTAACTAAAACCCTGACCAGGGCCGGGCATGGTGGTGCACACCTGTAACCCCAGCACTTGGGAGGCAGAGGCAGGCGGATCGCTGTGAGTTCGAGGCCAGCCTGGTCTACAAAGTGAGCCCAGGACAGCCAGGGCTACACAGAGAAACCCTGTCTCGAAAAAAACCAAACCCAAATAAATAAATAAAATAAAATAAAACCGAGCCCTGACCATAGCCCTAACCATACCTTAGCTGTACCACGGCCTAGCCTGAGCCCTGACCCTGGGCCCAGGTCTACCATGTCAGGAAACACAGCCGGGTGAGAAGCTGACAGACAGGCCCAGTGCTACTCTGTGACCGCCCCGTAGGTCCAGTGCGATCTTCTGCAGGAGCCGATCCCCACAGCCCGACTTACCTGAACTAGCAGCACGTCATTGCGGTTCTCCTCGGGGTTGTAATTGTTCTGGAAGACCTGAGTGATGGTGAACTTCTGCTGCTCAGGCTCTGGGCTCAGCAGGTCGTGGGCACCCAGCACCACTGTCACAAGCTGCCACGGGCTGCGGTGGAGGTTGTGGGGTTTTCTTTGTTTGCTGCAGGGGAAGGGAGGGAACCCCTGTATCCCCCCCCCGCCCGACCCCCGCTTCTCACATGCTACCAAGTGCTCTGCCCCGACCACGTCCCCAGCCCCTCACTAGGGGATTCTAGGTGGGGCTCCAACCCTGACCATGCCCCCACTCCTCACTGGGGGACTCTGGGCGGGGCTCCACCCTGACCACGCCCCAACCCTCACTGGGGAATTCTGGGCGGGGCTCCACCCTGACCACGCCCCCAGCCCCTCACTGGGGGATCCTAGGCGGGGCTCCACCCTGACCACGCCCCCAGCCTCTCACTGTTGTGGTACACTGGAGAAGACACTAGGGAAGGACTGAGGCATGTATAGAGGCAGAGGGGTTGGAATGGGAGGAGACTGAGGCACCCAGCCAAGGAGGCTGTGCTGTCAGCGCAGACCCGCTGGGCCTCGCTGCCCCCTTGCGCTCACATGTCCTGTAGGCAGTGCGCAGCTGTCAGCACGAATCTCGGGTGGATCAGCGTGCCACCACAGAAGTGGCTCCCAGGAGACCTGCTCAGCTGCAGGGATGCCACGTAAGGCCGAGAATGGGGCCGAGATTCGTGGCCACCCACGATCCGGGAGGCCTGGGCTGCACCTGGGGAGGTAGGTGTCAGGACTGCAGGCTGAAGGTTCCCGCCATGGTCTGTTCTGTCTACGGCTTCTAGGAGACCTCTGCCTGGGGAGGAGCTGGGGGCTGCCTTGAATCTATGCTTATTATTTTTGTTGTTTTGAGATAGTGTCTAATGCTGTGGTACAGGCTCGTCTTAAACTCAAAAGATCTGCCTGCTTCTGCCTCTCAAGAGTGCTGGCATTAAAGATGTACCCCATTGGCCAAGCGGTGATGGCGCAGGCCTTTAATCCCAGCACTCAGGAGGCAGAGGCAGGTGGATCTCTGTGAGTTCGAGGCCAGCCTGTTCTGCAAAGTGAGTCCAGGACAGCCAGGGCTACACAAAGAGAGACCTTGTCTCAAAAAACCAAAAAGCAAACAAAACAAAACAAGGGGCTGGAGAGATGGCTCAGCAGTTAAGCGCTCTGACTGCTCTGCCAAAGGACCCAGGTTCAATTCCCAGCACCCACATGGCAGCTCACAACTGTCTGTAGCTCCAAGATCTGACACCCTCATACAGACATGCATGCAGGCAAAACACCACTGCACACAAAATAAAAATAAATAAAACTTTTTAAAAAGACTGGCTTGTAATTCTATTTTTTTGTTTTGTTTTGAATATTTTTTGGTTTTTTTCCGTTGTTGCTGTTGTTTCTCTGTGTAGCCCTGGTTGTCCTGGAATTTGCTCTGTAGATCAGGCTGGCCTCGAACTCACAGAGATCAGCCTGCCTCTGCCTCCCGAGTGCTGGGATTAAAGGTGTGAGCCACCACACCGGCTGCTTGTTACTCCTGGTTCCCTGGAAATCCCTCCATATAGTGAGGGTCTGTGGGTAGGACCCTTGCTGAGCATGCACAGAGCCCTGGGTTCCAGCTATAGTGCCACGGGTGCCACGGGTACCACGGAAACCCAGCATGGTCACGGGAGCCTACACCCTGTACTAACTGGGGAGAGGAGGCATGAAGTTCAGGAGTTCAAAGTCATCATCAGCTATAAAATGAGTTTAGGGCCTGCCTGGGCTATGTGAGACCCTACTTTAAAAAGAACCATAACAGAGGCAGGCGGATCTCTGAGTTCAAGGCCTGGTCTACAAAGTGAGCCCAGGACAGCCAGGGCTACACAGAGAAACCCTGCCTTGAAATTAAAAAAAAAAAAAAAAAAGAACCACAGAACAGAAGGAAAGCTGGATCAAAATGCCAGGGTCTTTTTTTTTTTTTTTTTTTTTTTTTAGTTTTTCGAGACAGGGTCTCTCTATGTTAGCCTTGGCTGACCTAGACTCACTTTGTAGACCAGGCTGGCCTCGAACTCACAGTGGTCTGCCTGCCTCTGCCTCCCGAATGCTGGGATTAAAGGCGTGTGCCACCACGCCCGGCTCAGGGCTCCCCTCTTTATCCTTTGCCTCCCGAGTGTTTTACCCAGGGCGTGCCTCGGTCTCCCCTGCTGTTCTAGAAGACAGAGCCCCACTCACCACCAAAGACCAGGGCCAACAGGAGGAACGGATGGACCCCACTGGGGGATCGGTGGCTTCCAGGCATGGCTAGGCTCCTGGCCCGCTGCATGCTGGGCCCCTCTTATAGCCCCGCTCTGAGGGAAGTCGTTGAACTGCGGCTGAAGCTGGGTCCCACTTCCTCCTACCAGCGAGGGGGCCCAGGGCGGTTCGCAGTGGGGTAGCATACAGGGGTCTCTGTGGAGGCCATGCTCAGGATCCTAGGACAAGAGGCCTCAAGTGACCCCACTGATACCTTGGTTTTCTCGTGGGAGTTCATTGTTTCTCCTCTGATGTGGTAGGGCATGTGTGTGTGTGTGTGTGTACATGCATGTGTTCATGTGTGTGTGAGACTGCATGTGCGTGAGAGAGTGCATGTGTGTTTGTACTTGTGTGTGTGGTGCATGTGTGTGTGTGTGCACATGCATGTGTTCATGTGTGTGTGAGACTGCATGTGTGAGAGTGCGTGTGTGTGAGTGCATGCGTGTTTGTACTTGTGTGTGTGTGTGAGTGTGTGTGTGTTTGTTTTAAGCAGGGTCTCATGTAGCCTAGGTTGGTCTTCAACTCACTCTGTATTGTCCAAGGATGACCCTGAACTCCTGATCCCCTGCTTTAGCCTCCTGCGTGCTGGTGTTGGGTGTGCGCTCCCACACACCGGGACAATTTCCTATCCTTTTCTCTTTACATTCCCTGCCCAGCCCCGTTTTCACATATGGATATGATTTTCCTGTTTCTGTTTCTTTCTACTTCATACATACATATATATATATAACTTGTTTTTATTATTTTATTTATTTATGCACAGGTATATATGGGGATGCACATGCCTATAGAGGCCCCCACACACAAGTACAAATACACAGGCACTCACACACACATGCAGCCTCACACACACATGAACACATGCATGTGCGCACACACACACACACACATGCCCTACTACATCAGAGTAGGTTGTTAATGTGAGGTATTTTCCTCAGTGACTCTCCACCTTATCTTGGAGACATCGGCTCTCCGGGCACGGTGGTGTTCACGCCTTTAATCCCAGCAGTTGGGAGGCAGAGGCAGGCTGTGAGTTCGAGTCCAGCCTGGTCTACAGAGAATGAAGCCACAGAGCCGGTGGACTGGGAGAAAAAAAGGAAAAAGAAAAGGTCGTGTGGTTTGGTTTGGAAATGAAGCCTGGCTGGCAGGGTCCGCAGGTTCCAGGACCTGGCTCTCTGTTCCCGGGTTTTTCTTACACAATACAACGGCTGAAACGACTCCAGAGTCTGTGCTGGTTGAAAGCAATCGCACTTCCTCCTCCTTGTCCACCAGCACCTTCTGTGCACCTCAGTGTCCCGGGGTGGCTGTCGCCCGAGCCTCTGTGCTCTGCAGGGAGAATGCACCCTGACTTCTGCCCTGTGACTGGACATCTGGGTCTGTCTCATGCCCAGCTGAGGAACCAGGAGGAATGTTATGTCCTGACGAGGCCTGAGCAGACCTCTGATCCCTGCCTATTCATGCCTCTGACCATTTTCAGACAGGGTCTTACATAGCCCAGGTTGGACTCAAACTCATTTCGTAGCTGAGAATGACCCTGAAGTCTTTTACTTTTTTGTTTGTTTATTTGTTTGTTTGTTTGTGTTTCTTTGAGACAGGGTCTCTCTGTGTTAGCCCTGGCTGTCCTGGACTCGCTTTGTAGACCAGGCTGGCCTCGAACTCACAGAGATCCACGTGCCTCTGCCTCCCCAGTGCTGGGACCCCTTGCTCTGAGCTCACCCATGGCTGTCCAGTGCCTGACTCCTCAGCTAGGCCATGCGTTGTTCACCAGAGCCCACTGTCCCTTCCTCTACCTGTAGATCCCACCCTGGAAGACCCAAAGCGCCCCTCCCCCACTATCTCCCCCCTCCCTCCACCCCCCCCCCACAGGCCACAGCTTCCTCCTTCTCCTCAAGAGTGACAGTTAGGGGCCCTTCTTCCAACCCTGGAATTCCCAGGGGGTCAGGCAAACTCCTCCCCTACTCACAGGGAGACTGAGGCTTGGCTAAGTCTCTGTGTCCCGCTCCGCCATCAGTCCCTGAAGCTGGGACCGTGTAAGGACTGAGTGGGGCTTACCTGTGCCCTGCAACCTAGGAAAAGTGGCCAAGGATCTGCCCAGGGAATTGGTTCTTCCCTTCCCATGACGTTGGTGGATGGTGATGCCCTTGGGCCTAAATGACCTTTTTTTTTTTTTTTTTTTTTTTTGGTTTTTGAGGGTTTCTCTGTGTGGCCTTGGCTGTCCTGGACTCGCTTTTGTAGACCAGGCTGGCCTCGAACTCACATCAATCTGATCTTCCTGTCTCTGCCTCCCAAGTGCTTGGATTAAAGATGTGCACCACTGTGCCTGGCTCTTTTCTTATTTTTCGTATGTGTGCCATGTGGTGCCTGTGTGTGTGTGAGTGTGTGCTGTGTGGGGTTTGTTTGTGTGTATGTGTGCCATATGGTGTGTGTGTGTGTGTGTGTGTGTGTGTGTGTGTGTGTGTGTGTGTGTGCCATATGGTCTGTGTGTGTGTGTGTGCCATGTGGTGTCTGTGTGTGTGTGCCATGTGGTGTCTGTGTGTGTGTGTGTGTGTGTGTGTCATGTGGCGCCTCTGTGTGTGTGTGTGCCATGTGGTGTCTGTGTGTGTGTGTGTGTGTGCCATGTGGTGTCTGTGTGTGTGTGTGTGCGCCATGTGGTGTCTGTGTGTCTGTGTGTGTGTGTGGTACCTGACTGTGTGTGCATGTGTGCTGTGTGGTGTCTGTGTGTATATGTGGTGCCTGTGTACTCATGTCTTGCTTTTTGAGTCAGGTCTCAGCATGTGGCGGGCCAGGTTATCCCTCGGCCTGTCGCACAAACAGCTGAGATCACAGACATGCACAACAAGTTTTTGTTGTTGTTGTTGTTGTTGTTGTTGTTTTGGTTTTTAGTTTTGACAGGGTCTCTCTGTGTAGCCCTGCCTGTCCTGGACTCGCTTTGTAGATCAGGCTGGCCTCGAACTCACAGTGATCCTTCTGCCTCTGCCTCCCGAGTGCTGGGATTAAAGGCATGCGCTACCACGCCCTGCTCCACCCCTGGTTTGACCTTACATTTTGCACAGGGTCTCCCCTTGCCTTGGTGCTGCCTGATTAGGTGAAGCTGGCGGCTGGAGAGCCCCAGGATGCTCTGGTCGTCCTCTACCCAGCGCTGGGGGTGGATACCTGACACTATGGCTGGCTTTGTGTGTGATGCTGGAGATTCGAACTCAGGTCCTCATCCTTGCAACTTTACAGGCTGAGCCATCTCTCCAGCCCCCCTCTTTTGTTTTAATTTTATTAATCTATTCAGATTACAACTCGACTGTTATCCCATCACTTGTATCCTCCCATTCCTCCTTCCCTCCTGCTTTCACCCTATTCCCCCCACCAGGTCTATGACCGAGGGGGACCTCCTCCCCCACTATTTGGTCATAGGCTATCAAATCTCATCTTGGTAGCCTGCTTATTCTTTCTTTGAGTGCCACCAGGCCTCCCCACCAAGAGGAAGTGGTCAAATATGGGACACCAGAGTTCATGTCAGAGTCAGTCCCCACTCTCCACACAACTGTGGAGAATGTCCTGTCCATTGGGTAGATCAGAGTAGGGGTTCAATGTTTACTACTTGTAGTGTCCTTGGTTAGTGCAATAGTTTGAGCAGAAGCCCCTGCGCCCCGATCCACCAGTCACGATGTTCTTCTTGTAGGTTTCTAGGACCCTCTGGGTCCTTCAGGTCCCCTCTTAAAAAAAAAAAAATGAAGGCAGAGTCACACTGTGTAGGTCAGTCTGGGGTGGAACTCACAGTAATCCTCCTGACTCAGCTCCTTGAATACTGAGATGTCAGCTGCATACCACTACACTCAACTTCAAACAGAGAGAGTTGGGGGGCTGTCGGCTTAAGACCCACTTCCCAGTGAGTCACAAGTGTTTGTTAAGGGCCGGTATGCAGTAGGCACTCAGTAGAGAGTGACTGAGCTGACAGAATGATCCCCTAACTCCCCCGGGCCTCAGTTTGCCCCATCTAGGATGGGGTGGGGTCAACCAGGGCTTACATTTACAGGGCTGCCTCTGCAGAGGCAAATGCTTGTAAACAGCAAGCGCTACATAAGTGCACACGACAATCATTTATCTTCAAGGCACTAGCTGCCCAGGGTCAGGATGGTGAGGTGGGGCCTGAAGGAGAGGTGGGAGGGGGAATGGAGGGGGAGGACAGCCCCTCCACCCCTGTTTCTTTGTCTCTTTTCGCTACCGGCGCCCAGGGACCTCACCATGGAAACGGACTCCAGCGATCTGCGGGCACGGAAGGCGTGGGGGCTGAGGACGCAGGGAGGTGACTGGGGGCCGCGGGATCTCGCCTTCCCCACACTCGGCCGCGCGCCCCTCGGCCCCCCGAGGCCGATCGCGCGCGCGCGCGCGCGCGCAGGGCGCACAGAGGGCACACGCAAGGGACAGGAAAGGGACCCGGATCGCGATCTCCCTCGCGGGGCCAGAGACCCCGGGACCCGCAGAGCCGGAGGCGGAGGCGCCCGAGCCGGGGGCGGGGCCGGGGCGGGGCCGGAGCGGGCTGCAAAGCGAACAGACAAAGAGCCCGCGCCCCGCGCACCGCGCCGGGCCTCGCGTCCCTCCCACGCGGGGACCCCGGCTTTGTGTCCGCGCTCTGCAGTGGACTCCGCCTTCCCTGCCCCCGCCAGGTGAGCGAGCCGTGAGCGCACGGGGGTCCCTGCATCCCTTTTCCCCAAGTTCCCCCTCTCTGCTCCAGCCTCAGTTTCCCCGCCCCCCCCCCCCCAGCCCTGTCTCCTCACCTGGGAACTCCATCTGCGCACCTCCTGATCTCCAGCCTGCCTTTGTCCCACCCGCCCCCTGCAACCTCGGCCTACAGCGCCGCGCGTCACCATGATTGCTATGAAGGAGAAGAATAAAACGCCCAAGGACAGCATGACGCTCCTGCCTTGCTTTTATTTCGTGGAGGTGAGTGGGGCTCACGGAGAGAAGTCTTCCTGGCACGGAGCTTCCAAGACCATGCCCTCCGCGCTGCGGGAGCAGGAGCCTGCACCGCGGAACCGGGCCACCTGGAGCTGGGATGGGTGGACATGGCTGGGTCCAAGGCAGAGGGCTCTACAGGTCGAATAGGAGTTGCAAAGGTGCAGGAGGGTCCTTTAGACAGTGGGAGCAGACGGGAGAACGCTAGCACGCTGGGCTCTCTTTAAGGACAGGGGCGAGAAGCTCGACTGGACAGGGTACAAATTGGGGTGGTGAGCAAGCCCCAACTGGTGAGGGTGGGTGCTGGGCACTTGGCTCTACAGTACCCTGGGGTGCATCTAAATTCAAATGCCCTTCTGCTAATGGTAGGCCGTGCCCCCCCACCCCCCAGCTCCCCAACCCGTTAGTGGATCTAGCCGGCTGTGGTGGAGAACTGATAGGGTCTAAATATAGAAGACAATAAATGCATTCACTTGGTGCATACTAAGTGTGGAGGGTTGAGGGTTTTTTATTTTTATTTTTTTCCCCCTTTGAATGACAAGACTGTGACAGGAGCTGTGAGCCAGGCCGAGTCCCACAAGGCCCTCCCTGGGTCAGGCTGGAGCCCAGCCTGCTGTCCCCACAGCGGTTCCTTCCCCAACAGGTGATGGGTGTGGGCCACAGAGCATTAGGGGGAATGCTTATGTCCCAAGATGGCATTTAAGTGTGACAATAGATTAGCCCAGTCTCACCAGAATCCTTTGAAATCCTTCCAGAAATTACTTTACAGGCTATTTTTTTTCCTCACTGTTTAAAATTATTTTCATATGTCTTTAGTGCTGGCTATAGAATCCAGGGCCTGGACCTTATCATACTGGGGTTCTATGCCTGGCCACGCCCCCATGCTCTCACTGGGGGATTCTAGGCGGAGCTCCACCCTGACCACGCCCCCAGCCCCTCACTGGGGGATTCTAGGTGGAACTCCACCCTGACCACGCCCCCAGCCCCTCACTGGGGATTCTAGGCGGGGGCTCCACCCCTGACCACGCCCCCATGCTCTCACTGGGGGATTCTAGGTGGGGCTCCACCCTGACCACGCCCCTAGCCCCTCACTGGGGGATTCTGGTTGAGGCTCCAACCCTGAGCCAGGTGCCCAGCCCCAATCCAAGATTTTACTCTGTAGCCCAGACTAGATTGGAGTTGGGTGTATGACCCAGGTCAGGCACCCTTCCTGTCTCTGCCTCCCTGGTGTTGGGATGCTGGGATGCCAAGCACAGACCACCACGCAGCGCTGAGATGCCCCCTTTTGCGCTTGTGTGGCAGGGTTTAGGCGCTCGTGCCAACAGCCAGAGCGCAGGCTGATGTCAGGTGTCTCCCTCCAGTGCTCACTGGGCTCGAAGCTTGCTGGGGTCTACATGTTCTCACCCTGCACTATCCGAGTTAACATGCACACCCAGCTACGCCCACCTTGCTTTGTGGTGCTGAGTACTCGGGTCCTGGCCCCTGCGTGCGTGCATGCGTGCGTGCCTATGTGCGTGCGTTCATGTGTGCAAGCGCACCGTGGCTTGGAGGTTAGAGGCAGCGTTCAGGGGTTGGTTGTTTCCCCCACCATGTGGGGGCAGGGATTTTGATCGTTATGCTTGGCAGCGAGCATCCTTCCATGCTCAGCCGTCTTGCGGGCCCTAGACAAAGTTGTTATCCAGTGAGGATTTGACTTAGCAACACCCACAAGGTGTCCGGGCATTTTACTCCATCCTCCACATCAGGATACCAACTTGTTTTTGAATCTTCATTGCTGCACAGACATGCCTCTGAGAAAAGCCAGCAGTGTCAGTCTCTAAGTGGAGGGGACAGATTGAGGAACCCTAGAAAACATGTTGGAAAAGAGGATAGTTTTATTTCTTTCTTTTTTTTGTTTTGTCTTTTTTTTTTTTTAAGATTTATTTATTATTATGTATACATTGCTCTGCCGCATGCCAGAAGAGGGCATCAGTTCACACCATAGATGGTTGTGAGCCACCATGTGGTTGCTGGGAATTGAACTCAGGACCTCTTGAGGCACAGTCAGTGCTCTTAAGCTCTGAGCCATCTCTCCAGCCCCTTGTTTTTTTGTCTTTTGAGACAGGATTTCTCTGTGTAGCCCTGGCCGTGCAGGAACTCACTATGTAGACCCAAGTGGCCTTGAACTCACAGAGATCCACCTACCTCTGCCTCCAGAGTGCTGGGATTAAAGGCGTGCGCCAGGCTGATTCAGAACTCAGAGCCATTCTCCTGCCTCAGCCTCTCAGGTACTAGGGTGACAGGTGTGTCCCAACATTCCAGGCAGAGGCAAGCGTTTCACACGCCCTGCTGTGTTTGCCCACACTGGCACCTGGTGCCCTGTGTGAACAGCAGTTCTTACCCAGCGTGGGCCTAGGACTTCCTTCACCGGCTGTTATTTTATTTTCGGTGCAGATGCTGGTTCCCTTCTGTTGGAGCCATGGCTCCAACAAACTCCTATAAATGGAAACTCTTACAGAGAGAAAAACACTTAGGGGCTGATAGGTTGACAACGCTGGTAAAGGCTCCTTCAGATGTGCCTGACAACCTGAGTTCGATGCCTGGGACCCGCATAATGGAAAGATGGAATTGATTCCCACAGCTGTCCTTACACACACACACACACACACACACACACACACACACAGAGTAATAATTGAGCCAGGTGGTGGTGGCACACAGACTCTAGAGGCAGAGGCAGGCAGATCTCTGAGTTCAAGGCCAGCCTATTAGAGTGAGGGGCTTGGTTTTGTTTGTTTTGTGTTTGTTTGCTTGTTTTTTCGAGACAAGGTTTCTCTGTGTCGCCTTGGCTGTCCTGGACTCTCTTTGTAGACCAGGCTGGCCTTGAACTCACAGCAATCCACCTGCCTCTGCCTCCTGAGTGCTGGGATTAAAGGGGTGTGCTACCTGGCTTTACAGAGTGTGTTCTGATCAGCTACATAGTGAGACTCTGTGGTGGGGGGCTGGAGAGTTGGCTCAGTGGTTAAGAGCACTGCCTGCTCTTCCAGAGGTCCTGAGTTCAATTCCCAGCAGCCACATGGTGGCTCACAACCATCTATAATGAGATCTGGTGCCCTCTTCTGGCTTGTGGGCACATGTGCGGGCAGAATATGTACAAATACAATAAATGGAGAGAGGAGAGGAGAGAATTTGTCCCCTCACCTGACAGGCTGGGCGTGGGCCCTCCCCTGGGTGGGGCATCACCCGGCATGAGACGTTTTAAACCTCCATAGTAAACTCGTCATGCAGCATGGCAAACACTGAAAGACAGGGTAAAACAGAGCAGCCCTGACTGTGTGGCCGGCACCATGCTACACTGAGCCACCGTAGTCTCAGGTAACTCAGACTCTGCCTCCTGAGTACTGGGAATAAAGGCGTGCACCACCACGCCCAGCCTGGTTTTGATCTTTTTTTTTTTTTTTTAAGATTTATTTATTTATTTATTATGTACACAGTGTTCTGCCTACATGTACACCTGCAGGCCAGAAGAGGGCATTAGATCACATTATAGATGGTTGTGAGCCACCATGTGGTTGCTGGGAATTGAACTCAAGACCTCTGGAAGAGCAGTCAGTGCTCTTATCCACTGAGCCATCTCTCCAGCCCCGTGGTTTTGATCTTTTTAAGGCAATGTCTAAGCTTCAGCTGCCAGTCTGTTCTAGGGGCTCATGCTGGCTGCTGTGACCACATCTTGCTGTCAACCAGAGGCCTGGCTGCCTGCGCCCTTTTCTTTCTGTTTTCTTACATACACAACTCTCACCTTTGACCGATATAACTTAAAAAATATATTATTTCTTACATTTTTGGACAGAGGGTCCAAAAAACTTGGACACTGGAACCTGTGATGTTAGACCAGACTGGCCTCCATTTCACAGCAGTCAACCTGCTTCTGCATCCCAAGTATTGAGATTAAAGCTATGTGCCACTACACACCACAAAACAACTTGTTTTGTTTTGTTTTTCAAGACAGAGTCTCTGTGTAGCCTTGGCTGTCCTGGACTCGCTTTGTAGACCAGGCTGGCCTCAAACTCACAGTGATCCGCCTGCCTCTGCCTCCCAAGTGCTGAGATTAAAGGCATGCGCCACCACGCCTGGCGTAAAACAACTTTTTATTGTTTTTTGTTTTGTTTTGTTTGTTTGTTTGTTTTGAGACAGAGTTTCTCTGTGTAGCCTTAGCTGTCCTGGACTCACTTTGTCAACCAGGCTGGCCTCAAACTCAAAACAATCTGCCCGTCTCAGCCTCCTGAGTGCTGGGATTAAAGGCATGCGCCACCACACCTGGCCAAAAAACAACTTTTATTCATTACTGTTTTATAGCTTGGGAAGTTGGGGCACACAACAGACCCCGGGAAGATGTTGTCACCCTTTCATTTATCTTACTTGTATCTTGTGACTGCCCCTACTTGTCACTGCAGCGCTCAGGAGGAGGAGGCAGGGAGATCAGGAGTTCAGGTCTATCCTCGCTACATAGTGAGTTTGAGGCCAGCTGGGACAGGAGGTGCTGCACACCTTTGCCGTTAACACAGCTCCCTCCGTTCACTTTTTCAGGTGCCTTCAGCGACAGTCATTTTCCCACCTTGGCCCTGAGGGCTCTGCTTCTGGGAGCAAGGGCTCCCTATCCTTTGGAAGGGGGCAGTGACTCACTCGGGGGTGGGGGTGGGGACACATGTCTGGTTGGTAGGGAAGACCCAGGTACAGGTACTAGTGAGAGAGCTCAGTTAGGGAGCTCAGCAGCAGCCACACAATGGCTGCCATTCAAGGCTGTGTTGTGGGTGGGTGACGGAGGGAGGGAGGGAGGGAGGGAGGGAGGGAGGGAGGGCTGAGGCAATGCCAGTGGGGAAACTCCTGTGAGGAGGGCTGGCAAGCAGGCCTGACCAGGGGCCATAGCGGGCAACCTAGGGAGGCTGGAAAAGCAAGCATGTCGTGTCTCTGTGTGTGTGTGTGTGTGTGTGTGTGTGTGTGTGTGTGTGTGTGTGTGTGTCTGTGTGTGCGTGTGTGTCTGTGTATGCATGTAGGATGGATGGACGGATGGACAGATGGGCCTGAGAGTTGAGGGAGGCTTTGCGGGTGGGGCTGAAGCATTTCCTTGGTATGGAATGGTTCTTCTTTCTGTGTAGCCATGCTGCAGAAATTGGTGTGTGAATCTGTGGGCAGTGGTACGGCCAATGACTCAGGCCACTGTTTTCCCCCTCTCCCTGCCCCCCCCCCGGCTCCCCCCCCCCAGCTGCCCATCGTGGCGTCCTCCATTGTGTCCTTGTACTTCTTGGAGCTCACTGACCTGTTCAAGCCGGCCAAGGTGGGCTTTCAGTGCTACGACCGCTCGCTGTCCATGCCCTATGTGGAGTCTAACGAAGAGCTGATCCCACTGCTCATGTTGCTGAGCCTGGCTTTCGCCGCACCTGCAGCCTCCGTGAGTAGCCTGTGCCACAGCCCCAGGGCCTAGGGTCTCTCGCTGTGACCTTGCCTAACTCGTCTGTCCGTGTGTGTGTGTGTGTGTGTGTGTGTGTGTGTGTGTGTGTGTGTGTGTGAGCAGATCATGGTCGGCGAGGGCATGGTCTACTGTCTGCAGTCCCGGCTCTGGGGCCGTGGTCGAGGGGGCACAGAAGGCAGCATCAATGCGGGCGGCTGTAACTTCAACTCGTTCCTCCGACGCACCGTGCGCTTTGTGGGTGAGTGGCCACGGGGTTCCCTGATCCTGCCTTGATGTCTGCTCACCACGGGGGCGGGGATTATGGAGTAGATGTGCTTCTGGGGGGAACGCCCCTCTTCCCCCCCTCTCCCCGCTCCCTTCCCCTGGCCTGGCCCTCTCGCCCTCAGGTGTGCACGTGTTTGGCCTGTGTGCCACGGCTCTGGTGACGGACGTCATCCAGCTGGCCACGGGCTACCACACGCCTTTCTTCCTAACCGTCTGCAAACCCAATTACACCTTGCTGGGCACTTCCTGTGAGGCGAACCCTTACATCACACAGGACATCTGCTCTGGCCACGATACCCACGCCATCCTGTCTGCGCGGTAAGCTGGACTCCCGGCCCCTGCGGTGGCACTGCCACAAACCCCCTAACTGTAGGGGAACTGGCTTGGGAAACTGAGGCTGGGATTGGCTGCCTCCAGACCAGCAGGGCTGGCTGACTCCGTACCTCTTGTAGGAAGACCTTTCCATCCCAGCACGCAACTCTGTCGGCCTTCGCTGCTGTCTATGTGTCGGTGAGTGATGGCCCCCAACGCTGTACCCTGTGTCCACCCGAGGCTACACCCACCCTGACCCTGCCCACCTGTTGTTGGCCAGATGTACTTCAACTCAGTCATCTCGGACACGACAAAGCTGCTGAAGCCCATCCTTGTGTTCGCCTTTGCCATAGCTGCCGGAGTCTGTGGCCTTACACAGATCACCCAGTACCGCAGCCACCCTGTGGACGTCTATGCTGGCTTTCTTATTGGTGCTGGCATCGCTGCCTACCTGGTGAGGGGGGGCGGTTAATGAGGAGGTCTGAGGGAGGCGGATGGCCACATGGGGAGGGGAGGCCCTTCCCCCACCCCACCCCCACCCCCATTAGAGGCCTGGGGTCTGAGGGCAGGAGGCTCCTCTCTCTGCAAGGTCCCGTGAGCCATAGGATGCTGCCACCGCCTCCCTGTGGGCTGCAGGCACTGCCCCCTGCTGGATAACGGGTCTCACGCCGGTCCTTATCGTCCCTAGGCCTGCCACGCTGTGGGCAACTTCCAGGCACCGCCTGCAGAGAAGTTGCCTACCCCAGCGCCTGCCAAGGATGCCCTACGAGCGCTGACTCAGCGGGGCCACGAGGCCATGTATCAGCAGAATAAGTCTGTCAGCACAGATGAGCTGGGCCCTCCAGGGAGGCTAGAGGGTGTGCCTCGGCCTGTGGCCCGAGAGAAGACGTCTCTTGGCAGCCTGAAGAGAGCCAGTGTGGATGTGGACCTGCTGGCTCCGCGCAGCCCCATGGGCAAAGAGGGCATGGTCACCTTCAGCAACACACTGCCCCGTGTCAGCACGCCCTCGCTGGATGACCCCGCGCGGCGCCACATGACCATCCATGTGCCCCTCGACGCCTCCCGCTCCAAGCAGCTCATCAGTGAGTGGAAACAGAAGACCCTGGAGGGCCGTGGCCTGGGGCTGCCTGACGAGGCTAGCCCTGTGCATCTGAGAGCCCCAGCGGAGCCCATGGCAGAGGAAGAGGAGGAGGAGGAAGAAGAGGAGGAGGAAGAGGAGGAAGAGGAGGAGGAGGAGGAAGGACCCGTGCCACCCTCTCTGTACCCTACCGTCCAGGCTCGGCCAGGGCTTGGGCCCCGAGTCATTCTGCCTCCGAGGCCAGGGCCCCCCCAGCCCCTTGTGCACATCCCTGAGGAAGGAGTGCAGGCTGCAGCTGGCCTGTCACCCAAGAGCAGCTCCTCAGTGAGGGCCAAGTGGCTGTCCATGGCAGAGAAGGGTGGGGCCCCTGTGGCTGTGGCTCCATCCCAGCCACGGGTGGCCAACCCACCGAGGCTGTTGCAGGTCATCGCCATGTCCAAGGCAGCAGGGGGCCCCAAGGCTGAGACAGCTTCATCATCCAGTGCCAGCTCCGACTCTTCCCAGTACCGCTCGCCGTCAGACCGCGACTCTGCCAGCATCGTCACAATCGATGCTCACGCACCTCACCACCCAGTGGTGCACCTGTCTGCCGGCAGCACGCCCTGGGAGTGGAAGGCCAAGGTGGTGGAGGGTGATGGCAGCTATGAGCTGGGGGATCTGGCACGTGGCTTCAGAAGCAGCTGCAAACAGTCTGGGATAGGCCCTGGGTCTCCAGCCAGTGATGTGGACCAGGAGGAGCCACGGTTTGGAGGTGTGGCCACCGTTAACTTGGCCACTGGTGAGGGTCTGCCCCCACCAGGAGCAAGTGAAGGGGCCCTGGGTGCAGGTAGCCGGGAATCCACTCTGAGGCGCCAGGTGGGCGGGCTGGGGGAGCGAGAGGTGGAGCCTGAGGCAGAAAGTTACTACAGGAGGATGCAGGCTCGAAGGTACCAGGACTGAGCCTGGGGAAGCTGTCAAGGGGGAAGAGCACTGGGTGTCTACAGCACCAATAAAATGGCTGATGGTGGCACTATACAGTTGTCAGGATGGTCCTTCTGGTGGACATTGGACAGGGTGAGGGAGGGCTCTCACAAGTCCCACACAAAGTTGGCTCGAGTGGGCTGTGCGCCCCAGTGCACCGTACACCATCCCCAATGACAGGCAGATGCGCAAGACACAGGCATTTATTAAGTCCAGGCCCAGCCCGGCCCACACCTCTACAGCTCAGAATGAAGGGCTCAGGGAAGGCACAGGTTATAAAACTGCTTTAATGGAAAACTCCCCCCCAATACACCATCTGGGACGGGGTGGAATGTGGCCAGGGCGGCCCCAGGACAATACTGAGCCTGTAGTTGTTACCAAAATATACATCTGTCACCATAAAAAACTGCTGCACCACCTGAGCCCCACACAGGTATAAAAATCATAAATATGTACACTCTTGCTGTTCCTTCAGAGAACCCAGGTCCACGGAAGCCCTCCCACAGAGGCAGGCTAGGATGGAGGTGAGCATCTGGGGGGCAGTAAGGCCTAGAGGTCAGCCCCACAACTGGGCCCAGTAAGAGGCGAGCAGAAAACAAAACTTTGGTCCAAAATTTGAAGGTGGGAACCCACTGGTCCCAGAGCTTTTTCCCAGGTGGAGGCAGCACTGGCCTGGGCCCACCTGCAAGTTGGTCACCAGGAAGGAAGTTAAGAGCGCAGGGACACAGAAGCTTAGAATACACATACCATCGTACACTGCTATAAAAAGTTACTTAAAACTATATCTCTTGCATATAAATGGAAAGAGTTGGGTATTTGGTCAAGTGGGAATATTGCTAGGCACAGGTGTCTGCGACCACACAGAACAGAACACAAAGGTCACATAAGGCTCTGCAGCTGAGGATGGCCTGGGCCCTCTGGGCTGGCCAGGGACATGGGAGAATCATGTCACTTGATTATAAGGGGTGGGGGGTGGCCCCAGCTCCTGCACAGCATGGGGAGCCTATGGTATGGACCACCTGGCTCACCTATAGTCTAGAGACTGGTGGCCTGAGGGGGTGGGCGTGCGGCTGCGAGGCATGCTGGTTTTGTAAGGCACAGAAAGCGGCTGTGTTTGGGGCACCGCTGTGGCCTCACGCCTGAGCCCCTCAAACCATGGTGCCGGGCCTGACTGGGCCTCTGTGGCCCGAGCCATCTCCTGCCACGGCAAGGTGGGCTAGATTTAATTTTTTTAAAAACAGGTAAACTGATCTCTCTTTAAAAAAATAAAATCTCTGGTGTGTAAGGTCACTTCAGCTGCTTTTTAAAGTGGCTTTTCTGGAATGGTGGAAGCTGCCGCAGGCTGCGGCACCTAGATAGTGGACTTGGAGAAGGACACGCGCAGGTGGTGGTTCTCGCCCAGGTCGTGGTTGTGCAGCTCAATCAGCGCCTCCATCGCCTCCTCCACGGAGCCCATCTGGATCAGCGCCATCTTGCGGTCCTTCCTGCAGGGCGGACAAGGGGCGGATCAGAAGGACGGGGTGGGGTGTGGCTGAGGGGGTGGGGGTGCAGAGGAGGGCCGCACTCACTGGAAGAATTTGAAGCCTTTGACCACACCACCGTTGCTGGAGAAGAGGTTCTTGAGGTGCTCCTCTGACACGGAGGGCCTAGCGGGGAGATGAGAGGCATGTGGCTGGGCCCAGTCACCCTGGGCCCTGTGGGCGGTGAGAGCCAGGAGCCCCAAGCTGCCAGTCTGGCTGACTTACGGGATGTTAGAGAGGTGCAGGGTGGCAGAGGGTGGAAAGATGTTCTGGAAGTTCTTAGAACCGGGCTTCTTGAAGCGGTGCAGTGGTGAGCTGCCGTAGTCCTTGGTCAGGCCCTGGTCCTCCTGTCCCTCACGAGGCAGCTGCACGCTCTGATGCTTTGACAGTGTGATGCGCACTGACTTCCCGTGCAGCTTGTGTCCATTCAGGTGGCTCATAGCTGCAGAGTGTGGGAGGCACATGAGCGGTAGAACCCCAAGCCCACCAGGGGCAGCCCCAGCCCCAGCCCCAGCCGCGCCCTCCAGGGGCTCTCACCCAGCTGCGCCTGGCTGCCATCTGCCATCTGTACCAGCGCGTTCTCCTTCTTATTGAACAGGATCTTCACCCGCTGCACGTCACCATAGACACCTTTGAAACCCAGGGACAGAGGCTGAGCGGCCAGGTCTCCTAACCTCTCCCACCACCCACCGCCCGCCCTCGCGGTCCCAGCTCCCGGCGGGCCAGGTTTGCTTAGTGGGCACCAGGAGCCTGCGTCTCAGCCCAGGCCTGCTAACGGGTGCTGCACTAGGCAGGCGCAGGACTCCAGACAGCTGTCACAGCAGCCACGTCCACATGCTACTGACACGCTTAGCTCTGGAAGCATGCAGGGTGGTAACCATGCGTGTCTACTCAGTACAATCCGCAAACCGGAAGCAAATCACGGAACGAGGCAGAAGGCCAAACACAAACTCAATAGTACATCGCAGGGTGTAAAATAAACCAATTAAACGAAACCAAGGTAATAAAAGTGAGAATAACATACCGAAGAGAATAAAGAGGCTTTGGGGTGTGACTCTCTTTAGAGACAGCAGAGGAAGGCAGCAGGGGACAGGGAGAGGGAGAGGTCAAGGGGGCGAGTGCCAATCGTCCACGAGGAAGACAGTCCCCGCAGGCGAGCAGGTTCATGATGATGAAGTTGTCAGGATGTTAATATTCAAGGGCAGGTTGGTTTCCGGAGAGCGGGTTTGAGAGGGGAGTTTTGTTTTTTATTGATTTATGTTTTGTTTCAAGCAACAACAGGAAGCAGAAGAACCGTGCAGTCAGTTGGCAAAGAAATTCCGGATCAGGCAAGAAAAAAAATTGGGAGGGGAGGGGAGGAAAGAAAAAAGTAGCAAAACACAGGTCAGTAAATACATAGGAAAACAAGGCAGTGTTCCACACACACATTTGCACACATACTCGTAACACACGTCCACACATACAAGGAGAAGCACTGCACGCAGGCTGGAGGACCGGGGCCAGCGCTGCGGCTGAGGCTAAGGACTGAGGCAAGGGGTGGGGCCTGTTAGCTCCCAGGTGGTGAGCAGAGCTCAGGCCGGAGGGAACTGGCTGGAGCAGGGCCGGCCAAGACCAGTTCCTGTGAAGGCACCGCTCAGCTCCAAGGCCACCTGGGCTCTCCAGAGCTCCAGAGACAGGCTGGCCGGCACTGGTCCGAGCCACCTCCCAACGGGCACTCCCAGGCCTCCTTGCCATGCCCCAAATTGTCTTGTACAGCAAGGAAAACACCGCGGCTCTGAGCGCTGAGGGCCGGGTGTGAATGGAGCCGAGAGGAAAACGGAAAACCTCAGAGCAGCTGGAAGAGCGGAGGCCAACAGCAGCAGACAGAAGGGCAGCAGCGCATCTGTGCCCAAGGCACCTGGGACACCCAGAGCCCCTGCCTGCCATCCAGTGTGGCCCCTAGAATGGACCCATTTTCAGCCAGCACCCCACCACTTCAGGTACAGGCAAAGCAGAGCAACACCCACATACCTCGGGGTTCAGGTTGCTGACCAAAAGGACGGAATTCCCGGCACCTGCCAGGCCTGGGATGGCAATGCGGCCAGCTGCGGCTGCAGCAGCGGCAGATGGTATGGCCAGGGGGGCCAGGGCTCCATGGACATTAGGGACGGAGAGGCCTGCAAAGGAAGGTAGTGCAGATGTGAGCCGGTTGGCTGTACCAGGAGGGGACAGGCACTCAGCCACAAGGTGCAGCCTGGCTACGGCCTGCCCACAGAGGCCACACACACTGCCTGACACCACGGCCAATCCGGGTGTGATCAGACTGCATGCGCCCGGGACAGCACAAAAGCTCTGGTGGACACGGGCCCTCTTGCAAGCAGGGCCTGCCACAGGTATGTCTGGCTGTGCACGCATGCGGCGACCACTCCTCCATGCAGGCTCCGGGCAGCACGCGGAGGCCCGAGGCCCATGCTCCTCAGCCCTGGAGGCCACTTGCTTACCAGGCCATTAAATTCAATCTACTAGGGACACTGCATCCTCATCCTCGCCCGAGGTGCTTGAAGGGAACCAGACCAAAGACTGAATGATTAGTGGCTTATTTCTACTGCCAACACAGGGCACCTGGCCCAGCCCTGCCTGAGACTACTACCCTGTCCTAAGCTGCTGTAGATGCTGCTGGAGGCCCCTTCCCCTCTCTCCCCAGAAGGGGGCCTGAGACCTGCCACTCGGGGCCAATGGCATCCTGATCGTGTATATGGCAGCTATGGGGTTGTGTGGTCATGCAGGCACCGGGGTCAGGATGAGCGTGAGTACCTGCGGCCTGAGGGATGGCAAAGGTGGGAGGGAACCCGGCTCCTGCATACGGAGAGGCTGACATTATGCCGGGCGCACCTAGAAACAAACAGACACTAATCACTGCACCTCACCTCACGGCTGGGACAGGCATGGCAGGACTGTTGAGTGGCTGGGCTGTGCAGTGCCAGGGTGCCCTGATAGCTAGATGGCCTGTCCCACCCCACTCACTTGGTGTGTCTCAGCACAGCATCTTACCAAAGGCTGCGGCCATGGTCTGATCCAGCGAAGGCTGACTGTCTCCAGAAGGCAGGTCAGGCCGAGTGTAATCTCTGCTCTTGTCGTTGTTGTATTTAACGTTGAGACTGGTGAGTTTGGAGAAGTCGATACGCAGCGTACAGCAGGCATTGTAGATGTTCTGGCCGTCCAGTGACTACGGGGAGAGGAAGGTGAGCATGGGCCATGCCCATGGTCCCCCACCCAGGACACCTCTACTCACCAGCTTGGCGTGCTGGGCGCTCACAGGGTCAGCGTACTGAAGCAGCGCCTGGAACTGGTTGTTCTTGGTGAACGTGATGATCTTCAGGACCGTACCAAACTTAGAGAAGATCTGCGGCAAGGAGACCGTGTGAGCCCTAGCTGTGGATTGGGGGGGGGGGGGAGTTGGACGACACCAGCCCACCTGGGGCGGGACAAGCGCCCGCCCGCCCGCCCACCTGGTGCAGCACGTCCAGGGTCACGGGGTAGAAGAGGTTTTCCACGATGATCCTGAGCACGGGGCTCTGGCCTGCCATTGCCATTCCTGCATCCACAGCAGCAGCGGACGCAGCCAAGGCCAGGTTTCCGGACTGCACAGAGTTCACGGCTTGCAGGGCCGCCTGGGCGCGCTGTTGGAGGAACCACCGTGCCGTGAGCTGGGAGCCAGGGCCGAGGCAGAGCCCGGCCACCCGCCCACCTGCCCGCAGGCGCACCGCCTGGTTGGGCGAGCTGTCGGTCTTGAGCTCCTTGTGGTTGGAGAACTGGATGTAGATGGGCTGCCCGCGCAGCACAGGCGCCACTGACGTGTAGTAGTTGACCATGGTGTTGGCCGCCTCCTCCGTGCTCATCTCAATGAAGGCCTGGTTCTTCCCCTTCAGCATAAGGAGGTTGGTGACCTTCCCAAAGGGCAGCCCCAGGGAGATGACCTCTCCCTCAGTGACATCACCAGGTAACTTGCGGACATGGATGACTCTGGAAGGGACTCCTGTGCTCCTGTTGTCCCCTTTGAACTTCTTGCTATCGTTCCCATTGGCTGAGAAGGGATAGGTAGGTGCATCTGAGAGGCTGCAGGCCTCCTCCCTGCCTGTGGTCAGGCACTGCTCCCCAACCCCTCCAGCCCCCAAGACAGGGTTATCCCCGAGGGCCTCTCACCTGCTGAGGTGGAACTGCTCATGATGAAGGGGCCGTTGCTGACACACGTGGAGAAGAGCTCGTCGGATCCCCGCTGGGGAGAGAGCATGAAGTACCCTCAGCACCAGGCTGACCCGCCTTTCCCACCGTCCCACCCACAACCCCCAGGGACTTGCACAATGCCCCATGCCTGCCTGTGGCCTCTTCACTACCAGCCACGTTC
Source organism: Acomys minous (assembly GCF_964271855.1). NCBI lineage: Eukaryota > Metazoa > Chordata > Mammalia > Rodentia > Muridae > Acomys > Acomys minous. Next base: position 80,416,543 of record NC_140490.1, on the reverse strand, counting down.
AATGGTCATTGGGGCCCCGTGCCAGGAGCCATGTGGAAGGCCCCTGCCTGGCAGGTCGTCTGCCCAAAGCGCACAGCTGCCAGCCTTACGGTACCCTGCTGGCAGCTTCTGGAGAAACAAAGGCCTGCACTCCAGGAGGACGAGAGACTTTGGCAGCACCCTTGAGTAGCACCATCCAGTGGTGGAAGCAGCTCACTGGGGAACTCTCAAGCTGACCCCAGGATAAGAAGATCTCCTCCCCAGAAGCAGTGCTTTGTGCTCATTAGCTTGGCCAACCCCTGGGAGCCAGAGGAGATCCAGGTTCACCAGGACAGCAATGGAGACAGGGCTCCCAGGGCAGAGCTGTCTGCTAGCTACTCCCCAACCAGCGAGACTTTGAAGCTAGGGACTCTAACACCCAGGGAGTCAGGACCACCTCATTCATGGCTTGTTTCATTTGGTTCAAGACAAGGTCTATCTACTCAGGAGCTCCCCCCCTCCTGCTCTCCCCTCCCCCAAGCCCAACACTATCTGGGACTCACAATGATGGGAGGTCCAGGGCACCCACTGTGAGCCTACAGACAGGCCTAAAGACCAAAAGCCCTACCATGCCCACCCTTCTCCCTACGAGAAAAGGGGAACTCTGACCCCCCCATGACCTACACCCACAGAATTTGGAAATTTCCACCATGTCCTGAGCAGTTTAAGAGCATATGGTCACACTAAGGTCTCAGGAGCAAGGGCTGCTGAGGGGGCTTAGACTTGCCCAGCTTGACATGCAAAGCTCAGAACATCATGCCCACACTTTTGTTTTTGTTTTTGTTTTGGTTTTTCTTTCTTTCTTTCCTTCTTTTTTTTTTTTTTTTGGTTTTTTGAGACAGGGTTACTCTGTGTAGCGTTGGCCATCCTGGACTCACTTTGTAGACCAGGCTGGCCTCGAACACACAGTGATTCGCCTGCCTCTGCCTCCCGAGTGCTGGGATTAAAGGCGTGCGCCACCACGCCCAGCTCTGGTTTTGGTTTTTCAAGACCGGGTTTCTTGTGTAGCCTTGGCTATCCTGGACTCACTTTGTAGACCAGACTGGCCTCGAACTCACAGTGATCTGTCTGCCTCTGCCTCCGAGTGCTGGGATTACATGTCCACACTCTTGAGCTGCAGGAAGTCACTTCCTGCTGGCAGCCACTCACCCATGAAGTCCCTTGTGCTGACCTTGGTGGGAGGTGGCTTCCGTCTGGCTTGGAAGGGGGGCCTGGGAGCAGTACTTCCTGTAGCTCTACTGCTGGCAGGCTGCCAGAGCCCTAACAGGCTCTTCAGAAGCCCACAAGTCCAGCTACCTGGGCCACCAGCCCCAGGCAGACATGTGAGAGCACAGCCGGGGAGCCACTGGTCAGCACACCTTCCCAAAGGCTGCTTGCTCTCTGCAATCCCGAGCCAGAAGGCCCAGCCTGTTTCCCCACCCTGCTCCTCACTTGCCCAGTATGCCCTGTGTGGCTAGCTGTGCAGACAAACAAGCAGCCAAGAGGCAATCCAGGTCAGCCGTTTGCCCAGACATACCCTGTCACCTGCAGGCCTGGGCCTAAGAGGGGCTCCCTCCACCACTGAACACACAGGTTTATCTGAGGAAGATCAGCAGGCAGGTGGAGATAGTGTCCATTCAGGAAAGAACGCAACTAGTCCAGCTAGCAGCCTGGTAGCAAACCAGCCAGGGCTGGAGTGGCTGAGGCCTCGCCCGCAGGGCCTTTGAGGGAGGAACTCCAGGAGAGCAGACCACTTGCTACTTACTACAGCTCAAGAGGCCAGGCCCACCTAACACCACAAGACCACACAAGCCTGTCATTTCAAGGCTCTGGACACCTGCAGCCCTTCTAGCTCCAGGCCCTACCCCCAAGTACCAGTGGAACTAAAGGCAGGCTTCCTGTCTCCCCTGCTACTCAGGAAGCTATTGGAGTCCTCAGTTGAGACAGGCATAGACTGAGCAGACAAGACTGCACCAACAGGTGGCAACTCTGCTGCCTTCCCATCACAACATGGGTAGCCTTCCTCTCAAGCCAAACCCCACACGGGCAACACCAATGCCCCATGGCCTGAGCCCACTGCTTAGCTGAAGGCCACAGAGTAAAAGGCGCAAAAAAAAAAAAAAAAAAAAAAAAAAGACAAAAAGAGCCAAAACCACCAGACCCCCAAAAGGGTCCTAGGCTCTCACAGGGCTGGGGTGGCAGGGAAGGGGTGCAATGCCATACTAGAGACACCTACCTTTGTACCGACTGCTATGTCTGGGACGATGCTGTGGAGAGAAAAACAGACATCAGTGTGGCAGGGGCTTTAGGGCCTGCCAGTCCCGCTCAGAACGTCAGGGAGGCGAGCCGCCCATTAGAAAGGGGGCCACCACTGTCCTCGGAGCCCCTCCCCCTTTGGACCACACAAGACCAAGACACTGTTGAGGCCCAATTTCTGCAAGGCCTACTACCAGTGATCAACTCCTGAAGCATCCTATAACGCCGGGAGCCTGAAACGCAGGTAAAGACAGCAACCCAAGGACAGTGCTTCCCCGGTGGGGGCTGGGCGCCACAGGGCCAGTCAGAGCTGCCTTGTCACCACTTACAAACCGACAGGGCTGCGCAGGAACACCCTAGGTTACTGATCAACCCCAGGCCCTCGTGACTGCTCCCTGCCTCACCTGCTGCACCCAGCCTGCTGACAGGCAGCAGCAAGCCTGCCATGGCTGGCCAGGCTCCCAAGTGATTCTGGGAGGACTGCCTACAGAGGGGATCCCGCCCGCAGTGGTGGCTGTGCTGTGCCATGTCCCTCGCTGGATACCTCTCTACTTGATTTTAGTGTCTTCAGAGATTCATTCTGGTACAAAGCTTTTCTACACAGCCCGGCTGTGCTGGAACTCACTGCGACCTGCCTGTCTCTGCCAGGATCAAAGGTGCGCACCGCCACTCCCGGCTCAAAAACCCTCAGTAAGTTGCTAAGAGGCAGCTAAAGTTGCTAAAAGGCGTCTTGCCTGTCACCTCAGCACTCAGAAGGCTGAAAGCAGGAGGGCTGCCATGGGTACTGAGCTTGAGGCTAAGCCAAACAACTTTACAGAATTGAGTCTTGTAAAAAAAAAAAAAAAGAAAAAAGAAAGAAAAGCTGGTCACTACGCCAGGTGACTCGCAGCACTAGGAAGTCTAAGGTGGGAGAATCAGGAATTCAAGGTCAGTTCGGCTCTAAACAAAAAAAGTTTCAAGGAAAAAGTCGGGGTCTGGTGACGCACGCCCTTCAGTCCCAACACCCGGGGGGACAGCAGCAGACGTGCTCCAGGTCTGACGGGAAGGCCAGCCTGGGCTACAACGACATCTTGTCTCCAAAACAAATCCAAAACTACAAACAAAAAGTTGCCCAGCGCAGGGGCATCTCCGGGGAAGTACGCAGGAGACCGAGGAGACCCGGATGCGAGGCTGGCGTGCACGCGGGGCGATGGAACCGACCCCCGACCCCCGGCCCCGGCCCACCGCCCTCGGTCCGCGTCCCCCCCCACCCCGACCACCTCCCCTCGAGGCGGGAAGGGCGCGCGCCCCACAGAAGCCCACGCACGCACGCGCCCCGGGGCGCGCGCCGCGCTACTACGCACGCGAGGACCGGCCACCAATGGGAGGGAGGACGGGAAGCGGGAAGGGCCACAGCAGCGGCCGCACCGCTCCCGGGGAGGACAGGGGGCGCGCGCGCGCGTGCACGGCGAGGGCTTGGGAGGGGGCGCCGGGTCGCTCCGGAGGAAGCGCGCGGGCACCGGAAGTGCGCCGGGCGCCGGGGCTAAACGAGGGAGGCGAGGGACGGGTGCCGCTGGGTTTCCCCGCGGGCCTCGGGCGCCGCGGGTTCCGAGCGCGCCACGCGGAGCGAGGCCACGCACGCGCGCGCGCCGCAGCGGTTGGACGGGGCGGCGGGGGGGGGGAGCCCCAGCGAGCGAGCGGACGGGCGGGCGGGCGGGCGGGCCGGCCACGTGGGGGGGGTCTGGGGCACCGCGCAGAGAGGGCGGCGGGCGAGGGGCGCGGCACTACTCACCCGTCCATGGCACACAGAGCAGACCCGCGGGGGACGGAGCGGAGGCGCAGGAATAGCAGGAACCGACCCAACGGCTCGGAGTTATAGACTCACAAGATGGCGGAGACGCCCGCACACGTCCCCCGCGCGCGACGCTCATTGGCTCCCGCCGCGGCCTGGGGGCGTGGCCAACCCCACCCGCCCCCGCCAGGGCCTCCCATTGGCCAGACGGCTACTCCGAGGGCGAAACTCAGACGGGCAGGAGAACGCTACTGGGCCAAGCGGCTGTCAGTCAAGGCCGGGGACGGAAACGGCCTGTGGGGGAGGGGGAGGGCGTGAATGGGTGGGAGCACGTGATGGCGTGTGAGCCAATGAGCAAGCCTTGGTCACTCCCCCACCACCCGGGGGACGCCATCTTGAGAGTGGGTACGTGGCGGCTCAGGCGCAGAGAAGTGAGCTTGCGGGAAGCTGCCGCCATATTGCAAGCGGGCAAATGGAAGCCGTTGGCCCCCCCAAACGTGAGGGCACAGCGAGGTGCGTCGCCATCTTAGAACCGGGCAGGGCGACTCCTTAATGCCCCAGCTTGATTATGGTCACGTGGCCAAAACTTCGACTTTAAGGCGAGTTCCCCCCCCACCCCACCCCCGGACTGGAGAGCAGCGGTATGGAGGCCACGTGCCTCGCAGGCGCAGTGGCGATTTGATTGTGACTCTTTCCTTTCCGTCTTTTGTCTACCCTTACAGCAGCCCAGTTCCACCTCTGTTGCAGAAATGGGGAAACTGAGGAAGGCTCTGCCAAAGTGTCCAGTTGCATGCACTACAAATAGACCCAGAAGTCAGGATTCTGCATTCCAGTCCAGAGGGGCCGGAAAGCGAGCCCAGACGGGTTCCCCAGAACCTAGTGCAGGCTGCAAGCAGAGATCCTGACGCCTTTGGTAGGGCTTCCAAAGATGCAAACAATTCGGGTGATTCCTGCTTTAAAAAAAAAAAAAGCCCAGGCAAGGGGGCAAAGTTTCTCCTCCGCCTTGCATGGGAGGTGAGCCCAGCACCCGGAGTCCCTGTTCTGTGGTTCTGGGCCCAGGGCTGGAAGGGGCCTGGCAGCCACGCTGGTTTCTTGCAGACCTGGCCTGGAGCCCAACAGCCTTGGAGCCCCAACGCGGGCCTGGTGCCAGAGGATTCCAGCCTGGATTAGGGGCGGCTGCCGATTTCCACGGAGGGCGAGCCTGGAGAGAAGCCTTTGAGGCCCCACCAGCCGCTAGAACAGCTAGCTTGAAGGCCCAGAGTCACTAATCAGGACGTCCCTGCGGATTTACAAAAAGCCCCACACCGCGGTGTAGGATTTGAGCCCTCTGGAACTCCCGGGTCCTGCCTGGACCGTCAGGGCCAAGGTTGGCTGCCAGTCTTTGTTCTCCGGGTGGGTGGCTGGTGCCAAGCATGGGCCCCACCCTCCGAAGCCAACCTGCCAGGGAAGGTGGAGACTGCTGGTCTCCAAGCACAGGTCCACACTAGCAGAGTGTGTTGAAAGCTACTTTGGAGCCCTCCTGGAACACTTGAATGGCCTTGTTCATTTCCAACTCCTGGCCGGTTTCTGATCAGTGCGATGGCTCTCTCTTCAAGCCCTGCCTCAGGGCCTTTTCACAGCCGTTCCCTGGGGCAGGTTCGCCTCACCGCCCAGACTCCCCTTACATCTTAACTCAGAGCCTGCCTACCAGCATACAGGAAACCAGTGCCCTGCCCCACCATGACAGCTCTGCAGCTCAGCATGGCTTCAGCCAGCTCACCTGGGTCTTAGGGAGGCTTGTGCATTAAGGACAAGTCTTCCATAAGTGGCCCCAAGGAGCTGGCCTTCCCAAAGAGAGGAACAGAGCCACAGACAGTGACAGCATAGCCCGGACTCAGCAAAGACACTTTATCCAAATACGAGTAAAGGCCCTGAAGGCTGGCCTTATCGTCCCAGCACGCAAGGGGCAGAGCAGTAAGACTGCAAGTTCAAGACCGGCCTGGAGTACAGCAGGGGTTGTTGGTTTTGGGTTGGTTGGTTCATTTCCAAAACTGGGTCCCTCTGCTTTGCCCTGGCTGTCCTGAAACTCACTTTGTAGACCAGGCTGGCCTAGAACTCACCTGCCTCTGCCTATTGAGTGCAGAGACCAAAGGCGTGCACTTCCATACCCGGCTAGAATTGTTTGTTTTGAGACAAGGTCTCAACTGTGTGACCCAGGTTGTCCTAGAATTCATATATCTCAGGCTGGCCTCAAGCCTGCACTGGTCCTCCTGTTTCAGGATCCCGAGTGGTGGAATGACAGTGAGTTCGAGACCAGGTTGGGCAACTTAGGATAGAGGGGAAGAGACCTGGCGCTGGGCGTGGCTGGGCAGGAGGGCATCGGACTAGCATGCAGGAGGCTCTGGCCTGCCATTCCCCATGCTGCCAGGGCATTTTAAATTTGATTAATAGTCTGTATTGCTGTTGTAATGCAGCCCCACACACTGGACGCTTCTGACATCACAGTTCTGAGCTCTGCATCTGGAGCCCAGAAGTCTGAGGCTTGGCTTTGTAAAGGAAGTGTCTTTCCTGCCTCTCCCAGACTCTGAGTTCCAGAAGTGGGGGGTGGGGGGAGGGGGAGGGCAGGGGGCAGAGTTACCCTGTCTGCGTCTCTGTCTTCACACTGCCTTCTACAAGTGGTGTGGAAGGCAGAGTCGCCCTGTCTGGGTCTCCATCTTCACACTGCCTCTAAGTCTGGCCTTTACTAACCCACCTGGATAATTTCAGTTTCAGGGCCCCCGATTGTGTCTACAAAAAGATGAGGCCCCACTCCCTCTACCCAGGCCACCGTTCACTGTGTCCTGATTCCTGTCTGGAGCCCCAGGCCTCGGTCACTGGTGAGCTTTGGGCATCAGAACATGGGTCCACCGCGCTCACGTCTCAGGATGGGAATGACCTTCCGTCCCTGCACCCCAGGTTGCCAGGGGCTGCCTTTTGAGGGAGCCATGGCTTAGTGACCAGCCATTTTACAAGTCCCCCTGTCCTTGTGCAGAACACCTGTTGGTGAAGATGCCCCAGGCTGCCGTATTATTTATTTATCCTGCATGGCTGGCCTGACTTTGTCTCCTGCCTGCCCAGCGCCCACCGCAGCCTTGCCAGCTGCTGTCTTCATGAATGATTGAGGTGAGGAGGGACAGCTCACCTGGCCTTTGTCTGAGAGACACACTAGCCTGCTTGTTACCAGGGAAAGTGATACTCCACTGTAGGAGATGGAGGCAGGGGTGAGGGGCCCTCAGAGCCAGGGCCAAGCGAAACTCTCTGAACAATACAAGGAAGGTAGGGACAAGCTCGGTTTATTCCTCCACTACAGGGAAACAAACCCAGTGTTTCCACCAAAGGAAACAGTCTGTGCTTGTCGGTTCTTTTTTTTTTTCTTTTGTTTTTTTGAGACAGGGTTTCTCTGTGTACCCTTGGCTGTCTTGGACTTGCTTTGTAGACCAGGCTAGCCTCGAACTCACTGTGATCTGCCTGCCTCTGCCTTCTGTGTGCTGGGATTAAAGGCGTGCATCACCATGCCCAGCTTGTCCTTTATATTTCTGTTTGTTTGCCTTGTTGAGGATGGAACCCACAGCCCCAAAAGTGCTAGTCATCCAGAGCTCTGTGTCTGAGCTGCAGCCCCTGCTGTCAGTGTCACCAGGGATCTAGAAAGGAGCCTTTAATCCCAGCACTCAGGAGACAGAGGGAGGCGGATCTCTGTGAGTTCGAGGCCAGCCTGGTCTACAGAGTGAGTTCCAGAACAGCCAGGGCTACACAGAGAAAGTCAGTCTCAAAAAACAAAAACAAAAACAAAAAAAAGGTTCAGGAAGGGACAGGGCTTCTCAGAACGTCCAGCCTCCTCTGCAGCCCTGCCAACTCCTACTGACCACCAAGATGGAAGCCAGTGACAGCAGAGTCCTTTCCTAACTTGTCCATGTCCTTGAGGGAACCTCCCTGTTGAGAATAATCCGCCCTGTGTCACCATCCCTGATTCAGATCAACCCATTTGTCACCCCACCCCGACCCCAATCCCCGGCCACCCAACCCTACCACTCCCTGTAAGATCCACTCAGCTTTAGAGCACAGCCAGCCATGGAGCGGGAGAGTGGTCAGCCTGTGCGCCGGCTCCCCTGGCTCCTGGGCCATCCCTGGCGGCCGTGGGGGCACAAGCAGGCTACCCAGTGTGACCCCTAGCCAAGCTGTAGGTCCATGATAGATGAGGCGCACACAACTCAGCCCTTCCTCCACAGCCACAAACAGGGGTGAGGCCCTGACCTTGAAGACATCACTCAGTGAGACACCCAGGCACAAAAGACCACAATGTGGGACTCCATGATAGGCAGCTCAGAGAAGAGAGCCAGAGAAAGGAAGTGGATTCATAAACGCTGGGGCTGGGCATAGGGGTGGGGACTGTGCCTGGGGGCACAGCTTCCTTTGAAGAAATGAATGGTCCTTGGACAGGGTAGCTGTCCCAACTTCTCTCTCTCTCTCTCTCTCTCTCTCTCTCTCTCTCTCTCTCTCTCTCTCTCTCTCTCTCCTTCCCCCCCTCCAACAGAACTCTTCATTTCTCTTCTTTTTTTGCTTTTTGAGACAGGGTTTCTCTGTGTAGCCTTGGCTGTCCTAGACTCACTTTGTAGACCAGGCTGGACTTGAACTCACAGAGATCTGCCTGCCTCTGCCTCCTAAATTCTGGGATTAAAGGCGTGCACCACCACGCCCAGCTCAAGTCTTTATTTCTGAAGAAGGGAAGATCTTAAGTCTCTCACAGGTATGACTTGTATAGGATGTGAACTCTACCTAAAGGCTGTTTGTTTGTTTGTTTTTAATTATTTATGCCAGGCGGTGGTCTATAAAGCAAATCCAGGACAGCAAGGGCTACACAGAGAAGCCCTATCTCAAAAAGCCAAAAGAACTAAAATTACTTACAACCGTCTAAGATGGCTGAACAGGCAGAACTGCTTCCAGCCTAATGACCTGTGTTTGACCCCTGGAATCCAGTGAAGGTAGGAGACCCCCTCTCCTGTTTTCATTCTCTGACCAGCAAGCTCCGAGGACGTCACCCACACCTGCACAAGACACACACCCACAATAACAACTTAAAACAAACAAAAAAGGGGGGCTAGAGAGATGGCCCAGAGGTTAAGAGAACTGACTTTTCTTCCAGAGGTCCTGAGTTCAATTCCCAGCAACCACATGTAAAAAGAAATTGGATGCCGGACATCGTGGTGCACGCCTTTAATGCCAGCACTCAGGAAGCAGAGGCAGGTGGATCTCTGTGAGTTTGAGGCCAGCCTGTTCTACACAAGGAGTTCAAGGACAGTCAGGGCTTGTTACACAGAGAAACCCTGTCTCAGAAATAACAAACAAAAAAACTTTTCCGATTTTTGGTTTTTGAGATAGTATCTCTCTATATAGCCTTGGCTATCCTGGAACTCTATAGACCAGGCTGGCCTTAAACTCACAAAGATCCGGCTGCCTCTGCCTCCTGAGTGCTGGGATTAAAGGTCTGCGCCACCATGCCTGGTTTATTTTGGGGTTTTTGAGGCAGGGTCTCTCTGTGTATTCCACCCTGCCGCTTTGTAGACCAGGCTGGCCTTGTATTCACAAAAATTGTCCTACCTCTGCCTCCTGAGTGCAAGGGTTAAAGGTGTTTGCCATCATATCCAGCCCAATAATGTTTTCAGTGTACTTTGGTTTGGTTTTGTTGTTGTTGTTGTTGTTATTGTTCTGTTTTTGGTTTTTTGAGACAGGGTTTCTCTGTGTAGCAGTGGCTGTTCTGGGCTCACTCTGTAGACCAGGCTGGCCTCGAACTCATAGCAATCTGCTTGCCTCTCCGTCCCTAGAGCTGGGATTAAAGGCATGTGCCACCACCATGCCTGGCCACAATAAACTTTTGTTGGCGTTGTTTTTAAGTTATTCTGAAGCTATAGTGGGCTCTGTGGGTGACAGGCTTCCACCATGCTAAGCCCTGAGTGCCATTCCCAGCTCCACATAAAATGAATATGGTGGCCCAGGCCTGTTGTCCCAGCGCCCTGGAGATGGAGGTGGGAGAACAGAAGGTCAAGGTCAGCCTGGGCTACAGGAGACCCCGTCTCAAAGCAGTAAAAAGAGTACTAGGAGAGTCTCTAGTGGAGCCTCTGCTTAGACCCCCAGTGAGGGGCTCAGGGGAGAAGCAGTCCTTTCCTCCCATGCTAATGGTCCTGGGTTCCAATGCAAGCACTGAATGCCTGTGCCACCGATTGTGAGCAACCGTGAGGTACACACTACATCTGAGCCTGTGGCTGGTCCCTGTGTCACTGTCACTGGACACCAGGGAGGAAGATGCTGGGTAAACACTGCAGCAGGAACAAGCCCCACATGACACACCCTAGGAAAAGTCAGAAGGGCTCACCAAGAAACAGAGGCCCAAAAATAAATAAATAAATAAAAATAAAAACAGAAGCCGGGCATGGTGGCGCACACCTTTAATCTCAGCACTTTGGAGGCAGAGGCAGGCGGATGGCTGTGAGTTCGAGGCCAGCCTGGTCTACAAAGTGAGTCCAGGACAGCCAGGGCTACACAGAGAGACCCTGTCTCAAAAAACCAAATAAAATAAAATAAAATAAAAACAGAGGCCCAGAGCCACATGGAGGAGGTGTGGGGAGGAACCAAATACTGTCCTGTGGGGGTTTTGGTTTGGTTTTTGGTTTTTTGAGACAGGGTTTCTCTATGTAGCCTTGTCTGTCCTAGACTCACTCTGTAGACCAGGCTGGCTCTGAACTCATAATGATCCACCTGCCTCTGCTTCCCAAGTGCTGGGATTAAAGGCATGCCTCCTGTGGTGATTTATTTTCTTTTTCTTTCTTTCTTTCTTTCTTTCTTTCTTTCTTTCTTTCTTTCTTTCTTTCTTTCTTTTCCCCCGAGACAGGGTTTCTTTGGCTGTCCTGGACTTGCTTTTATAGACCAGGCTGGCCTCCAACTCACAGAGATCCAGATGGAATACAGCCTTGCACTGGCCTGGGGTCTCATCCTTGGAGCTTCCAATACTGAACCACAGTAAGACTTTTTCTGAGCTGCTGGGCTATTCGTATTGCTGCAGTACAGGCTGCTGAGCATCCAGGACAGCCGGGGCGGGAGGATGGGGGGGGATGGGGGGTTGGGGGGGTAGGGGGGGGGAGGAGATCAGGAGCTTGGGCCTCTGTGCAGCCATGGAGCCGACCTGGAAAGCAAAGGCCCCATCTGCAGGCAGGCCTACCTCTGTGGCCTTGCAACATTTATTACAAGAGAGATGTCTAGATAAGACAGGGAACCGGAGCCCAGCTGGAAAGGATCCAGTTGCCGCCAGGTCATCTGTGGGGTAACGGGACATGGGGAGCCCTCCAGCCAATAGTACCAGGTAAATTCTCGGGGGTCACCCACCTTGTGGACCTCTGTGGCATCTAGACCTCAGTGTTTGTAGTCAGCAGGTATAAGAATATGTGTTTTGGTTTTGAGATGAGGCTACACAGAGAAACCCTCTCTCAAAAAACAAAACATATCAAGACAGGGTCTCCCTGTGTAGCCCTGGCTGTCCTGGAACTCACTTTGTAGACCAGGCTGGCCTCTAACTCACAGCGATTCACCTGCCTCTGCCTCCCAACTACTGGCATTAAAGGGGTGTGCCACCACAACAGGTGACACCTTAATGTAACGAAAATAGCCGGGCAGTGGTGGTGCACGCCTTTAATCCCAGCACTCGGGAGGAGAGGCAGGTAGATCCCTGTGAGTTCGAGACCAGCCTGGTCTACAATTCGAGTGCAGGACAGCTAAAGCTACATAAAGAAACCTTGTCTTGAAAAACCAAAAAAGAAAAAACCCAAACAACCCAGAAAGGAAACAGTGGTAAAGCAAAGCATGCAGTCATGGGTCCCAACTGTATAAGGAATGTGTCTCCTCCAGGGGCAAGATGTCCCAGGGACAATGGCTGGTCTCTGGCGATATGTATGCTTCACACTGGGTAAGAAGTAGCAGGGTAGGGCTGGAGGGATGGCTCAGTGGTTAAGAGCACTGGCTGCTCTTCCAAAGGACCCGGGTTCAATTCCCAGCACCCACATGGCAGCTCACAACCGTCTGTAATTCCAGTTTCAAGGGATTTGACACCTTCACACTAATGCACATAAAATAAAACTAAATAAATAATTTATTTTTTGGTTTTTTTATTTTTTGAGACAGGGTCTCTCTGTGTTCACCATGGCTGTCCTGGTCTCGCTTTATAGCCCAGGGGGGCCTCAAACTCACAGCGATCCACCTGCCTCTGCCTCCCGAGTGCTGGGATTAAAGGTGTGTGCCACCACGCCCGGCCTAAAACTAAATAAATTATTTAAAAAAAAAAAGAAGAAGAAGAAGCTGGGTGTGGTGGCGCATGCCTTTAATCCCAGCACTCGGGAGGCAGAGACAGGTGGATCACTATGAGTTCTAGGCCAGCCCGGTCTACAAAGCAAGTCCAGGACAGCCAAGGCTACACATAGAAACTCTGTCTCGAAAAACCAAAAAAAAAAAAAAAAAAAAAAAAAAAATTAGAAGAAGAAGAAGAAGCAGGGCTACTTAGAAGAATTAGGCCTCAAAAACGTTTTCTAAAAAAAAAAAAAAAAAGACCTGGCCCCATGTCCACAGCACCAGTGGGAGACCCTATCTGTGGTGCAGTTAAAACTACAGTGTCCACTGGGGCACCATGACATCTGTCATCTCAGCTCTGGGGAAGGACCAGCCTGGCCTACATATGGAGACCCTATCTCTGAAGAAATAAGACATTCAAAGCCAAACTGCTCCCTGATGTTGAGCCCTGGGGTCCGGTCCCCGTGTGTCCTGGACTTGGAATGCCACTGAGGTGCAGGTGGGACCCCTGGGGATGTAGGGGCTAAGAGTGTGGCTGGCTACCTACCGCCTTGGTTACCCCCCTCCCCAGGAGCTTATCAAGGGCAAGGCAGGAAACTGGAGATGGGGTGCTGACAGCATGCGGGGTGATCTTTACAGCATCAATAATTCATACCAGACGAGAGCAACACTTGATCTCGGTCCCAGGAAGTGGCTCAGGTGGCTCTAGTGCAGTCAGCTGGTGACACCCTTAGAGCCAGCCCAGTGGATGTCCCTCATGTAACCAACCAGGCCCGCCTGGTGAGCATCACACAGCCTCCTATGGCAAAGAAAAAGCACACAGCGTTGAAGAGTCAGCACTCTTTTCCTTTCTCTTCAGACTCATGATGTGGCAGAGGGCCTCCTGAAGGATGCTGCCAGGCCAGGCTTTCTCTCATTTCTTTTAGAAGACACTATATATATTCTTTATTTCGTGTGGGTGCACATGCGATGCAGCAATCTGGACGGTCAGAGGACTGTTTACGGCAGCTACCTCAGGGCATTGGCCTCAGCAGCACCTGTGTTCACCCTCTGCCCCAGCCGGGCTAGCATTTCCCTTTGGGACAGTGCCTTACCCTGTAGCTAAGGTTAGATTTGTATTATTTTTTTTACTAATTTTTTTTATTTTTTCTTTTCATACAGGGTCTCTCTGTGTAGCCCTTGCTGTCCTGGACTTGCTTTGTAGACCAGGCTGGCCTCAGACTCACAGAGATCGGCCTGCCTCTGCCTCCCGAGTGCTGGCCTATGTAGGCTCAATTTCCTTAACAATTATACTTTATTATGAGCTTATAAAACGAGTGTACCTCCCTGATATCCCGACTAGCTTAAACAAGAGGAAAAGAAGATTAAAGAAAACAAGAATGAAACCTTCTGGGTGTCAGTTCCGAGGAGCGATTCTCCTGGCGTAGTCAGCAGGATTTCAGCAGAGCAGCAACTCAGAGAAAGTTGCTGCTGGAACGTGGGACAGCAGCCAAATCCCGGAGCCTTCACTGGAGCGGTTCTCTCTAGGAGCATCTCGAAGTGGAGCGATGAACAGCCAAACAATACCAAGACCCAAAAAGCCTCCAGCTCCTGTTTTGGGCTCATATATATCTCTCCTCCCAGAATCTGTTCAAGGATGTTTTCCACCTGGCAACAGTCAAGCCCCAACAAAGTGGTTTGACTTCTAAGTGGATAAACATCACCTGTTCTTTCACAAGTCCGTTCCCTATCCCACACTTGGGATCAGCAAAAACAGGTTTATCTTTTCAGGGCTATTAATATTTTTTCTTTTTTTGTTGTTGTTTTGTTTGTTTGTTTTTCGAGACAGGGTCTCTCTGTGTAGCCTTGGCTGTCCTAGATTCACTTTGTAGACCAGGCTGGCCTCAAACTCACATCGATCTACCTGCCTCTGCCTCCTGAGTGCTAGGATTAAAGGTGTGCACCACCACGCCCAGCAATATTTTTTCATACAATATATTTTGATTATATTTTTCCCATCTCCCAACTCCTCTCCACCTCCCTTCACAACAGACTTTGTTTTCTCTTTATCTTTTTAAGATAAAGAGATAAAGGCCTGGTGGCGCACGCCTTTAATCCTTGCACTTGGAAGGCAGAGTCAATGAGATCTCTGTGAGTTCGAGGCCAGCCTGGTCTACAAATGGAGTCCAGGACAGCCATGGCTACCCAGAGAAACCCTGTGGGGGGGGGGGAGGGGACGGGGGGAATAAGAAGGACAGACAATGCCAAGGTTGTTGAATAGAGTCCTTATTTTATATTTACCTAAAGTACACGATAGGTACACATATATCTTTTATTTTTTTTTTAAGATTTATTTGTTGTATATGAATGCTTTATCTGCAGAAGAGGGCACTAGATCACATTATAGATGGTTGTGAGCCACCATGTGGTTTCTGGGAATTGAACTCAGGACCCCTGGAAGAGCAGGCGGTACACTTAACTGAGCCATCTCTCCAGTCCAGTACACACATATCTTAAAGGGGGCTAAGCCTCTTGGCTGACAATGCTCCCGGCAAGAACCACAGACTGCCAGACGCTGGGAGTCGGCAGGAAAGAGCCTTTGCCATAGTGAGCTGGGGCAGTCCCAGTGACTCCCCAAACAACACAAGCTGGTGCTGTTGCATTCTCATTTTGGGGGGGGTGGGCTGAGGGGGTGACCCATGGCTGCTCCTCCAGAGAACCCAGTTTGATTGTGTTGGGATTCTGCCTACCTGTGATGTCATTGCCCACCTGCCTCGGGGGCGTGACCCTGCCCAGGACTATATAAAAGGGCAGCTCCACCCTGACCCTTCCTCCCTCCCCCCTTTTTCATACTCTTCCTCTCTCCCTCCCTCTCTGCCTCCGTCTCCGTCTATGTCTGGGGTACCCCTCTTCTTTTCTTCTCTCCCCATTCTCACTTTATAAACTCTATAACATACTATCTGCTGCCTTATTATTATTATCTTATTGCCTTATACCTTTTCTTAGTTATAAAAGATTGCCATCGTAGCAGCTCACAACCTTTAAAGTCCAATCTCGGGGTTCCGAAACCCTCTTCCGGCCTCCATGGGTGCTGGGCATGCACACAGCACGTAGACATTTGTGCAGGCAAAACACCCATACACACAAATGTGTGAGAGACTCATTGTGCCTGGTGCCCCAACTTCACTGTGGTCCCAACAGGGTTAAAATTCAGACTTTATCCTGGAGAATTCTAGAATCTGTCGGTCGCTCGGGTCAGTTGGTCAGTTGGTTCATCGTCAGGTCTGTCAACCACAGGCCCCACACTTCCCTCACTGCGGTGTTTTCTGAGCAGGCTCCTTTCTAAATCCAGATAAAATAGTTTCCTGCTAGAAAAACAGACACAAGTGACTTTTCCTATTTCCTATCACCGGCAAACTGTGGCCTCGAGGATGTTTTTTGGATTCCAGGTAGTGTGTAGAATTCTGAGGGGAGCCGGGCAGTGGTGGCGCACGCCTTTAATCCCAGCACTTGGGAGGCAGAGGCAGGCGGATCGCTGTGAGTTCAAGGCCAGCCTGGTCTACAAAGCGAGTCCAGGACAGCCAGGGCTACACAGAGAGACCCTGTGTCCAGAAACAACAACAAATAAAATAAAAAACTAAAATTACAGCAATCCCCCTGCCTCAGCTTCTCGAGTACTGAGATGGCAACTGAGACCCACCTATGTTGCAGAAATACAATTAAAAACAAACAAAAAGCCTCACTGTTTCCAAACTACCTGAGAAATTCTGAAGGAAAACACTGACAAAGTCTAGAGGCCAAATTGTCCTGCAAGAGCCCCGCCCAGGTTTAAGAAACAAAGGTTTTCCCCATCAGGACCCTGTTCTTAGATTCTCCGCCTCCTGTGGGTTACTTTTCCCCCCTCTCCTAATTTGCAGCCAGCCGAGAAAAAAGGCCTTAAACTAGAGTAATCCTGGAGGTTGAGGTAGGCTTAATAGTGCTTTCCAGCTCCATGCAGGGGGGCGGGATGGGGGCGGTTGCTGGGGTCACGGTGACCTCTGTCCCTGCAAGTCCTGAACCCCAATCCCGCCTCAGGGAGGGGCCACGCCCGCATTCCTCTCATTCCCCTCCCTCCAAACACTGTTTATTTGTTTGTTTTAAATTAGACTTAGCCAGGAATTCCTTTCTCTGTCTGGACTTGGCAGAAGCCTGGGGGAGGGCCGTGAAGGGTTAGGCTGCCACCACAGCCCAGGCAGGGGCGCAGACATTCCAGAGGCGCCGTCCCTCCCGCTTCCTCAGAATCACACAGCGGGGAAAGTTTCCGCCACTCCTCTATATATAGAATGTGGGAGCCTGGGCCCAGAAGCTCACTGGGACTTTCTAGGCGGGGCTCCAACCTGGCCCGCCCCCAGCCCCCTGTCTGGGGATTCTGCGTGGCTCCACCCTGACCATGCCCCCAACCCGGCTCTGGGGATTCTTAGTGGCTCCGCCCCTGACCACGCCCCTAGCCCATCTCTGTAGCTTTCTAGGCGAGGCTCCACCCTGACCCGCCCCTAGCCCCTCTCTGGGAATTTCCAGGCCCGGCTCCACCCCAGACTACACCCTGAACCCCTCAGTGGAGGATACTGCACTGGAGCTGTACCACCAGGGAGCAGCACAGTAGGAAACAAGTGGTTCCTGCCACCTATAGGCTGTGCTGGACCCCAGCATGGCGACACCAGCCTCCCCGCTTCCCCTGCCATCCTGCAATGGGGTCAGCTTGCTGTACAGCGGAAGGATTCCAGCAAGCCCAAGCAACCCAGGTGCAGCCGATGCCTTGGACTCCGAGGGCTGGAAAAACCTGCTGGCATGTTGGTGGCCCAGTTTTCTGAGTTTGGAGGTTTGAATGTCATCTCCCGTCCGGCGCTGCCCTAGTGGCTCCTTAGACAAGTTCAACAGGCAAGGACTGTGCTGGGTGCCGGCTACCTGCATTTTCTTTTTCTTTTTGGACATGTTCTCATGTAGCCAAGGCTAGCTCAAACTGGACATGTGGCCAAGGATGGCCTTGAGTCTCTGACTCTTCTGCCTCTGTTTTTTGAGAAGACAGTCAGGCGGCAGCAAGCTTTGTTTATGCAATGGTGGGGTTGGGGCCCAATGACTCACTCAGGGTAGCTGAGTCCTCTACCCAGTGTCACCCCACTGACCCAGAGGCTCAGGCAGGAGCACCAGGAATTTGAGGCCACACCGGGCTACAAAGTGAAACCTTCACTCAAAAGACCAGAAATCGCATCATTACCACAGAGGAACTGAGAGAAAGCCTAACTCTTTTCACTCGGGAGGCAGAGGCAGGCGGGTCTCTGTGAGTTCGAGGCCAGCCTGGTCTACAGAGTGAGTCCAGGACAGCCAGGGCTACACAGAGAGACCCTGTCTTGAAAAAAAAAAAAAGAATCCTATTTATTTAGCCACTTACATTTTATTTGTTATGTGTATTTTTGCCTGCATAACTGAGTGTGTACCATGTGCACATCTGGTGTCTATAGAGGCCAGACTCTGTCATATCTGCTGGAACCAGAGTCACAGACAGTCGTGTGTAAGCTCAATTTCCTTTTCTTTTTTAAAAAATATTTTATTTAATTTTAATTTATGTCCGTTCATGTGGGAGTGTCAGATCTTGGAGTTACAGACAGTTGTGAGCTGCCATGTGGGTGCTGGGAATTGAACCTGGGTCCTTTGGCAGGCAGTGCTCTTAACCACTGAGCCATCTCTTCAGCCCCAGGCTCAATTTTCTTAACAATTATATTTTATTAGGAACTTATTAACTGAGTGTACCTCACTTATAACCTGACTAACCTAAACAAGAGGAAAAGGAGATTAAAGAAAACAAGAACGAAACCTTCTGGGTGTCAGTTCCGAGGAGCGATTCTCCTGGTGTAGTTGGCAGGGTTTCTTCTGCTGGGAGCTGGAGCAGCCAGAACCCGGAGCAGCAGCCTTCGCTGGAGCAGGTCTCTCTAGGAGCGTCTCGGAGTGGAGCGATGAGCAGCCAATCAATCCCAAGTCTCCGAAAAGCCCCGCCTCCTGTTTTGGGCTCATATATATATATATATATATATATATATATATATATATATATGTTTATCTCCTCCCAGAGTCTGTTCACCGATCTTTTCAGCTGGCAACAATCAAGCTCCCGCACGAGGTGGTCGGTCTTCTAGTGGATTAACCTCACCTGTTCTCTCACAAGACCGTTCCCCATCCCATACTTGGGATATTAACAAAAACCATGTTTACCTCTCCTTCAGTTGTGAGCTGCCATGTGGGTGCAGCCAGTGTTCTTTTTTTTTTTTTTTAAGATTTATTTATTATGTATACAATGTCATGTCATGTCTGCATGTACAACTAGAAGAGGGCACCAGATTTCATTATAGATGGTTATGAGCCACCATGTGGTTGCTGGGAATTGAACTCGGGTCCTCTGGAAGAGCAGTCAGTGCTCTTAACCACTGAGCCATCTCTCCAGCCCCCTGTTTTGTTTTTTTGTTTCTTTTTGGTTTTTTGTTTTTGTTTTTGTTTTTGTTTTTTTTGGTTTTTCGAGACAGGGTTTCTCTGTGTAGCCTTGGCTGTCCTGGACTCACTTTGTAGACCAGGCTGGCCTCGAACTCACAGCGATCCGCCTGCCTCTGCCTCCCGAGTGCTGGGATTACAGGTATGCGCCACCACGCCCGGCCAGCCTCCTGTTTTGTTTCATTTTTTAAATTTATTTCTTTATTTCCAGAAGAGGGCACCAGATCTCATTATCAATGGTCGTGAGCCACCACGTGGTTGCTGGGAATTGAACTCAGGACCTTTGGAAGAACAGCCAGTGCTCTTAACCATGGAGCCAGCTCTGTAGAGCAGGCAGGCCTTGAACTCACAGAGGTCCGACTGCCTCTGTGTCCTGAGTCCTGAGACAAGGGCTATGCACCTGCCACACTCAGCTTGAAGTGCACAGCACTGAAAGCCTGTAGAGCCACGCTCCGAGCACTCTGTGTGGACAGCCCACTGCGCCGCCTTTTACCACAAACTGTCCAGAAGTGACCTCGGACGACCCAGGGTTCCTGTCCCGAGGATGTCACACTGCTGAGGAAGGGAAAGCAGCCTTTTTCCATGCAAGTCACTGGCCTGTTGTGGCTGCAAACCAGAGTGCACAGCGACTGGATGGCTACTTCCTGGCAGGAAAGGGGAGTTAGGGACTTGCAATTAAGAGTTTCAAGCCAGACCAGCAGACTTCCTCAGAGAGGGCCAAACACAGCCTGGGGGCCGAGCCTTCCAGAGTCATCCAGACCATGTGGTTACTAGAGCGAGGACAGTTGTAGAGAGAGCAGGGGTCTAATCTTGCCTCTGATGCTGCTGTGTCCGAGAGCCTCAGGGAGCACCAGTCTCTTCTGTGCATGGAGCAGAGTTTCCATTGTTGTTGTTTGTGTGGAGAAGTTATTCTGTGGTTGGTGGCCAATTCCCATCTCTGACTCACTCACCCAGCCTTTGCATATGCAATTTATTTCTAATTAAAACATTTACTATTTTATTTTAAACAAGTTACAAATGGCACTCAGGGAGAAGATTCTTGGCAGAGCATGATCAACAGAGAACAGAGAACACAGGTGGAAAATATACAAAAACCTCCAAGAAATCAACAATGGTGTTACTATCCTCAAAGAGAAGGGGACAGTATCCTGTGCCTGTCACACAGCAGCCTCAGAAGGCCGAGGAAGGAGGGAGATGAGAGAGGAAACTTTCTAGGCTATGAGTTTTTTATCTATCTGTTTTTCCACACACGGTTTCTCTGTGTAGCCCTGGCTGCCCTTTACTCACTTTGCAGACCAGGCTGGCCCTGAACTCACAGAGATCTACCTGCCTCTGCCTCTCCAAGTGCTGGGATTACAGGCGTGCGCCACCACAACCAGTGTTGTTTCTGTTTTATGCCTATGAGTGTTTGCCTGCACGTATGAATGTGCATCGTGTGTACACAGTTCCCACAGAAGCCAGAAGAGGGCGCTGGACCCCAGGAACTGGAAATCCACCTGGGTCCCTTCAGGAGGACCATGTTTTCTACCTTCTGACCATCTCCACAGCTGCTATGGGGAGGATTGACATTCTGACTTTCATAAGGTGGGAGCCAAGAGGACTGAAGAGGGGAGGGTTTGACACACTTGGCTGCAGCGTGCCCTATTTACTGCTGGGAGCACAGAGGCGGAAGTCAGAACAGGGCTGGGGACCATGAGAGAAGAAAGAGACATGCAGGATATGATGGGAGGTCAGTGGAAAGGTGATGTAGATTGATGGGAGATGATGGAAAGAAAATGGAGGATGGTGGAGGAGAGTGAAAGATGATGGAGGAGATGGAGTATGATGGAGGATGACGGAGAATGTGGAGGATGTGGAGGATGATGGAGGAGGATGGAGGATGTGGAGGATGATGGAGGATGTGGAGGATGTGGAGGATGATGGAGGAGGATGGAGGATGTGGAGGATGTGGAGGATGTGGAGAATGGAGGATGTGGAGGATGTGGAGGTAGTGGGGATGTGGAGGAGGATGGAGGATGTGGAGGATGTGGAGGATGTGGAGGATGGAGGATGTGGAGGATGATGGAGGATGTGGAGGATGTGGAGGAGGATGGAGGATGTGGAGGATATGGAGGATGTGGAGGATGTGGAGGATGATGGAGGCTGTGGAGGATGTGGAGGAGGATGGAGGATGTAGAGGAGGATGGAGGATGTGGAGGAGGATGGAGGATGTGGAGGATGTGGAGGATGATGGAGGATGTGGAGGAGGATGGAGGATGTGGAGGATGTGATGGAGGATGTGGAGGATGTGGAGGATGTGGAGGATGATGGAGGATGTGGAGGATGTGGAGGATGATGGAGGATGTGGAGGATGATGGAGGATGTGGAGGATGTGGAGGAGGATGGAGGATTTGGAGGATGTGGAGGATGTGGAGGAGGATGGAGGATGTGGAGGATGTGGAGGATGTGGAGGAGGATGGAGGATGTGGAGGATGTGGAGGATGATGGAGGATGATGGAGGATGTGGAGGATGTGGAGGATGATGGAGGATGTGGAGGATGATGGAGGATATGGAGGATGTGGAGGATGTGGAGGATGATGGAGGATATGGAGGATGTGGAGGATGTGGAGGAGGATGGAGGATGTGGAGGATGTGGAGGATGTGGAGGATGTAGAGGAGGATGGAGAATGTGGAGGATGTGGAGGAGGATGGAGGATGTGGAGGAGGATGGAGGATGTGGAGGATGTGGAGGATGTGGAGGATATGGAGGATGTGGAGGACGTGGAGGATATGGAGGATGTGGAGGATGTGCAGATTATGGAGGATGTGGAGGATGTGGAGGATGTGGAGGATGTGGAGGAGGATGGAGGATGTGGAGGATGTGGAGGATGTGGAGGATGTGGAGGATGTGGAGGAGGATGGAGGATGTGGAGGATGTGGAGGATGATGGAGGATGTGGAGGATGTGGAGGATGATGGAGGATGTGGAGGATGATGGAGGATGTGGAGGATGTGGAGGATGTGGAGGATGTGGAGGAGGATGGAGGATGTGGAGGATGTGGAGGATGTGGAGGATGTAGAGGAGGATGGAGAATGTGGAGGATGTGGAGGAGGATGGAGGATGTGGAGGAGGATGGAGAATGTGGAGGATGTGGAGGATGTGGAGGATGATGGAGGATATGGAGGATGTGGAGGATGTGGAGGATGATGGAGGATATGGAGGATGTGGAGGATGTGGAGGAGGATGGAGGATGTGGAGGATGTGGAGGATGTGGAGGATGTAGAGGAGGATGGAGAATGTGGAGGATGTGGAGGAGGATGGAGGATGTGGAGGAGGATGGAGGATGTGGAGGATGTGGAGGATATGGAGGATGTGGAGGACGTGGAGGATATGGAGGATGTGGAGGATGTGCAGATTATGGAGGATGTGGAGGATGTGGAGGATGTGGAGGATGTGGAGGAGGATGGAGGATGTGGAGGATGTGGAGGATGTGGAGGATGTGGAGGAGGATGGAGGATGTGGAGGATGTGGAGGATGATGGAGGATGTGGAGGATGTGGAGGATGATGGAGGATGTGGAGGATGATGGAGGATGTGGAGGATGTGGAGGATGATGGAGGATGTGGAGGATGATGGAGGATGTGGAGGATGTGGAGGATGTGGAGGATGTGGAGGATGATGGAGGATGTGGAGGATGATGGAGGATGTGGAGGATGTGGAGGATGTGGAGGACGTGGAGGAGGATGGAGGATGTGGAGGATGTGGAGAATGTGGAGGATGTGGAGGATGATGGAGGATGTGGAGGATTCCTGAATGTCACTGCTCCAGCCCTGCATTTGTTGGTGTTAGTGAAGTTGTTGGTTTGGGTTCCTCTGTCACAGGAAACACATGCAGGTAAATCGATGGAGTTAGTGTGTAATTAGCTGTCTTTGGAATCATTGCTTTTGTTTTTGTTTATGTTTCTTCGTTTTTCAAGACAGGGTCTCTGTGTGTAGCCTTGGCTGTCCTGGACTCACTTTGTAGACCAGGCTGGCCTCGAACTGACAACAATCCACCTGCCTCTGCCTCCTGAGTGCTGGGATTAAAGGCGTGCGCCACCACTGCTTGGCATGCCGTTGTATCTTAGTTTTAAAAAACTTTTATGTAGGGCTGGAGAGATGGCTTAGTGGCTAAGAGCACTGACTGCTCTTCAAGAGGTCCTGAGTTCAGTTCTCAGCAACCACATGGTGGCTCACAACCATCTATAATGTGATCTCATTCATACTGTATACATAATAAATAAATCTTTAAAAAAAAACTTTTATGTATATAAGTGTTCTGTTTTCATGCACATCAGCAAAGGGAATCAGATTCCATTACAGATGGTTGTGAGCCACCGTGTGCGAGCCTCCTTTGGAAGAGCAGATGGTGCTTTTAACCCTGAGCCATCTCTCCAGCCCCTGACTTAAAATTTTTACAGTTGCTGGCTGGTGGTGGCAGCAGCAGTGGCTGCGGTGCAGGCCTTTATTCACAAGGCAGGGGCAGGCAGATCTGTGAGTTCAAGACCAGCCTGGTCTACACAGAGAAATCCTGTCTCAAAAACACATAATCTCAAAATAAAATAAAATATAAATTAAATCTATGTTTATAACTGTGTCAGAATTCTTGTGTGTGTGTGTGTGTGTGAGAGAGAGAGAGAGAGAGAGAGAGAGAGAGTTCTTGCATAGTGTACAGGACATGTGGCTTAAATTCCCAACATGACGAAGAAAAGAAAAGGAAAAGTCAAGGACAGCAAAATGCAGGCTGGCACCATGGCTGGACAGTAATAACTCTTGCGCCACAAGTCAGACCTGAATCCTATCCTTAGAGGCTGTGTCAGCCTGGCAGTGGTGGTGCGTGCCTTTAATCCCAGCTCTCAGGCAGGTGGATCTCTGAGTTCAAAGCCAGCCGGGTCCACAGATCAAGTTCCAGGACAGCCAGGGCTACACAGAGAAACCCTATCTTGAAAAACAAAAACAAAGAGCCAGGTGTGGTGGCACAAGCCTTTAATCCCAGCTCTCCAGAGGCAGAGGCTGGTGGATGTCTATGAGTTCGAGGCCAGCCTGGTCTACAGAGCAAGCTACAGGACAGCCAAGGCTACACAGAGAAACCATGTCTTGAAAAACCTAAGAAAAACCCAAACAAACAAAACCCACCAAAAACACAAAAACAGAACTTATGTCAAAGTAGAAGCAGAAAGCTGACTCCACAAAGGTGTCCTCTGCCCTCCACGCGGGTCCACGGCTCACACCATCCCATAACAAAAACAAACAAATAAAACCCAACAGGTTCAGAGAAATCTTCTCGCGAACACCTCGCACGCAGCCCGTCCCATACCAGAACACTGAACGCTGTGCGGGAGGCATCGCTGGAGTTCGCTCAGCTCTGCGCCACGTGGCTGCCCTTCCAGCGGTCCCTGCAGCCCGGGGCTGTTCCTGTCATAGCTGTTTCTCCTCTTTAGGGCTCATTTTGGGGGGGGGTCACCTTTTCGCCCCTGGAGAGGGAGTTCCAGCCCCAGCCCCACTCCGGCAGGCAGCTCCTCCTCTGCCCAGCAGGAATCCAGCTGCTGCTGGTGGTTTGGCTCCCTCTGCTGGTCGTGGGCAAACGCTGTCTCAACGGGTTCGTGATTTAACCCCACTCCAGAGGCCTGGCTGAGCTCTGTGCCCCCCCCAACTCCAGAGGCCTGGCTGAGCTGACTGTGTGCCCCCCCAACTCCAGAGGTCTGGCTGAGCTAACTGTGTGCCCCCCCCAATTCCAGAGGCCTGGATGAGCTGACTGTGTGCCCCCCCCAACTCCAGAGGTCTGGCTGAGCTGACTATGTGCCCCCCCAACTCCAGAGGTCTGGCTGAGCTAACTGTGTGCCTCCCCCCCCCCAACTCCAGAGGCCTGGATGAGCTGACTGTGTGCCCCGGCAGGGTGACCTGGGGCTGGAGAGGTGGCTCAGAGGCTGAGAGCACTCGGCTGCTCTTCCAGAGGTCCTGACTTCAATTCCCAGGGTGGCTCACAACCGTCTATCATGAGACCTGGTGCCCAAATCCGCAGGCACTCCAGAAGAGGACATGTGTATATAATAAATGAATCTTCTTGGTTTGGTTTTTGTTTTTGTTTTGTTTTAATGTTTCTTGGTTTGGTTTTGGTTTTTTGAGACAGGGGTTTCTCTGTGCAGCCTTGGCTGTCCTGGACTCACTTTGTAGACCAGGCTGGCCTCGAACTCACAGTGATCCGCCTGCCTCTGCCTCCCGAGTGCTGGGATTAAAGGTGTGCGCCACCACGCCGGCAATAAATAAATCTTTAAAATAAATAAATAAATAAATAAACGAAGAAAGAAAGAAAGAGTCCAGCCACTGATTGGCTCTGCTACCCTAAAGAAAATTACCCCACCTCTCTGATCTCCCAAGCCCGGCTGGTTTCACCTTGTGATGATCATGGGATGGGGTCTCCTTTGGCATGGATGGATTGTTCTGGTATTAGTAGATATAATGTCACGTGATATTACACAGGCTGTGCACCTAATTGGAGGTAAGAAAATGCTCCAGCCTCAGAGAGCCCCAAGACCTAATTTTGCACTGGAAGAGACCCGAGGCCTGTTTCCTGTTTGTGCTTGGCCTTCAGGGAGCGACTGGGTCCCCGTGGCCTTGCAGAGAGAAACACAGGCAGCCTTGAACCTGGGAGAAAGACTTCAGGGTGGGGGCTGTGCACCCGGTACCCGGTGGGCCACCCTAGGCCAAGGTGGCAGGACGGGAGGAGAGATGCTGTCCCAGGACTGGAGTGTGGGATAAGAGGCAGACAGTGAAAAAAATAAAAATAAAAATAAAAATAAAAACGCCTGGTCTACAAAGTGAGTCCAGGACGGCCAGCCAAGGCTAACACAGAGAGACCCTGTCTCGAAAAACCAAAAAAAAAAAAAAAAAAAAAAGGCAGACAGTGGTAGGAAGAGCATAAGACAGGGAGACAGAGAGAGAACCGAGGGATGGAGGGGCAGAGGGAGAGGCTGGGGGCTGCAGGGTGGCGGGTGGCCCAGCCCTGCGTGCCCTGTGGTCTCAGATGAGGATGAAAACTGTGGCCTGAGCCAGGCGGCAGGAAGTGGTACCAGGGTCGTAAAGGACTCTGAGACATGTTGCTGAGGCCCGGAGGAGTCAACAGATCTAGCTGTAAAAGGCTGTGTGGGCTTTTTATTTGTGTGGGTGTTTTTTTGTTTTTGTTTTTGTTTTGTTTTAATTTTGGTTTTTCGAGACAGGGTCTCTCTGTGTAGCCTTGGCTGTCCTGGACTCACTTTGTAGACCAGGCTGGCCTCGAACTCACAGTGATCCGCCTGCTTCTGCCTCCCGAGTGCTGGGATTAAAGGCGTGCGCCACTACTGCCTAGCTTTTTTTTTTTTAAGATTTATTTATTTATTATTATGTATACAGTGTTGTGGCTGCATGTACAGCTGCGGGTCAGAAGAGGGCGTCATATCACATTATAGATGGTTATGAGCCACCATGTAGTTGTTGGGAATTGAACTCAGGACATCTGGAAGAGCAGTCAGTGCTCTTAATCTCTGAGCCGTCTCTCCAGCTCCATGTGGGTGTTTTTGAGTCAGGGTTTCTCTGTGTAGCCCTGACTGTCCTGGAACTTGCTCTGTAGACGAGGCTGGTCTTGAACTCACAGAGATCTACCTGCTTCTGCCTCCGGGTGCTGGGATTAAAAAGGCGTGCGCCACCACTGCCTGGCGAGTGTGAGGCTTCCCCCCCCTCCCCCACAGACAAGGTTTCTTGGTGTAGCCTTGGCAGTCTTGGAAGCACTGTGTAGACCAGGCTGGCCTCACAGTGATTCGTCTGCCTCTGCCTCCTGAGTGCTGGGATTAAAGGCGTGAGCCACCGTCTCCTGGCTTTATGTAGGAACCTTAAAGATTTTATATCTCAAAACATCTGAAATGGACCCAGAGGGACTGGCAGCCTTGGGGAGGAGCGCACCCACCTTTATCACCCATCTGTGGCCACCTGGGAGAGTTAACATAGTTTGTCCCCTGCAGGGGGTATACTTGGCCAGGGCTCAACACCTTTCATAGACGTTGACATCTGCCCTGCCATCTTGCCTGAGCCCTTCTCTGTCCAGAACACATCCCTGCAACAGCACCTCATAGCCTCCCAACCCCGTCTGCCCAGCTTGCCACAAATGAGCTTCCAGGACCTCAGGGAAGTGGGACTGATGCCACCAAGATGAAGGGTCCAGAAGGAGGGGCGGCAGGGGCTGTGTGGTGCGTCCTCTACACCAGGCAGGCAGCTCATCACAGATTTATTTCGTAGCAATTTGACCAGGTTTGGGGTTGGCAAGACTGGAATGGCAGGTCCCTAAATGGCGCCCTCTTTCTGGCTCGGCACCTTGCAGAGGGGCCGAGGGCTGTAAGGGGCACCTGTGGACCCACAGCTCCCAAGGTATTAAATCCAGAGCATTTGGCAAAGTCTTAGGTTCACAGAAAGCTGGCAGGAGCAACCATTTCAGCCGCATCTGAGAACCGCCCCTAAACAGGAAGTGCTCTCCCACCCCAGGAAAACAAAACCAACTTCCAGGCCGTGGACATCAGCCCGAGCTGGGTGTGAAGCAAGGCTGTCCAGCGACCTGACAGAGGACTCTGGGGGGCAGGGCGGGCCTGGCAGCTACCACAGGACTGGGGTGGGATGGGGAGGGTACCCCTATTTCCAGGCTCAGTCTTCATCCTCGCTCGCATAGATGTGCGCTTCCCAGCGTTCTGCCAAGACGTTCTTGTGTCGTGTTACCCGTGTGGCTCCCAAGACCTGCACACAAGGGAAAGCAGGGACCTCCATGGAGACATGACCCACCCCCAGCTGGCTGCCCATTGCCAACGTGCAGGGGTGTCCGGCACAGAGCTGAGGTGCGAACTCCCCCTACTTTGTTTCGCACCCTCTCCTAACGATATGACCTAGGAGCCTGCTAATCTCTGCTGAGCTCCACGCCGAGGAAATTGTGCCCAGCTGCAGGCCAGAAAGTTACATCTATAATCTCAGCACTCAGGAGGCTGAAGCTGGAAGATTGTGAGTTTGAGGCCAGCTTAGTTTACATAGCAAGTTCCATGTGGCCAGCCAGGGTTATCAATAAATAATAAATAATAGTAATGATGATGATGATGATGATGATGATGATGATGATGATGATAATAATAATAATAATAATAATAATAATAATAATAATAATAATAATAATAAAGCCAGGCATGGTGGCGCACGCCTTTAATCCCAGCACTCGGGAGGCAGAGGAAGGCGGATTGTTGTGAGTTCGAGGCCAGCCTGGTCTACAAAGAGAGTCCAAGACAGCCAAGGCTACCCAGAGAGACCCTGTCTCAAAAAAAAAAAAAATTCTTATCTGTGGCTCAATTTATTGAACTCTTTGTCTCCCGGTAAAAAGCCTCACACAAACACCTTTTTGCCATAATCTGTGCCCATGGCAGGCATCACAAGAAGATGACAGCACAATCTACCCCAGGAAGACACTACCAGTGCATTCCTACATCCAGAAGAAAGGGTTCAGTGGCCAGTGCTATGGTTGAGGAACTGGCAGAAAGGGACAGACTGGAGTCCTTTCTGTCTGGAACTCACTCACCTCTGAGTTGACACGGTCTGCGGGGTTGATACCTGCATACTGCGTGAAAAGAACAAAAGTCAGTACGCATCCTTCCTGCCTGGCCCCAGTGCCCACCTGAAAGTCCTCACACAGCTGAACCACCCCAAAGTGCAACATGGGAAGAGATCCCAGCTGGTGAGGCCTTCCCAGAGTCTCGTGGTCACCAAGCTCAAAGCTACTGGGCATGTTGTACTGTCATACTGTCCCCTGGCCAGCAGGATCCATAGTTAGTCTCAGCGTGCCACAGTGGGGGCCACAAGTCCTAGCCCCAGCACACGGACAGCATTCCGTCCGTGAACACTCCTAAGGGTAAGCAAGGGGCCGCGACTGCTACTTGCTTGTACTTGACTCTGGGTCACTCTTGCCCAGCCTTGTCCACACAACATGGTGTCAGGCCGTGAGACCAGGCGTGTGGGGTGGAGTGTGTGTCATTCTCTGAGGTCTCCTCTGGACTCACCCAGCATGGCCCAGGTACCTACACTTGAAATCAGGCTGTTTTGTGTGTGGGGTGTGTGTGTGTGTGTGTGTGTGTGTGATCCCAAAGATGCTAATGGTGTGATTTCTGGGCCAGGCGTGGTGGTGCACACCTTAGATCCTAGCACTTGGGAGGCAGAGGCAGGAGTTAGACGCCAGCCTGGTCTACAAAGAGAGTTCCAGGACAGCCAAGCCTACACAGAGAAACCCTGGAAACCTCCCCCCTAAAAAGAGGTGTGATTTCTGTACAGCCCACCGCTGGGCTGTGGCACATCCTGTCCCATGATTAGTGGGTGGGGGGGTGGGGGGAGGGGGCATGGGCGTGGGAGTTGCTGGGGAGGGTGGCTTAGGGGGTAAGATGGAAGTGTGAGAAACTGAATTGGAACCCTTGGAATCTGTGTGAAGCTCAAATTAATAGTCGGTTGATCACTGTGAGTTCGAGGCCAGCCTGGTCTACAAAGTGAGTCCAGGACAAACAAGACTACACGGAGAAACTCTGTCTCCAAAGACCAAAAAAAAGACCAGTCAGTATCTGGTCATTTTTTTTTCCCCCGTCATTAACCTTTGGCCTCTGACCCTGAGGGTGACCCTGCTTGTGTGTCCTCTCAGACTAGAAAAGGCACCCAGGCAGTGTGATGATGACGTCACTTGCCCCGTGGGCAACTGAACTCACCCACGTCTCCTTTTTTGTCTTCTGGCCTGGAGCGCTGGCCTCCAGGTCCTCCACTTTCCACACCAGGCCTGAGTGCAGGTGGATGGGGGAGCATAACGGCGACTCCGACACCGAGTAGCTGCCGGTGATGCCTGTGGTGGGGGGCAGACGCAGGCGACATCAGGAAGGGTGAGCTGTTTGTCAGCCCTCAGGCCAGGAGACCCGGGGTCTCTGGAGCGATTACGGAGACAGGTGAACAGACAGGCAACTCGTTGGGACAGGTTGACTGAAAATAGGCACTCGGGGAAAGACTTTAGTAGCGCAAAACCCTATGCACCCGATAAAAAATTTTCAAAAACTCAGAGGTTAAGAGCACTGGCTGCTCTTCCAAAGGTCCCGAGTTCAATTCCCAGCAACCACAGGGTGGCTCACAACCATCTTTAATGAGATCTGGTGCCCTCTTCTGGCATGCAGGCACACATGGGGGCAGAGTATAAATAATAAATAAATAAATAAATAAATAAATAAATAAATAAATAAATAAATAAAATCTTTTTTAAAAATTTAAAAAACTCTAAAGCAAAGTAGTTGCCGGTTGCTCTCCAAAATCCACTTCCTGGGAAAAATGGCTCTGTTTAAACTCTGTCTCCTGGGGCTGGAGAGATGGCTCAACGGTTAAGAGCACTGACTGTTCTTCCAGAGGTCCTGAGTTCAATTCCCAGCAACCACATGGTGGCTCACAGCCATCTATAATGTGATCTGGTGCCCTCCTCTGGCCTGCAGGTGGACATGCAGGCAGCGCTCTGTATACATAATAATAAATAATAAATCTTTAAAAAAATAATAAAATAAAAATAAACTCTGTCTCCTCTCCGCACTCACTCTCACCTTCCTGGCAAGAGCAGCCATGCCCCAACCCTGCTCACCAGATGCCCGGGAGGAACTCCGGGACTCCTGCTCTAGGCTCTCGTCCTGGTGGTCCAGCTCTGGGGAGAACACCTCTGGGAAGAAGAGGTTTCTCCGCTCCTCAGCCACCTCACGCTCCCTCCGCAGGACGCTTGCAACCTCCTTTTCCAGCAGATCAGATGACTGTGACTTCTGCAGCCTCAACTTCGGGCCTCCGGGCACCTCCCAACCCCAGCTATGGGAGGTCTCCGCCTGCTGGGGGACATCGGGGACCCTGAATCGCAGCGGGCGCAGGTGGAAATTCTGTAATCGCACCACAGCCCCGTTGGCACGCAGGGGCTTCCCAGGGGCCTTGGGCTGCTCTTGTTTTGAGCTCGGAGGCCTTCCGGAGCATTCTGAGCTATGCCCGGGAGACCCCGTGGCCTTCTGGAAGGTGTCCTCTGTGGATACACTACTTGGCTTGCTGCTGTACATTCCGAAGGCCGAAAATTCTAGTTTGGGGGTCCCGGAGCCCAGATACGGCTGGTAGGCATCCGGTGGGATCCGGTTGACTTTCCTTGCCTCTGGGATGGGGTCTGTGGCTCTGGCATCTGGGCTGAGGATGCTATCGGGGCTTCTCTGCAGTCCAGGCTGAGGGTCCTGGGAAGGCCAGTCGGGTGTGGACGCCCTGCCCACCTGCAGACCCTCTCGTCGGTGGTCCTCTTCTCGCTGCGTCTCCTGCACCATGTCCCTTTGCACGTAGAGGGATGGGCGACCCCTGTCCCTTCGTGGTGGTGTCTCCACCAGGCTCACCTTGCTGAGAAGTGGCCTGCTGGGAATCTGCACCAGCTCTTGATGCCCGGCAGCCGGTCCGAGCCCTCTCTGCTCCCGCAGCTCTGCCTCTCGCTCCTGGGCTAGTCTGATCTCTCTCTCGATGGGGGTCTCTTTCGGGGTTTCAGGGGACTCTGCTCGGGTCTGGTGGCCAGGACCGGTGGCTGTACGATTGGAGCTAGCTGGGGAAACATGAACAGACTTCTCCCAGGTCACCTCCTTTACTGGTGACAGGACAGGAACGGCATAGCCGTTGGCTAGGCAGGGCCCGGTGGAGGTCTTGGGGGACTGGTTGACCGCTGGTGGGGTACGTGCAAGGGTCTCCCTGGCTGTGGGGCCCCATGTGACCGGGTTTGCGTTGGCCTTTTCTAAACTCAGGAATTGCTGTCGAGCGGCCAGGAAATCAATTTGCTCTGTGTCCACCAAGATATCCTCTGTGAATGTGGACCGAGGCTGGCCCGCAAGCCTGGAGTCCTCACGATCTGACCCGGCCTGGAGTGTGGCCACCGTGCCACCCCTCCTGACTGCCTGGCTCTGGATCACCGCCCAGCGCTCCGCCTCCAGGTCCCTTGGCTGTCTGTGGGGGGCGTCGCCCGTGCTATCCAGGTGGTAAGCATCCATCTCCTCATCCTCATCTTCCAGGTACAGTGACCTTGGGGACGGCTGGCCAAGGAAGACTCGTCTGATGGAGGACACACTTCTGTTCTTCATATCTGGTCCAGTCTGGTACCCAGCGGACCAGGCCTGCATATCTTCCTGGTTCCAGTCAGCTTCAGGGCCCACGCCCACCAGCTCCACGGTGTAGCTAGTGTCTTCATCCAGGGCCAAGCTTGTGACACGTGCTGAGTGGGGGTTACTGAAGATGGGGTATCTGGTCACTCGATCCATCTCCAGGGGTCTGGGTGTGACCTTCCTCCTCCTCCTCCTGTCACTTGGGGAGTTCCAGGCTCACTTAGGGAGGAAAGGATCATGTTAGACCACTTGGGGACAGGGGCGGCATCAGGAGCCCCCTGACAAACAATCCCGATCCCTACAAGCCATCTCCCCAAAACATTTAAGTTCTTGGCTCAAACTATACCCGAAACCCAATTATCTGTGGGCTCACACAACAAACCTTCATTTTCCTATAAGATTTTTTTCCCCCCGAGACAGGGTCTCTCTGTGTAGCCTTGGCTGTCCTGGACTCACTTTGTAGACCAGGCTGGCCTCGAACTCACAGCGATCCGCCTGCCTCTGCCTCCCGAGTGCTGGGATTAAAGGCCTGCGCCACCACGCCCGGCTCTTAATCTCTTTATTCTTTCCTTGCCCCCTCCCTCCCTTTCATGCTTTCACTCTGTAGCCCCAGCTGTGTCAGAACTTGTAACAATCCTCCTGCCTCAGCCACCCGACTGCTGGGATGACAGGCATGTGTCATCACTCTTCTAAAACAGCCTGCAGCTGGAGCACTTGCTGTTGCTCCGTCCTGCCCACCCTTACCCTCTCTTCAGCAACCCCAATCAAGGTCAGCCTTACCCCTGAGAGTGTAGGCTCCCCACCGCGTCTCTTCCCCGTCTCCAGGGCACAGCCCTCGTCCCTCAGCTAATTCCCAGAGGGAGGACCACTTACTATCTTCGCACCTCACCTGCAACAGACAACCGTTGGGCTCTGGGTCTTGGCAGTGGATGGTGCCAAGTGGGGAAACTGAGGCTCAAAGTGCAGCAAAGCCTGTTTGCCGGTCCCCACACCTTGGATCTCTGTCTGCCCCAAAGAGCACCTGGTGTCCCGTCTCAACAGCACCCGCCTCCTCAGGACCATAAAGCCAAGAGGAATGGGGAGCGCCTTGGACTTTGTCCCTGGACCTGGGTGGGGCTCAACCTCTGCCCCAGCTCCTTCTCAAGCACTCACACCTGCTTTCGCTTTTGTTTCTTCACTCTCCTGGAGCCCCACTCAGTGCTCAACGCCACAACCTGACTGCACAGTCTAGAGGTTCATCAACCACAGCAAGTGTACACAGGTAAACCACGCCCCCAGCCCCTCACCGGGGGCATTCCAGGTGAGGACTCCGCCCTGACCACGCCCCCAGCCCCTCACAGGGGGATTCCAGGTGAGGACTCTGCCCCTGACCACGCCCCGAGCCCCTCACTGGGGGATTCCAGGTGAGGACTCCGCCCTGACCACGCCCCCAGCCCCTCACTGGGGGATTCCAGGTGAGGACTCCGCCCCTGACCACGCCCCGAGCCCCTCACTGGGGGATTCCGGGTGAGGACTCCGCCCTGACCACGCCCCCAACCCCCTCACTGAGCGACTCTAAGTGTGGCTCCACTCTTGAGCCCTGTCTTCTTTGGTTTTGTTTGCTTTTGGTTTTTCGAGACAGGGTTTCTCTGCGGAGCCTTGGCTGTCCTGGACTCACTTTGTAGACCAGGCTGGCCTCGAACTCACAGCGATCCGCCTGCCTCTGCCTCCCGAGCGCTGGGATTAAAGGCATGCGCCACCACCGCCCGGCCCCTCTTTGTATTTTGAAGCCTGTTTTCCCAGCATCTAGCAATCCCTGTGCTGCCCTCACTTAACTTTCCCTTTATGGTTCTTCTGAGAATGGGCTAATTCCTTCTGTGTGGGTGGATATTCCTAATGCATACAGCATACAGCAAGCACTTAATTAAGACTCATTTAATGAACCATGGTGTTCCTGGGCTTCCTCCCAACTGTCTCCCATATTCCAGCCCAGAGCTTGTTGGCTGACTGAGGTGTGTACAGTATTTTATGGTCTGTCACTGGACAGTCAGACGTGACCCCTAGAGACAGGGTGTCCGCCCTCCATAGGTGGGGCTCACTCTTCCCCAATGATTGAGGTCAGAGGGTGGCTCTCTGCCCTCTTGGTTGGAATTCAATCAAGGCCACTGGGCCTTCTCTGTTATTGGCTTGGCTAGGACAATCTTACCAAGGACCTATAAAACCGAGTTATGCTGGGTGTGACAGTCCACTCCTTTAACCCCAGCGCTTGGGATACAAGGGCAGATGGACCTCCATGAGTTCTAAACCAGCCAGGATATATATATGAAAGGGGGGGACCCTGTCTAAAAAAAAAAAAATCAAAGCCTGGCGTGGTGGTGCACGCCTATATAATCCCAACCGTCAAGGACACACAGAAGCAAGAGGATCTCTGTGAGTTCGAGGCCAGCCTGATCTACAAATGGAGTCCAGGATAGCCAAGGTTACACAGAGAAACCCTGTCTCGAAAAACACAACAACAACAACAAAAAAGCAAAAACAAACAATAATAACAAAAACAACTGTCGAGCACCTCACACATCAATGTCCTATTCAAGGCTGCTGATGGAGTTCACAGAGGTGATGGAGTGCTTTCCAAAGCCCCTTCCTTCGGGACTACCTCCTCCTCGGAGAGGAGCCTGCTCCACCCAGGCACACCCTGGAACTGTGACTCTATTGAAACTGGGTTTATGGTCCCTGTGGGCACACCTGCTTCCTGTGGCCTCTTACCCACGGGGCAAAGGCTCCTTGGTGGGGCCGGCGGGCACCTAGTAGGGTTGGGCCCTAAGGAGTCCTCTGTCCAGTCCCTCAGGGCCTTCCTGCTGCCAGGACAGCGGGCCATGGGGAAACCCTGGCAAGATGACCTCTGGGCCCAGAGTCTGGGCCCGCCTGAGCCTGAACAGTCCGGCCTTTTGCTCCTCTGGTTTCTTCCAATCGGGCTCTGACTCCATGGGGGGGGGAGGGGCCTCACAGAGCTCTGGCCATGGGGGTGCCTGTGGCTCCTGCCTCTTTCTCTCAGTGAACTGAGGTCCTTATCCACACCAGGCCCGGGGTTTCTTTAGGGTTAGTGGGTGACAGAACAGGCTCTCAGATCCGGGAGGACAACAAGAGGGGATGGGAGGTGCGTGGAGGAGGGGGGTCGGTGGGGTGGAGAGGGGGCAGGTACAGACAGGGGCGATGGGGTGGGTGGGGGTGCGAGCCAGCCCGTCCCCACCCCGGGCCTCCCGGCCTCACCTGTTAGCTTCAGGTGCCCAGGTCGCCTCCCTGCCTCAGGCTCTGTCCTCTGCAGGGAGGCCCCTGGGCTCCGCCCTGGCCACATGTTACCAAGGGGACGGAGGCCCCACCCGGGAGCAGGTGTGCCCCTCCTCTCCGTCCCCACCCGGACATGGGAAACAAAGTCCAGAGAAGAGAGAAAAACGATACTCAGGCTGGCAAGGGCAGGCACGGTGCCCGCTGCAGGCCTTGGCCTCACAGAGCCGGAACCGAGCCTCGGCCTGCCTTCCCACCTTTGCTGGTCCCGCTGACAGGGGGCTACCTCCTCCCAACAAAGGGCCACGCTGCTCCCATGGAATGGGGAGACTGAACCCCCCAGACAGGGCTGGTCCGTCTGCTTTCCCGCCGCTTCTTGCCCAACCCTCTGAGCCTTGTTTTCTCATCCAGGAAATGGGAATTCTCTGGTCACACACACGCAACAAAAGTTCACAGAAAACCATGAAGCGTTCAGAAACACCCACAAAGACAGGGATAGCGGAACAAGCCTGTCTCACCACAACTCAGGAGGCTGAGGCAGTGGGATTGCTATTAGCGTCAGGCCAGCCTTGGCTACACAGAAAAAGAACTCTCTAAAACTCAAAAATAAACAAAAGTGCCCAGGAGCCAAGCAGGTGAGGCGTGGACCCTAGTGGGATGCGAAGGGGGTGCTGGCCAAGGCACACATCGCTCCCCACCGGATCCAAGTGGCTCTGGAGCCGGGCATGGTGGCACCGCCTGTCATCCCAGCACTCCGGGAGGCAGAGGGAGCTGGATCTCTGCGAGTTCGAGGCCAGCCTGGTCGACAGAGTGAGTCCTGGATAGCCAGGGCTACACAGGAAACCAACCAACAAAGCAAGTGCCTCTGGAAGCCCATGGTCTGTTGGGGCCCAAGCAATGACAGGGGTTCCTGACCTTCTCTCAGGGCTGCCTTGTGGGCCTCCTCTGAATTTCTGCCTTTTCTTCCAACCAGTGGTTCCCCCAGTTCTGCCTCTGGGGGGGGGGACTCAAGAGATGGGGTAACAGCCTGTCTTTCTCCACATAGCGCTGCTGAGTGTCAAAGGCAGACTGTGGAATGCACCTGTCCCTCCCAGTGCCCGCACCGGCCCCTTCACTGGTTAGCACACCCAGACATTGAAGCCCCACAGGTCAGAGAGATTTAAATTAGCAACCCCTCCCCACGTTTTAGGCACCCCACAATACGAACTACCTTTCACAGGGAAACTGAGTCCCCAAAGGGCCCCCAGATTCAGCCCACACACCTGACA
Source organism: Acomys minous (assembly GCF_964271855.1). Taxonomy (NCBI): domain Eukaryota; kingdom Metazoa; phylum Chordata; class Mammalia; order Rodentia; family Muridae; genus Acomys; species Acomys minous. The sequence goes on along the minus strand of NC_140490.1, from coordinate 80,379,951 downwards.
TCTTTGGCACTCAGGAAATCAAAGCAGGGGGATTGCTGCGAGTTTGAGGCCAGTTTGGGGTACACAGACGTCAAGCCTGGAATACTGTGTGTTTGGGGAGGGGAGGGCACAGGATTCCCAGTCAGGTGTTCTATACAGAATAGGGAAACTGAGTCCAAAGGAGAAAAAAAACTCTCCTAGGCCACACAGAGAGGAAAGATTGTGGGTCTCCCTTACTCCCCTCTGAACTTAGTTCAGAGCTTGTGGGGTGTCTTTTGGGGACCTGTATCCCCAACCTCAGTGCTCCAGGACCTGGGTGTGGTAGATGTGGAGACCAAGGCCCTCGGGTGGCTGCCCACAGCAGTCCCTCACCTGTCCGGGTGCCGCAGAGTCCTGGAGAAGTTCCACCCTGAGGGACTCACTCTGAGGGGGTGCAGCGCTGCAGGGGAGGTGTCCTCCTGTGTCCTGCTGGGCCTGGCCTTTTTATGGCTCCCCACCAAGTGGCCACACCCCTTCCCGCCCAGATGAAACTCAAGAACTGCAACCTGGCTCGGCACACTTTTTTTTTTTTCCTTTTAATTTGTTTCTCTGGGAAAGTTAAGAACATGGGGATAAAGGGAGTGGGGCCTCATCACACATCAAAAGCAGCGGGGGGCAGCAAGGGCACCTCAGCCGAGACCCAGGGCTTGAGGAACTCGGGCAGACTCAGAAGGAGGAGGAAGAGGAAGGGGTGCCACAGCCGTGGCTCACCCATCGGGGAAGAGTGTCTCTCCTCCAGGCCACGGGCAGGACGGGACACAGATCCCGCGGCCTCTGCTCAAACCCTACTGCGGCCTCGGGGAGTGACAGGGCCCCGCCAGGTGGTCCTGCGCCCTGCACACCAGGCGGGAGTCCCAAGGAAAAAAGAGACCTAGCCTGGGCGTGGCCCTCCAAAGCCGATGAGGGTTGGAGAGGGCTGAGCCAGCTCCTGTGTGCAGGGCTGTGCCTCTGGGGACCAAAGTGACTGCTGCTGCCTGCTCGCAGGTGGGAGACCCCCTGCCCCGGCTCCTGTCCAGCCAGGTGGCAGATGGGGGCTTTCCCTTACTCCCACCCAAGGTGTGTGTGGGGCAACCTAAATCCACCTGGAAATGCCAGGCTCTGCAGTGCTGGCAGACATACCCCCTGACTTTTGGGGTATGGGATATGTGGGGATCCCAGGACCCTGGTCCAAGCCAACTGGAGAAGAGGGCACAGGGGACCCCAAGGGTCCCAAAATTAGCACCAGGAAGAAGGGCCCAGTGTGTGCATGGTAAGGACAGGGGGTGGCTGACTTTAGGGCCTTGCCAACAATGACCCCCATCTTGGGGGCGATGGCTCCATTCTTAGTGAAGGGATGCCCCCTGATTTGAGCTCTGCTAACTACTGGGTGGGTGGGTGGGGGGATCCACAGGTGCCCGTGCTCTACCGTAGGACTTCAAGACTCTGAGTCCCCAAAGAAGTGTGGCCTCACCCACCTGCCCACATTAGGCCTCTGGCACATTGGCCAGGGAGACACCCCCCCCTCTTTTCTGGTCCCCTGGGCACTCCCCAAAAGTAGCGATAAGGCACAGACAGGCTGGCCTGGGGCAGCAAGGGAACACCAGGCTGGGACCGTGGTATGGGTGAACCGCCTGTGTAAACCTGCTCTGACCTGGAGTGGGTGGGGGGTGTTCCCACTTTTAGGGGAGCTGAGATGGGTCAGCCTGTCTCTCACCAAGGGAAAATGCACGGCTCAGAGGTTTGGGGTGAGTGTGGAGTGTGTGTTGACGGGCGGAGCACCCCCCTCCCCAACCCGCTACTCGAGGTGCATAGGGACCACACACGTGTCTGGGGCCCGTGAGGCGGAGGGCGGGCGAGGGTGGGCAGGCGCCGGGGAGGGCCGGGCTGCTGGGTTGAGTGTGGAGCGTAGGATGGGGGCCGGGGCCTGGGCCCCGATGGTTCACATGACGGAACAGCATCTACAGCGAGGCTTCTTCATGTCAAGATCCTGGGCATCGCTGGGGGTGGCCGTGGGCCCCGTCTGGTTCTCCTCCTTGGTGGCCGGGGGCTCAGGCGCACTGCCGTTGAGCGGCGCGAGCTCTCTGGGGGTGGCGGCATCTTCGATCACCACCAGCTCAGCCTTGATGGTGTCCTGCAGGCCCAGAACCTTCTTGGTCTCTGCTTCATCCTCCACGTTCTGATAACCCATGAAGACCATGGTGACCGGGGGCTCCTGACCAGGCTGGATGCCCGGTGGGCCTGACGTGGCCTCTCCCGGTTGAGCCTCAACTCCTGTGATCTCCCTCCTGGACGGTGTGGTCCTGGTGACATCTTCTGCGAGTCCCCGAGGCTCTGCAGGCGGGGGCACTGCGGACCCTGCCTCACTCAGCGTGACCTCATCGGCTTTGTGAATGAGTTCGTCCACCTCGGAGGAGCTTAGAGGCTGGATCCCGTTCTCAGCAAGGCCGTCCACGGCGTGGACCACTGCGTGGGGACACACACACACACACACACACAGAGTTAGCTGGGGGATGCGAGGGCGGGGCCTGGAAGCTGAGGCAGGAGGATTGCCGTGAGCTGGAGCAGCAGCTCCCTGAGTGCTGGGACAACAGGTGTGTCCCACCAGGCCTGGCCGTCACTTTCTCGAGTTTTGGTGAGCTAAGTAAGAAGTGCGACTCCACACGGCTCGGGTGGGGGAGAAGAGAAGCTGTCTACAGCCCCAGGGCACGCTGGACCTCAGCTAGGCAAACTCCTCTAAGATCCTATACTGAAGGGAGCAAGACAGGGTGGCCCCAGGGATCCAGTGAAGGGTCAGGGGTACCCCTCCAGATATCAGTGTCCTGTCCCCTGGAAAGAGAGTGCCTGTGCCTGGCCCCTTGGTCAAAACTCTCCCATGGGCCTGGGCTCCTTGAGAATCCAAGCCAGTCTCCACGGAAGCAGATCCCCTGCTGTTGCTAAGCAACCAGGCTCCAGTCTAGCTGGTTCTGGGTCCCCAGAGAGACTGTGCAGAGGTGGGGGGCAACTGCCCAGGGTAAGATGTGTGGAGCCACTCTGCCAGGGGCGGCACAGTGCAATGGATACCGGCCTCACAGTCCTGCATAGTGTCACCTCCACAGGAGCCAGGAAGTCCAACCGCAGCTACACCCAAGACACAGGAGTGTATTCACACAGAAACATACACAGCATGGTCCTCCCACACAGTGATGAAGAGGAGCCAGGCTCTGACGCACACCACAGCATGGGGGGGGACCTTATAGACACTGTGCTCAGTGAGAGATTCATATACAAAAGACCACATGGGCGGGGGGGGGGGGGCTGGAGGTTAAGAGCTCTGCCTGCTCTTCCAAAGGTCCTGAGTTCAATTCCCAGCAACCACATGGTGGCTCACAACCATCTATAATGTGATTTGATGCCCTCTTCTGGTCGCAAGTGTATGTGCAGGCAGAGCACTGTATACATAATAAATAAATCTTGAGAGGGTGGGGTAGGGGTGGGTGTGGTGGCACACGCCTTTAATCCCAGCACTCGGGAGGCAAAGGCAGGCGGATCCCTGGAATTCGAGGCCAGCCTGGTCTACAGAGCGAGTCCAAGACAGCCAAGGCTACACAGAGAAACCCTGTCTCCAAAAATCTTTAAAAAACAAAACAAAACAAAAAGACGACATGGTGTGGGACTCCATGATAGGAAATTTCCGAAATGTCCGATCCTGAGACAGGGAGTGGATTCACGGTGGGATGGGATAGCTCATAGCTCGCTGGGATGGGAGCTTCTTTTAGGGTAATGGGATGTTCTGAAAGTAGATAAAATTACTATACATCAGGGACCAAACCTCATAAATCACTAACTGTAAAAAGGAGAATTAGAGGGTATATATATTTTTTCTTTCTTTCTTTCTTTTTTTCAAGACAGGATTTCTCTGCGTAGTCTTGGGTGTCCTGGAATCACTTTGTAGACCAGGCTGGCCTTGAACTCACAACGATCCGCCTGCCTCTGCCTCTCAGGTGCCGGGATTAAAGGTATGTGGTCCCCACTGCCTGGCTAGGATATGTATTTCTTAAAAGACAGGATGAGGAGGTTGGAGAGATGGCTCAGAGGCTAAGAGCACTGACTGCTCTTCTGAAAGTCATGAGTTTAATTTCCAGCAACCACATGGTGGCTCACAAACATCTGTAATGTGATCTGATGCCCTCTTCTGATATGCAGGTGTATGTGCAGGTAGAGCACTGTGTGTATATATATATATATATATGCATAATAAAAAATAAATCTTAAAAAGAAAAGAGGATGGGGGAGGGGGAAGGAAAAAAGAAAAGAGGATGGAGTGGGGACAAATTTGCCTTTATTGCTCCTGTGAAAAGAATGTCCCAGATTAGATGTACTCTAGTTTGCTCAAGAGCACTTCTCCACAGCTCAGTTCTGGAAAACACGTATAAAACCAGTCAGGAGGCCAGGTGTGGTGGTGCATGCCTTTAATCCCAGCACTCGGGAGGCAGAGGAAGGCAGATGGCTGTGAGTTCAAGGCCAGCCTGGTCTACAAAGTGCAGCAAAGTCTATACAGAAAAACCCTGTCTCAAAAAAACAAACAACAAAACAAAACAAAACAAAAAAAGGAATCAGGAAAGCCAAAATAACAGCCTAGAATCCCCCAGTGAGGGGCCGAGGACATGGTCAGATGGGTGGGGTGGGTGGGTCGGTGGAGCCCCATCTAGAATCCCCCGGTGAGGGGCTGGGGGCGTGGTCAGGTGGGTGGTGGGCAGGGTGGGTGGGTGGAGCCCCATCTAGAATCCCCCAGTGAGGGGCTGGGGGCGTGGCTTAGTTGTTAGCCTTTGCACACACAGCCTTCTGGAGGCCGTGATTTCTGTCCCCAGGCATTACAGATATATAAAGCCTGATCTGTTCCACAAAATATGACATTTAATGATGAGGGCTTTCCTGACAGAGAGAGACATCCGCTCCTGGCCGCCTCTCCATTTACATCATTGAAGATGGGGGCTTCAAGAGACGCTGGTGACAGAATGGTCACTAGACGGAAAAACTGCTCTGCTACTGCTCTTATCTCTACGGCTGATGACAGGCTGACTGTCTACAACAATCAACAATAATGCTGGAAAGATGACTGTCCAGCTTTAAAGAGAATAGATGGACCAGACCGTCGGATTTCCTGCTTCAAAAAGCAGTTCGTTGGATGTTTTGGGCTGAAAGGCTGAAGACTGATTGCCCCAATGAAGGAGAGAATTCGGTGACTATCCAGGCAGTCTGCTCTCTCTGTACTCTGCAACTTGGAAGTTGCCTGCCAGCACTTCCTTTATTAGATAGATTTTCCTTCTTGGGTCTCTGATGGGATTAAAGACTAGATAGCCACAGTATTACTAGAAGCTTTAGTAGATTAATAATTACAATTTCTCATGAAAAAAAAGGACTCTCTTTGATAGGATAGTGATATACTTTCCCTTAGGTTAACAAGTATAAAAGGACTTTGTTATGTTCTTGATTCCTGATGAGTATGTATATATGTATATATGTATATATGTGTATATAGTTCTTAATTTTTTAGAGAGAAGGGTGAGGTGTAGGAAAGATTAAGCTTTGTCTCAGGTGGAAGCAGTCTTGGCGGGCTTTATCCTTGGGGCACACCATGAATACCTTGTGAGAGACTGTTTGGAGCCTTCCTGGGCTTGGAATTCAGGAAGCCTACCTAGGAACCCCACCGTGGCTATTGTTTTCCTAATTGACCCTCGAAGGGAGAAGGGACCGCCCTTTGCATATGACTGGGAAGGTGGGGGAGAGAAAAGAGAAAGAGGTGGAGAGGAAAAAGAAGAAGGCGCGGAGAGAGAGGAAAGGACCGGACCAGCTCGTGGGACTGAGACACCTAAGGACCCGTCCTGCCGAACGGATTCCAGGAGGTTTTAATCTTCTGTCCCTTTAGCCTTTTTTCCTTCTTGTATATGCTAGTTGGGTTGTATAATAAAGTTTAATTGTTAATAAACTGAGCCAACACCACCCAACAACCCTCCACCCGGGTCACCCACCGCTTTCAGGCCACAGTCCCTTCTCCCCTGTAGCTTACAATCCCTTTTTTTTTTTTTTTTTTTGGTTTTTCGAGACAGGGTCTCTCTGTGTTAGCCTTGGCTGTCCTGGACTCGCTTTGTAGACCAGGCTGGCCTCGAACTCACAGCGATCCGCCCGCCTCTGCCTCCCGAGTGCTGGGATTAAAGGCGTGCGCCACCACGCCCGGCTCAACAATCCCTCTTTCAGTATCCCGTGTACCTCGGGACCTGAGCCGTGGCTCCTGCCAGATGCTACGTGACTGTGGGCCTCTGAGATGGTCCCTCCTCACCCCAAGTCTCTGAGTGACAAGAAGGCGCTTTGCAATGGCAGAAGCTGCCTCTAGATTTCACCTGAGTGCTCAGGACACTGCCCAGGTTTTAAATGGCTGACACAGCCAGGAGAGAGTGCTGGGCTGGGAGGAGCAACCTTGGCTCTGCCGGGTGTCCCGGCACAAGGCATGGCTTCTCATACCTTTCGTTTCGTCCTCGTAGACTTTCACGCCCTGAGGGAGTGGGTCCCGGGGGAGCAGTGTGGTGCTCGACAGCACCCTAGTTTCCCCGGTCACCTTGTCCTTCTCCACCGTGATCTCCACCGAGTACATGGCTGGCACGAGAGGCACGGGGTTACACCTTGACCCATCTGCCCTCAGGTGCCCCCCGCCGGGCTATGGCCAAGCCAGGAAAGAAGGGTAGCAGCAGATCCAAGCAGCAATGGCAGTGACAAGGGGGATGCTGGGTACACACCCTCGGATGACGCCCTCTCCACTCCAGACCTTTTCTGTAGCTCCCGAAGCCAAGGGTTCAAGTCTGCACTCTGCTCAGAACCCGGACGGACACCCCATGCTAATGCCTGTGTGCCCACTGTGCCCTGCTGAGCCACCAGACTCTTCCTGGCCTCGAACTCACAGATGCTGGGATGGAAGGCGTGGTCACCATGCCCTTGTGAGATCAGCAGCTGCCCAGGCACCGACCATTTCCCTGCCCAGACGCCCCCTCATGGTGCTGAACAAGAGGCCAAAGCGCAGCGGCGACATCTAGTACAGCACGCGACCCTCACACTGAACGGGACAGGGCTCCCAGGACTCCATTGCAGCCTGCTGTCTATCCCCATTGGCTGGGTCCTCTCATGATCGCCTTCAGGGACATCTAGAACTTCCCGCTGCGGACACGCAGGGCACCACCCCACCCACCCAGGCTGGGACTGGTGCGTACCTCAGGCCTGCTGTTCTCCGTGCGGCCACCGGAGGGCGCTGGTAAGCACACGGTGGAGGGGGTCGCCCTGCTGGTCCGCAGTGGTCCCCCTTCTCACAACCTACACTCTCCTCTTCTTCACCGGGTTGATTAAACAGCCACGCCCACCCACTAGAATACCAACTCCCTCTCCTCCTTGCCTGGCTCCATAAGCATTTGATGAATGGAAAACTGTAGTTAGCCATTTGTCTCTGTACCTACCTTGCAAGGCAGCCCACTGAGTTATTAGCAAAGTCACTGCCTTGCAGGGGTATGGGGGCGGGGCGGGGGACAGGAGGAGCTGTATCTGGTGTTACCACTACAGAGGTTCTAAAGGGACCTTCTGAATTAAGGACCACGCCTGGGCCCCCTGAACTTGAACTCTGCAAGTTTCTCCCTTCCCTGGGACGTTGACAAGACGTCATCAAGCCTTCGTCTTCCTGGGTTTTGGGTACAGAACACATCAGATCCTTACGTGAGGTCGGTGTGATGCCGAGACCCCTGGAGCAGGCAGGATGTGATGCAAGCGTGTTCAGGCATGTGTGGGAGCATGTTCAGCCTGTGTGCCGCCCTCCCCGCCCCCAGGTCCCCAGGCTGCGGTTAGGAATGGAAGCTGCTGCGGGGGCACTGGGTTAGAGCCCCCATGCTGGGCCAGTGGGCATGTCACAGCAAAGCAAACGGGTATTGAGACCACCAGCCACTCTGCTGAGGCCAGCCTGGTCTGGTGAACGCCACCCTGGCAGCCCCACCCCCCAGGGCCCAGAGCTTCAGAGGGCAGCTAAACACAGGGCGGGAGTGGAGGCCGACTCACCTGCTTTCATCATAGTGGACCCCCCAGGACTCCGCACTGGTGTGGAGGACATGCGATTCTCTGCACAGGGAGAAAGAGATGGAGTCAGAGACAAGTTTGGAGGATCCCCCCCAAAACACCTTACACGACCACGAATCCAGACCCCAATATACCTGGTCCACAGACATGGCCTAAACAGTCAGACTCCCCAGAACATGTACTGGAACCCCAAACTCCCTGACATATGCACTTAAAGCCTCAGACCTCCAACACGTGCACCTGCACCCCAGGCCCCCAACACGTGCACCTACACTCCAGGCCCCCAACACGTGCACCTGCACCTGCCCCCAACACATGCACCTGCACCTGCCCCCAACACGTGCACCTGCACCCCAGGCCCCCAACATGTGCCCCTGTACCCCAGGCCCCCAACACGTGCACCTACACTCCAGGCCCCCAACACATGCACCTGCACCTGCCCCCAACACGTGCACCTGCACCCCAGGCCCCCAACACATGCACCTGCACCTGCCCCCAACACATGCACCTGCACCTGCCCCCAACACGTGAACCTACACCCCAGGCCCCCAACACGTGCACCTGCACCCCAGGCCCCCAACACATGCACCTGCACCCCCCAGACTCCCAGCACCTGCACCCTCCACCACCAGACATGTGCACCAGAAACCCCTCAGACTTCTGATGCAACGGTCTGAGTCCACAGACTCCAACACACGCACTGACACTCAAACACACACCTGCAGACTCCAGACCTGCGGCCCCTCACCCCAAAGTTAGCCAAGCTCAGCCCCACAGACTCATTATTCAGCCCAAAATGACTTCCACAAAATCCCTGAGAGGCCCGCGTGGATTTTTCTTTTAATTATTAATTTTTAATTCTACAGCAAGACTAGGAGACTCTCCCTATGAATAATTAACAGCAAATCAGGTCAGAGAGTCCTGGGCTGTCTTGCCATCCCTGCCAGGTGCGCTGGGCAGGAAACACATGCTCCAAAGACATCTTAGAGTGGGGCGCAGTGGCGCAGGCCTCCTGGACTCACTGTGTAGACCAGGCTGGCCTCGAACTCAGAGATCCGCCAGCCTCTGCCTCCCGAGTGCTGGGATTAAAGGCGTGCGCCACCACGTCGGCTCTTTTTTGTGTTTTTGTTTTTAATGTGTCTCTCCATCGCTCCCCACCTTGCGGGGTACTAGTGAAGTTTATTGTATTTTAGTTGGGTGTGTATGTGTCTGTCTGTGCACGTGTATGTAGGTGCTCACGGCAGTCAGGTGCCCTGGGAGAAGAGTACCCATGCTAGACCACCAAGTCACCCCCCCAGCCCTCCGCCCTCCTTTCTCACTGTGCCTGAAGCACACTGACTTAGGCTGAGCCGGGCTGCCAGCGAGCATGCAAAATCCTCCTGCACTGTTAGGACAAGAGCGACATTTTACGGAGGCTAACCCAGAGGCTAGCAGGCAGGGCTGCCGGGCTGCCTCACCCGCCAACCCAGCTTTGGCCACCAGGGGGTGCCAGAGACCGCATGTCCCAGCCAGAAGCTTACCTTTTGGGGTACCCAACGGAGTCTGCAAGAGAGAGGAGGAGGAGGAGGATTAGAGCTACTTACTCTGCATCCTCCACTGCACTAAGCGTCACGTGGGCTGGAGAGTGGGGATGTGGGGCTGAGAGCCCTGGAGGGACAGACTGAGCCCCTAAAAGGGTCTGCAACAAAAGCTGTCCATTTGTGCTTGGAGAACTGCTCAGCCTTCAAAACCGATCCCCCCCAGAAGCCTGCCCACCCTCCTCATGATCAAGGATTCCGGGAGGCAGATCCACATCATTTGGTCTCCCCCAAAGCAGAACAGCTTACAGCAGCCGCGGGCTGGGGCGGGACTCTGGAACAGCAGCAGCAGAACACTTTCCCAGCATGCACCAGGCCTTGGGCTCATCAATCCCCAGACCAGTGCCTACACATCTCCTGTCAGCAGTGTGGCCAGGAGTCAGACTCTTAACCTTTCTGGGCTTGGTCCTCCCTCCATCAAAAGGAGAGGGTTTTTATTTGTTTGTCTTTTTATTTTATTTTATTTATTTATTTTTTTGAGACAGGGTCTCTCTGTGTTAGTCTTGGCTGTCCTGGACTTGCTTTGTAGACCAGGCTGGCCTCGAACTCATAGTGATCCACCTGCCTCTGCCTCCCAAGTGCTGGGATTAAGGGTGTGCGCCACCATGCCCGGGTAATTTATTTGTTTTTGAGACAGGGTTTCTTTGTGTAGTCCTAGCTGTCCGGGACTCACTCTGTAGACCAGGTTGGCCTCGAACTCACAGAGATCCGCCTGCCTCTGCCTCCCAAGTGCTGGGATTACAGGCGTGCGCCACTATGCCCGGCTAAATGGAAGTTTAAAAAAAATTTTTTTGGGGGGGATGGTCTGATGTATTTTGATGCTAATTACTGCTTGCTGTCTCTGTGACCCACCTTTTGCTTAATAAAAAGCCATCCCACCCCTGGGCAGGGCAGAGGAGATAGGTGGGGCTAGGAGAGAGTGGAATCCTGGGAAGAAGAGGAGGAAAGGATGACGACAACAAGGAGGAAGGAGAGAGACCTGAAGGGAAGAGAGGAAGGCCGCCACGGGTCAGATGGAAGAGAAGCACATGGCCGGTGTGGATGGAGAATCCAGCCCAGATGAAGAACATTAGCAAGTATTTAGGATTATGGATGGGAGGTAGCTTGATAGAAATTATTAGAAGCAGACGGCATGGGGTTGAGGCAGGGATCCCATGCCTGTCCTACTGTGGGAGATAGTTTAGAGGATTAATTTCTGCCCTGCCCCAGGTTAACTAAGGCTATTTTAAAATATAACAAGTGTCTGTGTCTTGACTGACTGCTAGCTGGGCTTATGGATAATACATGTAATTAAAAACAATAATTAAAAACAATAATTATTTATGGGGCTGGCTGGTGGTGGTGCACGGCTGTAATCCCAGCACTCGGGAGACAGAGGCAGGCGGATCGCTGTGAGTTTGAGGCCAGCCTGGTCTACAAAGCAAGTCCAGGACAGCCAGGGCTACACAGAGAAACCCTGTCTTGAAGAACAAAACAAACAAACAAAAAAACAAACAAAAAGGATGTTAGGCTAAGATGTGGGTCAGTAACTGGGTGCTTGTCTAACATGCCTCAGGTCCTGAGTTCAATATACAACATCCCCCCCCAAAAAGAAAGAAAAGAAAAAGCCTGAAGGAAGGAAGGAAAAAAAAAATAGCAAAAAGGAAAATCTGAGGTAGGTCCATTCAGGACTGAGGCCTGACTGTCCACTACTTCATCAGAGGCGATGTAGCCTCTGTGTAACAGGAAACTGAAGGCCAGAGAGGCCGAGCAATGCCTGGTGTCACTCAGGACGGCGCGGCCTCTCCAGGAGCCTCTTACCTCCTGAGAATTCACCAGTGATTCTGGCTTTTGCTCTTCCTTGGCTGGGCTTGCAGACGGGGGCCGGGCTGCGCCGGGGCCTGCCGAGTTCTCCTCTGGGGCGGCTGGGGCTGATTCTCCAAACTCCAGGACATCAATTTCTTTCTCAAGCCTGGAGAGGGGTAAGAGAGAGGTCACACAGCAGCTCCGCAGATTTAGGTTTTTGGTTTCTCGCAAGACAGAGTCTCTCTGTGTAGCCCTGGCTGTCTTGGAACTTGCTCTGTGGACCAGGCTGGCCTCGAACTCACAACGATCCGTCTGCCTCTGCCTCCCGAGTGCTGGGATTACAGGCGTGTGCCACCACCGCCTGGTACACTTACTTATTATAACATAGCATCTATGTGTGCACATGCCACGGTGCCGGTGGAGGTCACTGTGTGAGTTCTGGAGATAAAACTCAGGTTTTAAGCTTGGCAGCCATTCCACCGGGCCTACGATTTGTTTTTTTTTTTTTTTACCATAGGGACTTGCTATGTAGCCCTGGTGAAGCTGCAACTCACTCAGCCAGCAAACAGCAGGGCTGCGTCTACTGTGTACAGTTGCTCAAACAAACTCCCTCTTCCGTGTTTTCCCACTCAAAACTGACAGGAAATGTTAGCTTTGTAGGAACAGTGGAGAAACATGTGTCACTGTCACCAGCAGCAGAAGACTTCAGCCCAAAACAAATCCCCCCAAAAAACAATTAGGGCAGAGGCAGGCAATGGCGATGTGCCAGTGTTGTCCCAGGGCTAGCAGGACGCCGCAGGAGTGCGGCCAGTGTTAGGTCTGAGCTGTAGAGATCCTGGTTCAAAAAAAGCAAAAATGACAAAACGTAGAAAATGGTTTAAAAAGCCCAGCCTGGTGGCGCACACCTCTAATCCCAGCACTGGGGAGGCAGAGGCAGGTTAATGGCTGTGAGTTCGAGGCCAGCCTGGTCTACAAAGTGAGTCCAGGACAGACAAGGCTACACAGAGAAACCTGTCTCAAACATCAAAAAAAAAAGAAAAAGAAAAAAAAAAGAAAAAAGAAAAGAAAAGAAAAAGAAAGAAAGAAAGAAAGGTTTAAAGTCAGAAAGGATGGAGGCAGTGAGGGGCCTGGGGCGTGGTCAGGGGTGGAGCCCCACCCAGAATCCCCCAGTGAGGGGCTGGGGGTGTGGTCAGGGGCGAAGCCTAGGCCTAGCAGGCTTGAAGTCCTTGGTTTCACCAGCAAGGCAAAAACCAAAGCAAAACCTCAGAAAACCCTCAATGGGTCCTAGGAAGGGAACAGGAAGTCCGGTTGCCCTTCACGTGCCCCCTTCACGTGCAGAAAAACTCCAAATGCCATCTGTAACTGCTCCTCCAGGACAGGGGAATCCCACCTAGCCGCAGATAGGGCCTCCGTGGCCAGGCTCAGTCACCTAGAGGTCCCTTCCTGGCTTGCGCACAATTTACGCATTCGCCATTGTCACTTCCTTCTACCCCAAACCCCTGTTCTCCAGGCCAGATGCATGCCCCCTCCCCCCTCCAGCCGGAAACGTGTGTGTGTTGTTCTAGCCCCCACGGGAAGGCCACTCTCAGTCCCGACCCCGCCACAGCTTCCTGCAGGCCCAGCTGCCTCTGTGGTCTCCATTAGGGCTGCAAAGGCCAGCTGGGCTGGCGCCAGGAAGCCCTGGTGGCTGATGACTGTGCCTCCCTTCCTCGGGGACTTCAGCTTGCCAGGCCTCTGGCCTGTCCCTCCAGGTGTAAGGCATGTGTCACAGAGGAGGAAACCCACAGCAAGGTCTGCCCCACTGTCCACACGGGATGCACACTGATGCTGGGCACTGTGTGACCCTCACTGAGGCACATGGAAAGGTCCACACTGTGACACGTGCCCATCCCTGACAGGGGTTCCTGGAAGCATCCTCAGGCCCATCCTCTATCGCCCACCTGGTGATGGACCCCTCCAGGACCCGGGCCTTCTGTTCATCTTCCTGCATTTGCTTTCTCATGTCCTCGTCGACCTCCGAGGCTGAGGATGGTGTCCCCTCCAGCAGCCAGCGTTCCCGAAGTGCCTTGGACTGAGGTGCCGGGTGGTTAGTCAGGGATAGGACCCAGGCTTATAAGTGGGGTCAAGTTAGGGCTGAGGTCAGTCAGCGTCGTGGTGGTCACACATGCTAGTCATGCCATGCAGGCCCCACACAACCGCACAGGCCGGGGTCCATCGCAAAGACCAGGGCTCAAAGAGATATGGAGCCTAAAGTGTCCCTACGGTAGGCCCCGCCCGCCGGGCCCCGCCCCGCCCGCCGGGCCCCGCCTACCTTCAGGTACTGCAGCTGTCTTCGGTCATCCTCCAATTGTCTCCGCTTGTTCTCAATCTCCGCCTGTTTCCTCCGCTTCTCCTGTGTGTGTAGACCGAGTCAGGGCAGCCAGAGTTCCCAGGACCACAACCGTGTGACCCGGGACACCCGGATGCCTGCGAACTGTACCCAATACAGCCAGGGGACCCAGACACGGGAGCATCCGCTGACTGTGGGCCTGAGCTGTGACAAAAGCCAGCCTCAGTGTCCCCACCTGTCCCCCAAGGGGACCAAAGGCCACATGGAAACAAGAAGGCCTCTTTTTCGAGACAGGGTTTCTCCGTGTAACAGCCCTGGCTGTCCTGGACTCGCTTTGTAGACCAGATTGGCCTCAAACTCACAGCGATCCACCTGCCTCTGCCTCTCCGAGTGCTGGGATTAAAGGGGTGTGCCACCATGCCTGGCTGAGGGTCTCTATTTCATTTTTGGGGAACCCTGGATGACTCTCTGCTCGCTGCACCCCCAGGTCTGAACTGCGCATCGAGAACCCTGAAGTCTTACCCCACCCTCCCTGCTCACGACCCCAGGTCCACAGGGGGAGGAACTTACAGCGATGGCCTGTAGCCGCTCCTGCTGGGACACAGTGTCTGTAGCCAGGACCCTGCACATAAGAGACAAAGTCAGATCCTTAACCACAGCCAGGCGTGGTGGGGCACGCCTTTAATCCCAGCAGGCGGATCGCTGTGAGATCGAGGCCAGCCTGGTCTACAAAGCAAGTCCAGCACAGCCAAGGCTACACAGAGAAACCCTGTCTCGAAAAACAAAAAAACAAAAAACAAAAAACTCAACAGATCCTTAACCACCTAGCCAAGCCAGGTTCACCCTCTAACCCCAGATTGCCAATGGGGGGGGGGCGGGATCCTCCTTTCCCTGGCTCCCTCAAGACGCTTTGCCTAGAGACCCGGGACGGGTATAGGAAAAGGGCGCATTAGGCTTGGGCCATGTAGGAGTTCACCAGGCAGCAAAATTAAAGAGGGGGTGTCACCTCCCAGGACAGACTAGAAGACATGTCAAGGTGATCCTCAGGGACCCTCCCCCCTCAACCGGATCAGGCAGAGGGAGGGTGAAGGATCTCCATCCTCCGTCAGCCTCCCAACCACCCAAAGTAAACGACGGAACGGTCGGGTCTCAAAGCAGCCCAGGATCCCGGACACAGTATGAATTCCCCAGGACACACAGCGAAGTGTTCGCAAAGCCAAGCTCGTCTCCGCCTTGTCAGGTGGCCAAAAAGAGTTAGGCTCAGTCACCTTTCCCAGCCCCCGCCCCCCCGCCCCCCCCCCATGCCTTATCTCCACAGACTGAAATTACAGCCATGTTCAACACCCTTGGCCTAGAGTCAGTATCCCAGCATCCCTGCAGAAGGCTTCCCGGGTACCTCTCTGGGCCTCAGTTTCTCCATCTGGGTACCTCGGGAGCAAGAGAAACATCTAGCTCTGAGCTTGCCTAGGACTGGAGTTGGGGGCGGTCCCTACAGCCCCCACCACGAACTGCCTCCACCCAGGTCTGTTCAGACAACCTGGAGCCGGCGGCACCTCCCCACCCCCAGTTCTTGGGTTTAGTTTCCTGACCTCACTGAGGCCTGTGAAGTGACCTGGCTCCCACGCCCTGACAGGTGACCCCGTGCAGCTGCTCCCTTCCTGGCAGGAAGCACCTTCTCCTCTCAGTGCCTCCCTGGAGCCTGGCAGAGTGAGCACACACTGATTTATCTGTTTTTACAGGCCTGGGGATGGAATCTAGGGCTCTGGACCTGATAAGCAGGGGCTCCACCCCTGACCACGCCCCCAGTCCCTCACTGGGGGATTCTAGGCAGGGCTCCACCCTGACCACGCCCCCAGCACCTCACTGGGGGATTCTAGGTGGGGCTCCACCCTGACCACGCCCCTAGCACATCACTGGGGGATTCTAAGCGACGGGGTTGGAGCACTCTATCCTGATGACGCCCCTAGACCCTCAGTGAGGGATTCTAGGTGAGGCTCCATATCTGGGCATGGCCCGAGACTTGAGTTCTTACTCTGCACTGTGTGTGAGTGTATGTGAGTGTGTGTGAGTGTGTGTGTGTGTGTGCACATGGATTTGTACACATGTACAGATAGAGGTGTGGAAGCCAGAGGTCTTGGATGTCACTCCACCGTCACCACCCAGCTTGATTTCTGGTTTTTGGAGACACTGTCTCTCTGTGTAACCCTGGCTGTCCTAGAACTCACTCTGTAGACTAGGCTGGCCTTGAACTCACAGCGATTGCCTGGCCCTGCCTAGTGGTGGGATTAAAGGCGCGCAGCACCATGCCGGGCACCCAGCTTGATTTTTAAGACAGGGCTTGTCACTGATTAGTAGCTAGCCAAGGACCTCAAGGGGTTCACCTGGGGCCACTCCCCCATTGCTGCACAGGCCACCACACCACACGCCTAGCTTTAACGTGGGTGCTGGGATCGAACTCCGGTCCTACTGTTTAGGCAACACTTTACCGCCTTACGTATTTGCCCTGCCCTCTGGCGAGGAAGGTCTCACTAAGTTACCCATGCTGGCCTGAAACATCCAATCCTCCTGCCTCAGGCCTCTCAGTCCCAGAGTGACCTAGGATTCCCAAAAGGTCGGACCCAGTTTGCCTTGGAGATAAGGAAGGGGTTGGCACACGGGGAGCTGAGTCTTCCGTGGCTGTCTCTTCCCACGAGGCCCACTTCTCACTTCCTTACAGCACCGCATGTCGCTGGCCCAGCCCAAACTTCTGTCCCCTCCGCCTCCCAGCAACCCCCTCTAAACCCAACAACCCAAACTACCATCTCATAGCAACAATGAGACCCGGCCTCCCTCCTTCACTCACACCATCCCTTGTGGTATGGCACAGCCAGCCGGCATCTACCTGCTAGCTCCTGACCCCGGGAGACTCCACAGAGAGTCTCCTGGGAGCGCAGAGAGGGCTACACACAGGAGGGGCTGCTGGGAAGCCAGAGGCGGCTCCGCATTCCCTTCTAGGAAGAGCGCAGAGGTAGGGTGCGGGGTGGGGTCTCTCTCGACAGCCAGGCCACCCAGGAGGAGCGGTGGCACACTTCTCTAACCCCTGCACCTGGGAGGCAGCGGTGGACTACACAGCAAGTTTCCAGCCAGTCAGAGCTACACTGTGAGACCATTAAAAATAAAACTGAAAGGCCGAACGTGGTGGCGCACGCCTTTAATCCCAGCACTGGGGAGGCAGAGGCAGGCCGATCGCTGCGAGTTCGAGGCCGGCATGGTCTACAAAGTGAGTCCAGGACAGCCAGAGGTTACACTACACAGAGAAACCTTGTCTCGAAAAAAAAAAAAAAAAAAACAAGCAAAAAGTGAAAAGATTAAAGACCCCCCCAGGGTGAAAGAAAAGGGGGCACGCAGTGTACAATCCCCGCCTCTCCATCAAAGAGTCAGGTGGCCATCCAGGCCGGACACAGGGACAGCTGTGTAGCCGGTGGGCGGGTGGGAAAACAAGGCAGGCAGTGTCCTCAGCCGGACGGCCAGAACCGACGAAAGTCAGGCAGACACGGACAGCGGACACAGACATTCTCAGTCCTCCCATGAACACAACTTCCACCCCGCAGTCCTTCATCCCCATATTGTCACCGGGTGGTCACAAGTACTGGCGCGCAGCTGAGCTCCTCCCGCGCCCCTCCCCACCCCCGGGCGCCACTGCTGTGATGGATGGCGAGCCCGCGGGAGGCGGTCGCCCTAGCAACCTCGCTGTCCCCATGGCAACGCGAGGCCCTGCGTGTGGAGGTGGGGCCTGCGTTGAGCATCCACCCCCGCCCAGTGCTGGGGGCGGGGGCTGCGAGGCTCCACTAGCTTTGGGGCGGGGACCGATGCGGGAGAGGGCGCTTGTCTCCCATTTTGGTTATTGGTGTGGCCTGATATGTCTCTAAGAAGAGTCTGGACCAGGCAGTGAAGGTTCAGAAGGGGAGAAATATGCAATTCATTACGCCTAAGTCATAGCTGGCAGGCCCATGCCTGTGATTTCAGCAATAGAGAGATGGAGGCAGGAGGGTAGTGAGTTCAAAGCCATCCTGAAAAACTTGGTGAGACCTGGTCTCAAAACACAGAGTGAGAGATGCCAGAGGCCTGGGTCATCACAGCACGCAGGAGGTTGTAGTGCAGACAATCAGCTCAGGGTCGTTCCTAGTTACATAGTGAGTTTGGGGCCAGCCTGGGCTATGTAGGACTCGATCTCAAAAACGAATTCCAGCACTAAGGGAGGCAGAGGCAGGCGGATCGCTGTGAGTTCAAAGCCAGCCTGGTCTACAGAGCAAGTCAAGGACAGCCAGGGCTGTTACCCAGAGAAACCCTGTCTCGAAATACTGAAAATAAATAGAGATGTGTGTGTGCGTGCATGTGTGTGTGTATACGCCTGCAGATGGAGCCGGGTATATGGGTGATGTTTGTTAACCCTGCGGTTGGGAAGCTGAGGCAGGGAACTCTCAGTAAGCCCAAGGCTAGCCTGGGCTACACAGACATTGAGGAGCCCCTTTGGGCTCTAGTGGGGCTGGGAAACACCAATCGAGCCCCTATCTCCAAAGGTCTTACATAAGCATGCACAGAGAAGCTGACACTTTTGTGTGACATGGACAAACACTTCTATGTCTGTGTGTCCCCAGACAGGTGACTTGTGGTCTCTGAGCCTGTCCTGCTGCCTCTGGGGACAGCGGGACACCAGCTGGGAGCTGTTTACGGAGCACCCTCTGCCCACTCCGCCTGCAGCTCAGAGTCGCACCTTCTGGGGACTATTTTCGGGCACACAGAGGGGGATCTGGGCTCCTCTGCTGCTGAGTGTGGGTGGCTGAGGACCAGGGAGGGCGTCATCTCCCAGCTCCTGAGATAACTCAGCTCCAGACGAGATAATGAGAATCCAGCGACAGCCTAGCCCAAGCCTTGGCTTCCAGTCTTGTTTTTGCAAGGCCCAGAGAGGTTATGCAACAGGCCCAAGGTCACCCAGCGGACAGGGCGGCCCCGGGCAGGGATAGGAGACATGTGGGTGGGGGTGGAGGGGGTGGGGCGTTGGCCAAGCTTATGCCTTCACAGCCCGGGCAGCTCCAGCGTCCAGCGGGACAGCAATGGGAGGGATCGAGCTGGTCAGGCGTGGAGTGGAGCTCCCAGAACATTCCTGAGGCTAAATGAAAGGGAAGTGCTGATGGTGACCTTGGCCTGGAGCGGAGGGGTGGTCACCAGGGCGGGTGCCCTACCCCCACAGAGGACAACCAGCCGTGGGGCTGCCTAATCAACCTGTCTGGTGGCCCCTCCCTCGGGGTAGCCTGTGTCTCCTGGGCTATTTGATGCCTTCAGACCTGAAACTCGACTTCCCTCAGCTTGCTCCTAGCCTGCCCTAGCCTTCTCCCTCAGGCAGCTTGCCCTAGCCTTCCCCCTCCTAAGGCAGCCTGCCCTAGCCTTCCCCCTCCTAAGGCAGCCTGCCCTAGCCTTCCCCCTCAGGCAGCCTGCCCCAGCCTTCCCCCAGGGAGCCCTCCAGGGACTCTCCTAATCCCCCAGCCCAGGACTACAGCAACCTCAGGCAGCAGTACAGACTCAGTCAGGCCCCAGCGACAGAGAGGAGGCAGCACAGGGAAAGATGACACTGGCTCTCCCCGCCGATCCCCGGCCCCGAGACAGGGTTTCTCTGTGTAGCCCTGGCTGTCCTGGACTCACTTTGTAGACCAGGCTGACCTCGAACTCACAGACATCCGCCTGCCTCTGCCTCCCGAGTGCTGGGATTAAAGGTGTGCGCCACCACGTCAGGCAACACTGTCTCTTAACCTGTGGTTGGAGGAAAAGCTGCCCCCCCCCCGCACCCTCTCCCCCACCCTGGATCCTGAAAGGCGAATGGGGACCATGACATATTCTTAGGCAGAGACCGGTTTTCACAGACACCCTGCCCCCCCCCCAACACTGCCAAGACCTTGCTACTTGCCCTTCAGCCCACTTGGTGCAGTCTCCCCCAGATCTCCACGGGCCAAGCGCCTTGCTAGGCCTCCAGCCCATCTTAACGTGCAACCTTGAACTCTCACTAGCTTTAACCACAGGGGCATGCGCACAGCGCTCCACTGTCTTGTTATTCCACGAGAGCAACGCGGTGTCTTTTTCTCCCAGCTCTGTCTCCAGCACCATGCACACAGGAGGTACTTAATGTTTGTAGGACCAGTGAGATGTGATGGGGAAGTTGCCGCCAGAACACCTGTCTTGCCAACTTCAGGTCGCGGCCAGGACCCACAGGGTCCATGTAAACCAGTCAGTGACCACAGGTGGACACCACGTGCACAGCATGGACATCTGTCCACAGGAGCTGGTCAACTGTGAAGAGGACCACGGCTCTCACACACATGCCACGTGCCAGGGCATGGAGAGACCACGGCTCTCACACACACGCCATGTGCCAGGGCATGGAGAGACCACGGCTCTCACACACATGCCACGTGCCAGGGCATGGAGAGACCACGGCTCTCACACACATGCCGCATGCCAGGGCATGGCAATGCGGCAAGGCCACACGGTGTGGGACTCCACAACAGCAAATTCTGCAACAGGGCATTCCCAAGATGGGAAACAGATTCAGGGGTGCTGGAGACCTGGCAGGGAATGGGGTGACTGCCGCTGTGTGTAGGCTTCACTCTGGGGTGATGGAAGGTTCCAGAGCAGTGGTTCTCAGCCTCCCTGAAGCTGCGACGCTTTAATACACTTACGTTGGGGTGACCCCCAACCACGACTTCACAACTTTGATTTTGCTACTATTATTAATTATAAAGTAAATCTCTGCGTTTTCCCACAGTGCTAGGCGGACCCTGGGAAGGGTGGTGGGGTTGAGACAGCTGTTCTCTAGCGAGCTGGAGATGATGGTTGAACAAACTGCATCACTATGTAGGTTGAATGTTCCTTTATGGGAAATGGACAGATCAAGTGTAAACAAATCGCGTTTGTTTCAGGTATACTCAGAGAGCCACCTTGCCTTGGAGACCGCTCTCAGGTAACCCAGAACACCTTTGGCCTTCCTATGAAGCCTCCTAACCCTCCCAGGGCTTCCATGACAGGCCTGTGACCCTATGGCTGTTCTCTGTGACGCTGGGGATGGAGCCCAAGGTCATGTGACACCAGGCCAGCAGCCTTCCCACTGAGCCCCAGCCCCAGAGGCATCAGAGACCACCTCAGGGACAGGTGCAAACGTCCCACTGGAGTCACTGTTAGTGCTCAGACAGACACACAGACACACATATTTATCCTTTATGTTTATTTATTTTGTTTTATTTGGTTTTTGGAGACTAGGTTTCTCTGTGTAGCCTTGGCTGTCCTGGACTCCCTTTGTAGACAAGGCTAGCCTCGAACTCACAGAGATCAGCCTGCCTCTGCGTCCCAAGTGCTGGGATTAAAGGCGTGCGTCATCACGCCCTGCTATTTATTTTAGTAATTTGAGTGTTTTGCCTGCCTGTCTGCCTGCGCATCATGTCCGTGGAACACCCTCAGAGGTCAGGGAAGACACTGGATCCCCTGAAATAGAACTTACAGACAGCTGTGAGCCACCAGGTCGGTGCTGGGAAAGAAACTGGGTCCTCTACAAGAGCATCCAGTGCTCTTAATGCCTAAGCATCCTCTCCAGCCCCAAACGTAAAGAGCACTGGCTGCTCTTCCAAGGACCCAGGTTCAATTCCCAGCACCTACATGGTGGCTCATATCTGTCTGTAGCTCCAGTTCCAGGCTAGCCAGACACACACACACACACACACACACACACACACGTGCGCGCGCGCGCGCACACGCACAAAATACCAATGCACTTGGGAGGCAGAGGCAGGCAGATCTCTGTGAGTTCAAGGCCAGCCTCATCTACAGAGTGAGTCCAGGACAGCCAGGACTACACAGAGAAACCCTGTCTCAAAAAAGCAAACCAAACAAACAAACAAAAAACCCAATGCACATAAAATAAGAATGAATAAATCACTAAAAAAAAAAAAACCAAAAAAAAACCAAAAAACCTGCATGGTGGTGTGCGCTTTTAATCCCAGCACTCAGGAGGCAGAGCCAGGCAGATCTCTGTGAGTTCGAGGCCAGCCAAGGATACACAGTAATAGTCATTCCCTAAAAAACCCACCACACAAAACTTGAACAAATCCTTTGACTAGGGGTCACGGAGATGGGGCCGACACTGACTGTGACGGTTGCTGCTGTCCACCAGACGGGACCTGGAACGCAGAGGAGGCAAGCCTCCACGTGCCTGAGGACAGTCTCTACACTGGCTTAGCTGATGTGGGACAGTGGCTCTGACTGTGGTGGCGCCATCCCACAGGCTGGGGTCCTGTGCTCAAAGGGAGGGGGCTGAGCCTCAGTGGTCAGCTTTCTCTGCTGCCTGCCACCACCGCCACACCCTCTAGCCCTGAGGGATGCTGTGAACCATGGCCAGAGTGAACCCTCCCTTAAGTTGTTCCTCTCAGATGGAAGCGAGACAGGTCCCTAATACAGCAATGTGCTTATCGACTCATTTACAGGTACAAAGCCACACTTCCCTCAAAGGGCGGAGCCAAGGACAGGCTGGGGTCCCTGCCCACCCTCCTGGTCCTGCCCTGAGGCTTCCTAACAGAGAATACGAACAGAAATGGACAAACTGGGGTGGAAAGTGCTTGCTGCACAAGCATGAAGACCTGAGTTCAAATCCCCAGCACCTACGTAAAAAGACAGGCATGGCAGCGCAGGCTCATGGTCCCAGGCCTGGGAAGTAACCCTGGAGCACCATCAATGCACCTTTAACCAACTGAGTTCCAGCCCAAGGAGAGAGCTGGCTCAAAGAATAAGGTAGGGCCAGGCGTGGTGGCGCACACTTTTAATCCCAGTACTGGGGAGGCAGAGGCAGGCGGATCGCTGTGAGTTCAAGGCCAGCCTGGTCTACAAAGTGAGTTCAGGACAGCCAGGGCTACACAGAGAAACCCTGTCTCAAAGGAAAAAAAAAAAACAAGTGAGAAAAGAGAGAGAGAGAGAGAGAGAGAGAAGGAGGGAGGGAGGACATGCATGGTCTTATCTCCCTGTAGGAGGTGTCTCAGACTCTCGCTTCTCCTGTCACCCGGGCCTGACCACGCCCTCCACAACTGCTCCTACACAGCTCCACAGATGTGTTTTCCCCCCTCATCCAGGCCCAGGCTCGGGTTCCTCCATCACCAGGCCGACCCAAGATCAGACGAAACGCCACACTCCGATCGTCCCTAGTTTCTTCTGTGAAACCTCCACGAGATTCGGCAGCCCACGAGGGCCCCGACATCTCACAGCCAGCCTGTCTTCTTCCACCTCGCCCCACCATGCCCTTGGTCCCGGTCTGTGGCTCTGCAGCCTTCACCAACCACAGAAAGCCAGTTAGCTCCTCATGCCGGCTCTGCTCGCTCCAGTCTGGCCAGCAGGTGTGCCAGTTCCTGGAGAATCCTTTATAGAAAAGGCTCAGGCCGGGCGTGGTGGCGCACGCCTTTAATTCCAGCACTCGGGAGGCAGAAGCAGGTGGATTGCTGTGAGTTCGAGGCCAGCCTGGTCTACAAAGCGAGTCCAGGACAGCCAAGGCTACACAGAGAAACTCTGTCTCGAAAAACCAAAAAAAGAAGAAGAAGAAAGAAGTTGAAGTCTTCCTCAGCTATGTAGTGAGTCTGAGGCCACTCGAGGCCACATGCTTCAGAAAGCAAAGAACAGCAAGGACAAGCCTGGCACTGAGATGGCTCAGGAGGTGAAGGTGCTTGCTGCAAAACCTGCGGCCCTGAGTTCGAATCCTGGGACCCACATGTTGGACAGACAGAATGACCTGCCAATCTTCCTTCCACCTCCAGACCGGTGTCACGCCACCAATAATAAATAATATAATAATAGACTAAAACCACCGCCACAGAAGTCTCCAAATGACTCAGTTATATTCACATTTCTCCAGCCACCTTCCCTGTTCTGAGGCTGCCCAGCCCATCTGCAAAGTCCCTCCTTAAAAACTCATGTTTCACAGGACGGCGAGAGGGTGCAGTGGGTAGTGGGGCTTGCTGTCAAGCTTGAGGACCAGAGTTCGATCCCTGGAACCCACATGGTGGAAGGCGAGAACCGAATCTGAAAGTTAGACTCTCACGCCTGCGCCACGGAACTTGCCCACAGACTCTCCCACACTCACACGCAAATAATTCTTTAAAAAAGAAAAACAAGCCTGTAATCCAGGCTCTCGAGAGACAGAGGAAGGCGGATCACTGTGAGTTTGAGACTAGCATAGTCTATAAAGCCAGTCCAGGACAGTCAAGGATACATAAAGAAACCTGTCTCAAACAAAAACAAAAAAACAAAACATAAACAAACAAACAAACCCTCACATTTCAAACCAAATTCCCTTATATTGAAGAAAAACATTAGAGTTCCCCAGGCAGACACTAGACCTACCTAGAGTCTGCAAGCCCAGCGACCAAATAGATACAAAGAAAACCCAAAGCTTGATCTGAAATTCAATTATCAGGCACCAGGAGGACTGACAGGCATCGGGGAGGGGAAGGGGAGGGGGAGGGGTGCGTAGGGGTGGGTTTAAGATCCAGGGAAAGCTTCACGGTCGAACACCTCCATTCTGGCAACTCTCCAGGGGGCTGAGGCAGGAGGACTGCCACAGAGAGCTTCCTGGTCACCCGTATCTGCCAGCTCTCTTCAAAAGTAATTTTTATTAGATCTTTACATTTTTTTCAAAGATGTATTTCATTTTTAGAGCCCATATGGAGGAGGTTTGTGCACATACACGCAGTGTCTGTGGTGGGCAGTAGGGGGCGTTAGATCCCCTGGATCTAGAGTTCGGGGAGGCTGTGGATCGCCTTGTGGGTGCTGGAAACCACACCGGGGTCCTCCGCATGAGCTGTGCGCTCTCTCTCTCTCTCTCTCTCTCTCTCTCTCTCTCTCTCTCTCTCTCTCTCTCTCTCTCTCTCTCTCTCTCTTTCTCTCTCTTTTTGGTTTTCCAAGACAGGGTTTCTCTGTAGCTCTGGCTGTCCTGGACCTCACTCTACACACCCAGGCTGTAAGATCTGGCTGCAGTGCCGGGATTAAAGGTACGCGCCACCACGCCCTGACCTTTAAAATGCTTCATGACCATCCCTGTCCTGTAGCCTTTTCAACCATCCCCCACGTTTTGGGCCATGAAGTTCCTCAAAGGAGTGAGTTTAGCCGATGGACCACCCACCCGGGGAGAGGCCCATGAGCCAGAGTATCAAGAATCCACAAGCGCCTTGCCTCTGGTGCTAAGGGACTGTGGGTGTGCTGTGTGGCTCTGCGGCATCATCTAGGGGTCCCTCTGAGCCTTAGGATCCCCAGTAGGATAGAGAGGGCTGAACCAACAGGAAACAATAGAGGCCTGGAAAGGTCGTTTTCTCACCTGTCAGCACAGCCTCACTGGCCACAGCCACACCCCCCGGCCTGGAGGCGCTGTCACAGGCTCCCTCGGGCCAGGACAGAGGAACAGATAAACAAGCCAGGGGCTGTAGGGCAGGCAAGTGCAGGCTCTGGCTCCCCTGAGCCCCTGGCTGGGCTCCTGGGGGTGGGGTGGGGGGGTGCAGCCCAGCCTTTGTCTGGGTTTTCTGAAGTAAAGGGCGCAAGGCTGGGTGTCGGCCTTCTTGGCCCCGGGAAGGATGTGACAGCTCCCACCCATCGGAGGGTGTGGCAGGTCACGGGTTAATCCCAAGAGGAAAGTTGTGTTGCACAAAACACACCCAGAGAGGGACGGGCGGGAGGCCACCAGCCCAGCCAAGCCGGGCTGGCCGGACTTCTCAGTCTCTGTCCCAGCCCTGGCTGGGGTGGGGACAGGGGCCCCTTGTGGGGTGCCCCAAGCCACCAAGCAGGCAGATTTGTGACCCGTAAGATGTTGCCTCATCCCCAGGCCTGTCAAGCACCCCTTAACCACCTATCTTTCCCACCTGTGGGAGTAAGGGGCTTGGGGGGGGGGAACAACCTCACCTCCCCCAGCGGGTTGCATGCCTGAACGGCTGTGTGTGGAATCTTCCACTGCCCACCGCCTCTCAGACGCACACGAAAAGACCCCAGTTCCCACCACACTAGGTTTGGTGAGTGGGTACCACCACCGTTTTCAACCTGAACCAGCCACTCCTTTGAGTCACACCATCTGGTCCCCCCCCCTTTTTTCTGGGGAGGGGGGAGGGGACACTCTTAAGAGGGAAAGGGGGAAAATCAGATTAAAGCTTCTGACAGGGAACCGCCCGCCTAGCTCCCCGCGGAAATCTATCTCTCTAACCAGTGGCAACTCAGGACATCTAAAGGGCCGGAGTCGGTTTGGCCAGAAGGCTGCGGACCCGGGGAAGGCCACGAGGAGGGCAGAGCGCAGGAGGGACCGGCCGGCAGAAGCGCCGGGAGCCGCAAGCCCAAACTGGGGGAGGGGAGGCGAGGAGCATCCAGCCTCTTGAGGAAGGGTCCCACTACTTCCGAGGTCCCGCAGGCTCTCGGGTGGGTGGGTGGGTGGCGCCCACCCACAGGTGGCCCAGCTTGGATGAAGGGTCCTGCGCGCGCGTGGGCCTCTCTCCTTCGCATCCCGCATGCGATGTGTGGGTGCAAACCGGGTGCCCCCCCACCTCCATCCCAGCTTGATTGGGGACCAGGCCTGGAGCGCGCGGCCCAGCTTGCTCTTTTCCCTTTGCTGCCGGGGACGGTCTCCCCGCGCCGCCTCTGGGTCTCCCGTTGGGGGCCTGGGGCGGCGGAGCGCGCGCCGCCGGGTACTCACTCCATCTCCCGCGAGGTCCGTGGGCGGTGCAGCGCGGGGCAGGGCCGACTCTAGGGCCTGGCGGCCAGGGCTGCGCGGCGCGGGGGCGGCACCGGCGCGGGCATCGTCCCCAAACGCGCCGGGTATTGTCCGGGCGCGGCCGGGTGGGCTCGTGCGCGCGCCGCCTCCGCGCGCTCCTGCACCCCCGCGCGCCCGCGCGCGCCTCCTGCCGGCCACAGACGCCCCGCGCCGCGCCGCACAGCTGCGCCCCAAAGCGTCTCCCAGACCCCGGACCCAGTCACCCTGAGTGCTCCATGGGAGGGAAGAAAGGAGTCCAGATACAGCTCAGGGCCCTGAGTGGGGCCCCCCCCCGAGCCGCGGGATAGCCGCAGCAGCAGTTGTTGGGGGGGCTCATCTCCCTCTAGAGGCCCAGCCTGGGCTAACGGCTGGACACGGTCTATTAAACCCAGGAGTTTACTCAGCCAGACTGAGCAAAGGGGCAGCTGGTGAACCCAGACTTTGTTCCTAGGGCACGGGAGAGCCACAGTAAGAAACAGATAGGGACAAAGCAAATCTGGGACAGTCAAGGCTACACAGAGAAACCCTGTCTCGAAAAACCAAAAGAAAGAAAAGAAAAGCGGGGGTGGGGGTGGGGGGAACCCACATAGGGCCTGTCACCCCGAGAAGGAACACCATGTGACTTCCTGTGTTTTTGTCTAGACTGTAGCCCCCCCTTCCCTTGGCCCTAGACAGTTACCCACCGGGCCTTTGGGACAGAGCAGGGAGAGTGAGTCACAAAACTCATTTGGGGGGGCAGGGGTGTTTGTGTCAGGTTGGCCTAACACTCAGAGAAATCTTCCTTGTTTCAGCCAGGTCTGCAGCACCCCACCCTGGGTTTGGATCTGGGCTCACCGGCATAGGAGCGTGTAATTCTGTATCTGTTTCTTAGCCTTTCCGTCCCTCTGTCTGTCCCTTCTCCTCAGGCTGCTGGAGTGTCGACAGTCTCGCTGCGCCTGGACAGGCCGAGGGGCAGGTGAAAGGCCAGATGGTTTGTCTTGCCAAGACTGTACAACAGTACAGGAACTGGAAGAGATATGTGCAAGTGTCTCAATAAAACTTTATTGACAAAGACAAGCTGCACGCTATGTTCTGCTGACTGCATTAGGCAGTCAAACCATCAGCTGGTGTCTTTGCTGCTCCTAGGTCTTTTCAGTTTAAAGAGAATTATTGAGCTCTTACTGTATGCACTGGGGACCCAGAACACTGTCTTTAGAGGGGGGTGTGTTCTTTGTCTCCTAAACAAGTGAGTTAAGATTTGAAGTGCTGGGCTGGAGAGATGGCTCAGTGGTTAAGAGCGCTGCCTGCTCTTCCAAAGGTCCTGAGTTCAATTTCCAGCAACCACATGGTGGCTCACAGCCAAAGCTACACAGAGAGACCCAGTCTCGGAAAACAAAAAAAAATGAAAAAATAAAAATAAAAGATTTAAAGTGCTTTCCGGGCAAGTTTAATCCCTAGTCACATGGTGGTATGAACCTGTGATCCCAGCCCGAGAAAAGTAGAGAGAATTGGCTGACCTGGACTCGCTTTGTAGACCAGGCTGGCCTTGAACTCACAGCAATCCGCCTGCCTCTGCCTCCCGAGTGCTGGGATTAAAGGTGTGTGCCGCCATGCCCGGCTGAGAGCGGAGGATCCTTAGGATGCCCATCTTAGCCACTTTGGCCAGGGATAGATCCTGTCTCAAAACACTGAGGTAGATGGGATTTTTAGAAGGCCAGCTGACCAGCACTTGAGAGGCAGAGGCAGGAGGATCTCTATGATTTCAAGGCCAGCCCGGTCTATAGAGAGTTCCAGGACAGCTAGAACTGTTACACACAGAAACCCTGTCTGGAAAAACAAACAAAGTTAGGAATGCCGGAGTTGCGTGTATTGACACATGCCTTTCCTCCTGTAGGAAGGTCACCACAAGTGCCAGGCCAGCCTGGGCTACATAGTGAGATAAACAAACAAACAAAAAACACTTTTTTGTGGGGTGGGAGGGAGTGTTGTTTTGAAACAGGGTTTCTCCATGTAGCCCTGGCTGTCCTGGACTCACTTTGTAGACCAGGCTGGCCTTGAATTCAGAGATCTGCCTGCCTCTGTCTCCCCGAGTGCTGGGATTAAAAGCGTGCACCAGGCAGGCATGGTGTCATGCCTATAATCCCAGCACTTGTGAGTTCAAGACCAGCTTGGACTACAAAGTAAATCCAGGACAACAAAGGTTACACAGAGAAACCCTGTCTCAAAAAACAAAAACAAAACAAAACAAAACAAGCAAACAAACAAAAAAAGTACACACCACTGCCTGGCTATTTATTTATGTTTGAAACTTTTTAAATTAAAAAAAATGAAAAATTTTTTTTTACAAAACTGAAAACAAGCAGGGTGTGGTGGCTCACACCTTTAATCCCAGCACTCAGGAGGCAGAGGCAGGCGGATCGTTGTGAGTTCAAGGCCAGCCTGGTCTACAGAGCGAGGCCAGGACAGCCGGGCCTACACAGGAAAACCCTCAAAAAGACAAAAAGAAAAAGAAAAGAAAGAAAAGAGAAAAACACTTCATCCAAAGTAGAAGGAGATGGAGAAGCAGTGCCCTCTGGTGAGGACACTGACAATGCAAGGGGGCAGGTCCAAGCTTGGGACAGCATTTTCTTTTTTTTTAATACAGGGTTTCTCTGTGTGTAGCCCTGGCTGTCCTGGACTCACTCTGTAGACCAGGCTGGTCTCGAACTCACAACGATCCGCCTGCCTCTGCCTCCTGAGAGTGCTGGGATTAAAGGCGAGTGCCACCACACCAGGCCCTTGTACAGCATTCTTCTCTCCACTTTCCTTTTCTCTATCTCTTTATGTATAGGAGACTCTGTCTCAAAAAACACAAAAATTTACCAATGAGTACATTAGTTATTAAGCAAATAAAATATGAAAGTAAAAAAAAACAAAAAACGACAACCCCAGGAGGGCGCCGGGCGTGGTGGCGCACGCCTTTGATCCCATCACTTGGGAGGCAGAGGCAGGCGGATCGCTGTGAGTTCGAGATCAGCCTGGTCTACAAAGCGAGTCCAGGACAGCCAGGGCTACACAGAGAAACCCTGTCTCAAAAAACAAAACAAAACAACAACAACAACAACAAAAAACACAAAAAAACAAAAAACAAACCAAAATAACCGCAGAGGGCATAGGGAGGTCTAGGGGCCCCAGAACCAAGGTGGGAAGGCCTCGTGGGTTTCTCAAGGCTGTACAGGATTCCTGAGCGCTGTTGCGAGCTTGGCAGTTGAGGTGAGCACAGGATGGTTACACGTTTCACAACTTCAACAAAGCAGAAGGAAACCGGAAGCGACGGGCCCCTCGTCTGCAGCCTGCACCCTTGCCTCATTGGCTATGTGGTTTCGTTTCCTCCAGAAGGGGTTTCTCTGTGTAGCCCTGCCTGTCCTGGAACTCACTCTGTAGACCTGGCTGGCCTCGAATTCTCAGAGACCCTCCTGCCCCTGCCTCTCGAGTGCTGGGATTAAAAGCGTGCACCACCACACCCAGCTCACTCTGTCTCTTTATATATGTCTTCAGCTCCGTTTTTTTAAAAAAAGATGTATTTATATATTATGTATACAGTATTATGCCTGCATGCACACCTGTAAGTCAGAAGAGGGCACCAGATCTCAGTATAGATGGTTGTGAGCCACCATGTGGTTGCTGGGAATTGAACTCAGGACCTTTGGAAGAGCAGGCAGCGCTCTTAACCTCTGAGCCACCTCTCCAGCCCCTTTAGCTCTGTCTTTGTCTCTTTTTTTTTTTTCATGAGTGTTTTCCTGTGAATCTGCACCACATGCATGCAGTACCCACAGCGGCCAGAAGAGGGCGTCAGTTCTCCTACAACCATAGTTACAAGCTATTATAAGGCCCTGCCATGTGAATGCTGAGAACCCAAATCCAGGTCTTTTCGAAGACCAGCCAGCGCTCTTACCTGCTGAGCCATCTCCCCAGACTCTCTTTCAGTTTTTTGGCAAGGTCTCACTCTGTAAACCAGGTTGCTCCTAAGCTCAGAGACCCATCTACGAGTGACTTCAGAGAGCTAGGATGAACGGTGCACACCATCAGATTGGCTCTTTATCTCTCCCTCCGTGCCGCCTCCACTCCGCCCCCGGTAGCCAAGGCAACAGTGCCCTGTCCTGCAGGGCGGCTTTGCTGACCCCGTGCCCTCACCCCTTCCCCCCAGCTGCTCCCTGAGCCCACCCAGGCCTATCTGTCCCCAACATGTGCCTCAGCCCTGCGGGGGCGGGGTCCTACAGGCCACCTGAAGCTCGGCCTGTAGTGGACCTCCAGCTGCGACCCTGGCCACCATATGTAGACCAGTGCCAGCGCAGCCAGTGTGTGCTCTGGACTCTATCCCGCAACCTACGGAGGCTTAACTTCCCACCTTACCTGGGGCCATGGTAGCCAACACCTGTGATGCCAGCTCTGGGAAGGTGGAGACAGGAGAACCCCGGGTCCAGTGTCATTCTCAGCTGGGTGGCTATTTCAAGGTGCTTATTGAATTTGGGAGCAGCCTGGGCTACATAAGCCTATCTGAACTTTCTCTCCCAAATGTCCCCACCATAAGGAAAGCCAAGGCCAGTACATGTCCTGCTGGCTGGTCTCTGGACCCCAGACCTCATGGTCAGTCTCTGTTATACCCCCAGTTTTTCTGAGGAAGCCTGGGACCCAGTAGGAGCTCAATTGATGGGACAAAGGCAGCCAAATCCAGACCCCTCCAAAAAATAGGCTTTCCTCATGGTCCTCACAGGGACAGACAGAGAAGCAGAGTTGGTGCTTCCAGGGCGACTGTCCCGAGATGCTCCTGAGGGGCAGGAGCAAGTGACCTGTGTCCAGCCTGGAAGGGGCCAGATACCCTTACTAGGGAAGTGTTGGGTGGCTTTGAGCTCACAAAACGGTCTTGGTTCTAAGCTTCTGGACTGTCATGAGCAGCACTTCTGGGAACACGGAACCGTCCGATCGCCTTTCCCTGTTTCCCAGAATCCCCTGCTCCGCCTCCTGACCACAGACCACACAGCCTGTCTCTCTCTGGGCTGGACCGTTGGTGAGGGTGCCTCCTGCACCTGCAGACCTTGCCAGGGAGACGCCATCCCGCCACAGCCAAGATGCCCAGGACAGGAGGCTGGGAGCGGCTGCTGCTGCTGACAGCGGCAGCTGCCCTGATGCAGCTCACGAGGAGCCCTGGTAAGATCTCCCGCCATTATTACACGCCCCAAGGTGACCCTAGGTGACTCCAGGCTCCTAAACAGGCCCCCACCTAATCCAGCTGCTGAACAGGCAGACTGTGTTGGAGTGCAAGGACCCCAGCAGGGGATCTTTGCCACCTCAGGTACATGGTAGTGAAGTCTGGGTTTCCTTAACCTTTCTTGTTTTTATTTTTGTGTGTATGAGGGGTTTTCCCTGCATGCAGTGAGAAATGAGGCTAGAGAGGGGAGGCAGAGAGCCCCTGGAGCTTACAAAGGGTTGTGAGCAACCACGCAGGTGCTAGGGTTAGAATCCGAGCCCTTGGCTGGCTGCGGTGGTGCACACCTGTGATCCCAGCCCTCTGGAGGCGTAGGCAGGCAGATAGGTGTGGTCTACAGAGCGAGTCCAGGACAGCCAGGGCTACACAGAGGAACCCTGTCTCGAAAAACAAAAAAACAAAAACAAAAACAAAAAAGAACCAAAAAAAAATTTTAAAAAAATGAACAAACATCTGAAGACCAGGGGTTTTCAGTAATGGGCATTTATCCAAGCCTCCTGCTTTTTAAAAAGTTATTTTGAGGCTGGGTGTGGCGGTGCACGCCTTTAATCCCAGCACTCAGGAGGCAGACAGAGGCAGGTGGATCACTGTGAATTCGAGGCCAGCCTGGTGTACAAAAGGGAGTCCAGGACAGCCAAGGCTAATACAGAGAAACCTTGTCTCCAAAAACCAAAACCAAAACAAACAAACAAATGTTATTTTGAGGGGACACGTGTCTATGGTGCTTGTCTCAGCCAGTGGAAAGCTTGCGGGGGTCAGTTCTGGCCTTCTACCAGTGGGCTCTCGGTATGGAACTCGGGTTGTCAAGCTTGGTAGCAATTTCCTTTACCTATTGAGCCGTCTCTCTAGCCCAAAGGTTCTCTGCTTCTTGCTCTCTCTCCTGTCTATCATCTGTCTGTCTGTCTGTCCATTCATCAGTCTGTCTGTTCCCAGACAGGGTTTCTCAGTGTAGCCCTGGCTGTCGTGGACTCCCTTTGTAAACCAGGCTGGCCTCGAACTCACAGAGATCCTCCTGCCTCTGCCTCTTGAGTGTCTCCCTCAACATGTACCTCTTCCCCTCAGTCCCGCCTCCCCCCCTACTCCTTGCCCATGGGTGTTCTCCGCCGGCCAGCCTCCTGTCCTGATCTCTCACACAGCCACACTTGCCACAGGTTGCTGCGGATCCCACATAATTGGAGGCCACGAGGTGATGCCGCATTCCCGGCCCTACATGGCCTCTGTGAGCTTCGAGGGCCGTCACCACTGCGGAGGCTTCCTCTTCCATGCCCGCTGGGTGCTGTCAGCTGCCCACTGCTTCAGTGACAGGTGACCTGCTGGGACCACTGAGGGACAACCATAAGGCCAGGGTGTGACACAGGCAGGACCAAGCTTTCCCGCCTCCCTCCGGCGCTTCTGGTGATAAAAATCGAATATAATAAGTATGATTACCGTCAACACAAACAAAGCGCGTTCCTGTTGGGATTCACATTGCTGCCCAGAATGACAGCACTGCCTGGGAATTCCAGTTAGCCAGAAGGCTAAGTCAGGAGGATGGAAAAATGGAAGTTCAGCTCTAGCTACAGACTGGAACCCTTCCTCCACTAGAAACAAATAGTTGAATAGTAGAGCCCCGCACCTAGAATTCTCCAGTTAGGTGCTGGAGCAAGACACAGGTATGGAGCCCCACATAGATTCCCCAGAACCTGGGGGCGTGTGGTCAGGGGTGGAGCCTCTGCTTAGAATTCCCCAGTGAGTCGGGGCATGGTGGTGCAGGCCTTTAATCCCAGCACTCAAGAGGCAGAGGCAGGAGGATTGCTGTGAGTTCGAGGCCAGCCTGGTCTACAAAAGCGAGTCTAGGACAGCCAAGGCTTCACAGAGAAACCTTGTCTCTAGGGAAAACAACAACAACAACAACAACAACAACAAACAAACAAAAAAATCCCCCAGTGAGGGGCTGGGGGCGTGGTCAGGGTGGAGCCTCTACCTAGAATCCCCCAGTGAGGGGCTGGGGGCGTGGTCAGGGTGGAGCCCCGCCTAGAATCCCCCAGTGAGGGGCTGGGGGCGTGGTCAGGGTGGAGCCCCGCCTAGAATCCCCCAGTGAGGGGCTTCAAGCATAGCCATGGGTAGAGCACTTGTCCAGCTAGAAGCCTGAGGCTTTTAGCTTCATAAGCAGTACTACAAAATAGTGACATAGAAGTAAGAATTGTAACAGATAAGGTTGTATTGTGTCCAGCTTAAGTTTATTTTTATCATTGTAAGTTAGTACATTGTTATAGTGGAGGGGAGCTATAAGGCTGGAGATGGGGGGGCGGCGTTAGCTCACGACCACAGAGCTCCTGCTGATCTTGCTCTCCTCGTCTCCCTGCAGGGACCCCTCCACTGGCCTGGTGGTGCTTGGGGCCCATGCGCTGCTCGCCCCGGAGCCCACACAACAGGTGTTTAGCATTGCAGCTGCTGTCAGGCACCCCAATTTCCAGCCTGCCACACAGGCCAACGATATCTGCCTACTAAGGGTGAGCTGCGGGAGGGTGACTGGCAGTCCAGGCCCACCTGAATTCTGAGTTTATTCATTTAATTTTCTCGTGTCGCTGGGTATGAACACTTTCTTTCTTTCTTTTTTCTTTTTTTTTTTTGAGTTTTTAAAAATTTATTTATTCTTGTTACATCTCAATGGTTATCCCATCCCTTGTATCCTCCCATTCCTCCCTCCCTCCCATTTTCCCCTACTCCCCTCCCCTATGACTGTGCCTGAGGGGGACCTCCTCCCCCTGTATATGCTCATAGGGTATCAAGTCTCTTCTTGGTATGAACACTTTCTTTTCTTTGAGACAAGGTCTCTCTGTGTTAGCAATCTGCCTGCCTCTGCCTCCCGAGTGCTGGGATTAAAGGCATGTGCCACCACGCCCAGCTCTGAACTCTTTTCTTGGTTGCTAAGAAAGGGCTCTGCCACTCGCCCATGCCTGCGGTCCTTGAATTCTGTTTGAATGTGCCTGGCGGGACCTTGAACCCCTGAATCCTGTCACGTGTCTCTACTGCCCAGAATCTTCCATGGCTCCCACGTCTTTCAGAACAAAACTCAAGCCAAGAGCCGCTGGGTCCTGTGTCTCAAGGGCATGTCTCAGAGCTGGCCTATGGCATCCTCAAACACTCTCAAGTACTGTGGTGATTTCTTATGTCAAAAAGGAGAGCATGAAGCCAGGTACTGTGGGGCACGCCTGTACTCCCAGCACTGTGGGAACCAGACGCTGGCGGGTGGCTGTGAGTTCGAGGCCAGCCTGGTCTACAAAGTGAGTCCAGGACAATCAAGGCTACACAGAGATACCTTGTCTTCAAAAACCAAAAACCAGGGGGCTGGAGAGATGGCTCAGAGATTAAGAACACTGTCTGCTCTTCCAGAGGACCTGAGTTCAATTCCCAGCAAGCACATGGTGGCTCACAACCATGTAGAATGAGATCTGGTGCCCTCTTCTGGCCTGCAGGGGTACACCACATGCATAATAAATAAATACATCTAGAAGAAAAAAAACACACACACAACCAAAAACCAGAGAGGGAGGGAGGGAGAGAGAGAGAGAGAGAGAGAGAGAGAGAGAGAGAGAGAGAGAGAGAGAGAGAGAGAGAGAGAGAGAGAGAGAGAGAGAGAGAGAGAGAATATATGAGGGTTTCCACAGGCAGAGGCTGGGGGATGGGTCCCTCTAGAGTCCCCTGATCTCCAGTCCAGGTGGGGAAACTAAAGCTAGGAAATGGGGTAAGAGAAGCTTGGGAGAATGGGGAAACTGAGGTAAAGGTACAGCTACATGTGCCAGTCCTTTCCCTAGGGTCTGGTCATTCTTTTCACACCTTCCTGTGTCAGGAGACCTGACTGAGGCCCCAGGCAGCCGCCCCACAGTGCCCCACAGAGCCCCACAGCACCCCACAGCTAACGGGTGCCCAGGGGTCCCGACGCGCCTGTTAGCACTGTAGACTTTGCGAGGCCTACTGAAGGAAGTGACGTCCAAATTGTCCCTGCTGGGTAACTCTCAAGAGAGTTGCAGTGGTGGGCCCGCAGGACAAGGGGAGTTCTGGGGGCTAAGAAGCCAGGAGCAGGAAGCTGAGAGTGAGGTGGGAGGTCTTAGCCCTGGTGCTTATGGAGCTACATCGTGGGGCAGGATGCAAAGGATCCGACGGCGGACCACAGCCACTATTGGTTCTTGATGCAATCCACACCCTGCAGTCTCTGGAGGGACACTAAGGTGGGAGACGGCTACGAGTGGGGTGAGCGAGTCGGTGGCCCTGAATCCAGACTTCTTTTCGCAGCTGAATGGTTCTGCTGCCCTGGGCCCTGCTGTGAGGCTATTACGACTGCCACGGAGAGGTGCCGGGCCCCCCTCGGCCGGCACGCGTTGCCACGTGTTGGGCTGGGGCTCCGTGTCTGACTTTGAGGAGCTTCCGCCCGGCCTGATGGAAGCAGAGGTGCGCGTACTGGACCTGAGTGTCTGCAACAACTCCTGGCAAGGCCTGCTGAGTCCTGCGATGCTCTGCACTCACAGCGTGGACCGCAGGTGGCGTGGCTTCTGCTCGGTAGGATCCCACACACCACGCTTGCTTGCTGGATGGGGAAACCGAGGCCCACAAAAAGGGTCAGGGGTTGGAAATAGGGTCCCTTTGAGAACTGAGTCCCACCAGTGTTTGACTAGATGGAGAAATCGAGGCCCAGGAAGGTGAGAGGTAGGGTTGAGAACCAGGGTTACTTGTATTTCTGCAGGCTGGACCCTGCGCAAAATGTCCTGGGGTTCTTTTTTTTTTTTTTTTTTTTTTTTTGGTTTTTCGAGACAGGGTTTCTCTGTGTAGCCTTGGCTGTCCTGGACTCACTTTGTCGGACCAGGCTGGCCTCGAACTCACAGTGATCCGCCCACCTCTGTCTCCCGAGTGCTGGGATTAAAGGCGTGCGCCACCACGCCCGGCTGTCCTGGGGTTCTGTACCTGAACGTGCGAGGCATGTCCAGTAGGGGGCGGGAAAGCAGACATGCTCTCTGCAGCTTGAGCTCCTAAAATAAGATTCTATTACAGTATGGCGGCGCGAGACTAGCCAGTGAGTTGGGGATTTTTAGGGTGGATATTGAGGAATTCTGAAAGATAACCTACAGGCTGAGACTTAAGTAAAACATCAGCGTTTTGGGGAGACACATTGGAGGGCTGCTACACAGCTACACAGGCTGTGCATTGTTCAAAGACCACAGAACTGTCTGTAGATGAGATTCCGGGGGGGGGGGGGAACAAGACCCCAAGAGCAACATTTAACTTCAACCTTTTTTTTCACCCCAGGCAGACTCTGGGGGGCCCTTGGTCTGTGGGAGCCGGGCCCATGGACTTGTCTCTTTCTCGGGCTTCTGGTGTGGTGACCCCAAAACCCCGGATGTCTACACTCAAGTGTCAGCGTTTGTGCCCTGGATCTGGGATGTGGTGCGGCGAAGTCCCTGCCCTGGTTCTGTGGGGTGCTCTGCCGGTGCGGTTTGAACCTCAGCCCCCTACTGGGGCGGAGAAGAGTGGCAACCTGTGGCCCTTGCTCACCGCAGGCAGAGTCCATGGCTTGGCCCGGAAGCCAGAGAACTTGGCGCCTGGGCTGCAGTCGTCCATCGTAGCTTAAGAGCTGTACTGAAGGCTGACACATGGCTTGTTATGTGCTCAACTCCAGGAGCCCCCTTAACCCACATGCGCACCCTCTCAGCCAAGACCCACGGCGATGCCCCCACCTGAGGAGAACTGCTACTTGGTATCGGCCTGAAAGGGTTAACTAAGGATTTTGGGGAAGAGCTCAGGGGCTGCCCCTCCTGGAAGGGTTGGGTGGCTCTGGCTCTGCTCCCAGAAGTCTTGGCAGTAGCTCCTTGAGAACTTCTTGATAAAGTTGAAACAGTTGTTGGTTCAAGGTGAGGGAAGGCTTATAGTTATCTTCTTTCTTGTTCGTGAAATTGTCTCCCTTGACTGATTCCCAGAATGTGTTTAGTCTAATAGGTGTGAGAACCAAGTTTGTTATTGGTAATATTAATGAATAACTAATGTTACGCGCCAAGCCCGAATATGCTACTTTAGAATAGTATAAAAGCTGTACTTAAGAAATAAACCACTGCTATTTGCCACCGGAGCAATAGTCCGCCCGTTTCTTAAGGCTACTTGCCACCAGAGCAGTAGTCCGCCTGTTCAAGGCTACTTGCCACCAGAGCAGTAGTCCGCCTGTACTCAAGACGTTCGCGGAGCTGGTCTCCGTCATTTGGTGCCGAAACCCGGGAACTCGGAACCAAGGAACGCCGCTTGCCTCAACCAGCCGCGGCCAGGGTGAGTAGTATCTGAGGCAAGGAATAGTGTTTTTACAGGCGATAAAATAAGAATAAATGCAAGTATTGAGAGAAATATGTAAAAGAGTTTTTCACAGGCGATAAAATGGGTGTAAATTCAAGTACTGAAAGAAAAATGTTTGTTAATGTAGTTAAATCTTTGCTTACTGCTAGAGGTATTACAGTAGGTTCTAAACAAGTTTCTCGTTTTCTTGAATTTGTTGATGAAGTATGTCCATGGTTCCCTAAAGAAGGTACAATTAATATTGAAACCTGGAATAAAGTAGGGGAATGAATCAAGGGTTTTTATACTGCTCATGGACTAGAGAAAGTTCCTATAGATGCTTGTACCTTCCGGTCACTTATAAAAAAAAAAAAAAGCCTAAAGAATCCAACTTGACTCAAGGTCTCAGTCTGTGCTCAAGGACAACCAGCTGTGTTTAAAATTTCCACTACCCCTCCTCAACTAAAAAAGTTCCTATGACTGCTTCAATCAATCTTTTCCATAGGTTAACTTGCCTGTCCACCCACTATCCAACCACCAAACGCCAAGACTTGTAACTCCCTGCTTTCAGCTTTTATGCCTAAATGCCAACCAATTAACTCATTTTTTTTGTCTAAAACCTATAAAAGGCCTGTGCCTCTGTTTCTCGAGGTCTACAGCTTAAAAGAGCTGGACAGACCCCATCGCGATGGCTCAATAAATTTCTACTCCTATGCATTTGCATCGGCAATGGACTCCGTCTCTTGGTGGGGACTCGGGGAATAGACTGGAAATCTTTCTAGAGGTCTCAGTCTTACATTGGAGGCCCCAGCAAGATCACCAAGTCCCCTCCAGGACCCGGACTCCGGTCGAGGAATTAGGTAGGGCGGCCGCCACTCTTCTTTGTCTGTCTTATCTGTCTCTCTGTCCCTCTTAGTTTCACTTTGGAGCTCGAGCATTTGGGTTAGTCACAGTGTCAAGGTGGCTCTTTGCCTGTGCCAGGAGATGGTGTACCTCCTGACGGGGAGGCTGGAAGACGTTCCTGACCTCCAGGAAGGGAGTCTATCTCCCTCCACTTGGGGAGCGCCCTCGGCCCGCCTGATCACCGGGTTGACCGCTCATTTGGTTCTGGTTTTGGTATAGTCCAGACTACTATGACTTTTGGCGTTGTTTTCTGTCTTTATTTGTATCTATTTGTGTGGATAAGTGGCCTCCATCCACTGGTCTAGTTTTCTTCCCCCCTGCAAGTGACAAAGGCGTTTCTGTATCTGTCTATTTGTTTATCTGTTTGCTTGTGGACTGAGACTGACGATAGTTTTGGACATGAAACAAGGCAGGTTGCTTTGGACATGAAACAAGGCAGGTTGCTCCCACAGCCAGCATGAGGTTGGTGTTATTTTATATTCTGGTGTAAAAAAAAAAAAAGGGCGAAATTTCATCTGTTGGCCATTAGTTCTAACTCATTTAAAAGATTCTCAAAAAAGGCAGTAAAAAACTGATTAATTAGCTTTGTCCTTGGAGCGGACTGGGAGTCTTCTGCTTAGATCAAACTGGCAACAAGCCCAGAGCTGCCTGAACTTCTGATGATGTGCTCCAAACTCCAACAAGCCTAGAAGCCTCAACATGGTGAGTACAGGGTTACTACACCCAACAAGAAAAGTAAAAGACTGAACCCTGAGAGCTAATGTGATGGGTCTTTCCGGGAACTGGGTGATAAACAGTGACCAGATAAAAGCACTGGTAAGGTCTTTTTCAGTCCTAGTCACTCCTTGTACTCCTTGGTGATGGGCTCTGAACAACTTTCACTATAAAGGCTGTCCATTAGAGAAAAAAAAAAGTTTCACACACAAGAAACATTCTGGGCAGGATGCCAAACTCAGATACTACTAGTTTCTCTATTATCTTTAACAGGTTCTGCCTTTAACATTTAACATTTAGGTGTAAGATTCTTTTAAATTATGCTATAAAATTAAGAAACATTTTGTCTCTTTTACTACATGTTTGTTTCTTATTGACTTTAAAAGTATTAAAATTACATCTCCAGCATATATCTGTGAACTTTTATCTAAGGATTAATAATTTGCTTATTGACTATGATGTTTAAAATTTAAGTTCAAATTCTTGTTTAAAATATATGAGTGCATGTACATTTGTAATACAGATATTATACAATTCAATCCTAGTTCAAAACACTGTAAAAAATCTGGCTTTAAGTTCTAAAAATTATGGTTATACTC
This sequence comes from Acomys minous, assembly GCF_964271855.1. Classification (NCBI taxonomy): domain Eukaryota; kingdom Metazoa; phylum Chordata; class Mammalia; order Rodentia; family Muridae; genus Acomys; species Acomys minous. The sequence continues at coordinate 80,339,657 of NC_140490.1, read as the reverse complement.
TATGATTTCATTCTTAAACAAATGTAACAGGACTCATTTGTATTAATTATATACAGTCAATATAAAGTATTAATAACTTAAAACTTATATAAATTATAAATTAAACATATTAGTAACACTGATAAATTTTCTTTAAAACTGCTGTAATCTATATTAATATGCCATATGGGAAAAAAAAGTTTTCAACTTGATGCTGAAGTAACTTCTCAAGGTATTATAAAATATAAATATAAAAAAAATCATAGTATATGTAAAATAAAATACAAATTAATGCAAGAAATAAAATTGCTCAGCTGTTACTGTATGCTTACATTAAGGGTAAAGCCGCTCCAGTAAAACGAAGGGATACATTTAAAAATACAAAAAACCAAAACAAAACAAAAAAAAAAACAATGGTATGTATTCATGTATAAGTAAATATTAGCCCAGCATAGATGTTCTCAGAGACTCTACCCAGTGGGGGATTGGGACAGATACTGGGAATCATTGCCAAACTCTGGGCAAAGAGCTGTAAGTTATATAAAAGAGTGGCCCAGATTTATAATAATAATAATAATAATAATAATAATAATAATAATAATAATAACAAATATTTAAGATTATAGATAAAAGGTAACTTAATAAAAATTATTAAAAACAGATGGCATGGGATTGAAACGGGGATCCCGTGCCTGCTCCACTATAAAAAGATAGTTTAAATAATTAATATCTGCAGTGTCTGCTGTGACTCAGACTAAGCCTATTATAAAAGTAATAATAAAAGGTGTCTATATTTTGATTGGTTATTAGTGGGTTAAAAAATACAACAGTAATAATAATTATAAACATAATAGTAAGCACTCTTAAGCCATACTGGTACTCTAACTACAACTGGTATGTAAAGTTAAGAGCTACTATCACAAACTGTTTAAAATAATTAAAGCTCATGGTTTTGTTAAGTACTAGCTCACTTAAGCGCAGGTGTTTTCTAAAATAATCAGCCAATATATAGCTAAAAACAAGCAATTCAGATACACTAGAATTAAACAGATGTAGTCCTCTAACACTTATCTGCAGACTACAGATTATAACGTTGCTTTATCTTTATAAGATGTAAGTTAGGACAACTAAAGATAGACAAGGATTGAGCTTTGCATCTTACCATAGTATAGTCTTTTCTAAAATAGTTAAGCAGACACCCTTAACCCCAGCAGTTGCTGTTTTTATTGATGGCTCATCTAATGGTAATGCTGTTTTGATCCTTAATGATCAAAGATATACATGGAAATTACAGGACGTTTCCACTCAGATAGTAAAACTTTATACAGTTTATCAAGCATTACTACAAGTTCCTGATTCTTTAAATATTTATTCGGATAGTCTTTATATAGTGCAAGCTTTACAATGGTTAGAAATTGTTACTTTAATTAATTCTTCAGCTTCCTTTATTCAGAAACATTTAAGTCTTATTCAATCCTTGTTATTGCAGTGTTCTTATCCTTTAAATATATATTCGTAGTCACTCCGACCTTCCCGGGCCTTTAGCTGAAAATAATGTTCTTGCTGATTCTCTTACAAAAATTTATAATATTAATATTGAAAGTGCATATCGTTCTCATTCTTTACATCATCAATCTGCTTTATCACTACGAAAGCAATTTAATTTAACCAGAGAACAGGCTAGACATATAGTTAAACAATGTTCTTCCTGTGCACCTTTGTTGCCTGTCCCTCATTATGGAGTAAATTCTCGAGGGCTGCGACCTAATGATTTATGGCAAATGGATGTGACACATATACCCACTTTTGGAAAATTATCATTTGTGCATGTTACTATAGATTCTTTTTCTCATTATATGGTAGCTAATGTTTTTCCAGGAGAACGTATTGTATATGTTATAACTCACTTATTACAATGTTTTTCTATTTTAGGAGTACCCAAAGTTATTAAAAACTGATAACACCCCTGCGTATACTAGTAAATCTTTTAAAAAATTTTGTCATCAATTCTCAATACAACATAATACAGGAATTCCTTATAATCCACAGGGGCAAGGGATTATAGAAAAGACAAATCATTTACTTAAAAATCATTTAAGAAAAATAAAAGGGGGAATATGGGGTATAAAGGATACTCCAAAAACCCTATTATCACATGCTCTCTTTACTTTAAATTTTTTAACTTTGGATAAAGATGAATCATCATCAGCAGACCGCCATTGGCGTCCTTTAGATAAGGTAAAGCCATTGGTATACTGGAAGGATCCACTAGATGGGAAAATTTACGGCCCTGACCCTGTACTAGTATGGGGGCGTGGGTATGTTTGTGTTTATCCTACAGATGCTCCTGCACCTCAGTGGATACCTGAGCGGTGTATTAAGCATGCCGAAAACAAGGATGGGAAAACTGAGGAGACGGATGGCTTGACTATCCCTGCAGCATGTTCCAGAGCAGAGGATGCCCATGCTTAATATGAAGATGAAATTAATCCATGTAACGATAATTAGTCCACCAACCAGTCCAGCTGGTCAGTTATTGGGGGATCGAGGGGGGTCGCAACCTGTACATAAAGACATGGGCGGGAGAGAGACAGTAGCTCAAGCGAACAATTGCTTGTCAAGAGCTCGTTTATTAAAGGTAAGGGCAGGCTTTTTAAAACCTGCTTTAGGGCGGGCGGGGTACGCAAGGGAGTAGTGGAAAAGTACAAAATCTTCTGGGTTGAGCCCCGGGAACATTTGCAAGGGGAGGGGTCTTTCAGGTGAGACAAAGCAGGATATCTCTGTGGTTATCTTAGGATCAGATCGCTGTCTTCTCAGGACTAAGCCGGATGCCTTGCATACCTAATGAGTGGCCCAGCAGGATGTTTGCTGCAAATACTGAATGGGTGGGAGTCGGCCTCAGGCCTTTTGGTCCCTGGCATCCTCACCCCTTTTGTTTACTTTGGCCTGAGGGAGACCTTACAGCCCAGCGAATGACCTTTAGGAGGTCACCAGTCATTGTTACAGGATGGCGGTATATTTAAGAATCACTAATGTCCAATGTTTCAGGACAACAGTTATTCTGGACCGGCCAAATTCCCAAGGAGAGGGGGCCTCGCGATGGCCTGAGCCTGCTAGAGGATCGATGCTCAATCTTACCACGCCTATGGTCTGTCCTCCCACCAAGGACCGACCGACGTCTGATAACCGAGACTTATTCGATCGCTCCGTCTCTGACTTACCAGGCACTATCGCGGGTCAGGTCAAGGTGGGCTCAGGCCAAAAGATATAGGGGAGGGCTTGCACAGGTTTACCAAAGGCACCGAGGGCACAACCAGGCTCACCATCCAGCATTCTGCATCCTCGGGAACTGCAAAGGCCGCCCATAGGAACTGCAAAGGCCGCCCGTAGTTAACCGACTGAGGCGTAGGTGAAATCTCCTGGATGGAAATAGAAGTCTCATTTGAGTCCTCAGTCTCCAGGCTGCGGTAGTGAACCTGGATATTCTTGGTGGCAGCTTCAACCTGACTTTTAACAAACCCTGTAAGACGGTTTAAAGTCCATGGGCCAAAGGATAATAGAAGGAGAACACCAACGAGGGGCCCGAGTAGGGTGAGGAGAAGGGTAGTAAGCCAGGGGGAGGCAAGGTTAGGGTTGGGGAAATTCCCCCTTTCAGAAAATTTAAAAATGAGTCGGGGTCATGAATAGTAAAACGGGGAAGAAGAATAACAAGGACACACCAGTCTTTGGAGGAAAGGAAGGTAGGGGCATAGACGATCGAGGTTAAACCAGAGGAACAAGCAAAATGGGTGTTATTTGGCGCGAGAATGTAGGGGAGGGAGAGGTCGGGAATGACAGTCTGGGCGCGAACGTCGCTGAGGGGAAGAGGTTGGGGGAGGGAGCATATGGGGACCCAGGAGGCAAGTACCTATGCCGGAAACAGGCTGGAGGGTAATGCGATTGTCGGGAGCTAAGCCGGTGAGGGTGGGGTAACATTAGTAAAGAGCAAGGTGGAAAGAAGAGCAATACCCTCGTAAAAGGGCGGGGAGGGGGAGAAACACATCCAACATTCAGGAAATGACAAGGAGGAGTCATTCATTTTTTTTTTTTTTTTTTTTTTTTAAAGGCCCATATGGAGGCATTTGTCAACTGGGGAATGACATCAGCCGAAATGGGGGGGGGGGCCCAGGGGGAGGGTAGGTCGGAAGGGAGGGGGTGGGAGGGGAGGGAGGCATGGGGGTGGCGGGTTTAGGCGGGGGGGGGGGGGGGCGGGTCAGGAGCAGGAACGGGAACAGGATGATGGAAAATATGATTAGGCCCAACCACTGCAGCGCCCTTACTGGGTACCTTTTTCAGGAGGTGTAACCAAAACGTAAGTCCAAAATCGTACTCTGATTTATAAACACGGAGGCCCCATTTAAATCCACGACCCGTCCAAATGGCACGTTTACCGGGCTCAGTGAAGCGAATGGTCAGGGGGTTGCACCAGCCATTGGTAACTGAACGAGCTACATTGCAAAGGTCTTTAAGGGTCCCAAGAAGAGGATGGCTTCCAGTACGTGTCGCCAGTGGTCTCACACCCCCAAGAGGCACAGTAAAAATCTTGGGCCCCACCACAGTGATGAGAGGGTCCCGGGAAAACATAGAGCCCTCTGGCCCAAGCAATCCCATCTTGGTGTAAGGTTTTGTGGAGCATGATGTGCTCCAGGTCATTACAGCAGCCGGGACTGGGACCACCAACCGAGCGAGAGAAAAAAAAATGTCTTCCACGCCCCAAGAAGAGGGGCCTCCCAGGGCCAGGGCACAGAGGTCAACCTGTAAATCGAGCCACTGGGGATTAATGCCCTGAGAGGAGGAGGAACTAACAATATCTCCCGCTTGGTTAATAATGACCCAGATAAAATTATAGATTGTATAAGGCTGAGGTTGGCGCAGAAATGCGGCGAGAATCACTTCAGGGAGGCAGAGGCAAAGGAGCGACGTGGTGAGTAGCAACGTGATGCATCGGCGGTATCTTTTTTATCCTAAAAAAGAGCACAATTACATCTTTTCCTCAGGGGAGTTCCCTGGGAGAGGGGGGTTAAAAGGTTTGACTAGGCGCTCAGGTAACCAGCGCGCATTTTGTTCTTTCTGATCATAAATGCAGGCATGACCTTTGCCCCAAATAAGGACTGGGTCGGGTCCATGCCATCGGTGGGTCAGAGGATCCTTCCACAGAGCCTTGGCATAGGTGGAGGAGGTGGAGGAGTGCCAAAGGCGATCGGCCGCCGAATGGCCAAGATCATCCTTTTGTAGAAAATTTAGGATGAACAATGTATGATTGAGAAGCAGGCGAGGCCCTGCTGTAGAGGGATATAGGATTCCTTTGGAAAACTGTAATTTATTAAGCATTGCTTTAAGTGTCTGATGGGCCCTCTCGACAATTCCTTGTCCTTGGGGATTGTAAGGTATCCCCGTAACATGTTTAATCTGTAGTTGGGCACAGAAGGACTTGAAGGCAGAGCTTGTATACCCAGGGCCGTTATCAGTCTTTAATGTAAAGGGTTTGGGGGCAACAGTAAGGCAATATAAAACATGATCAATAACATCTCTAGTAGCCTCTCCAGCGTGCGGAGAGGCGCAAATAAATCCACTAAAAGTATCTATAGACACATGAATATACTTAAGTTTCTTAAAAGAGGAGAAATGAGTAACATCCATTTGTCAGACCTGTCCAGGCATGAGGCCACGAGGGTTGACTCCCGTATGTGGCTCGGGAAGAAAGGTGACACATGCCTGGCATTCTTTAACAATAGCCCGGGCTTGTTCCCGAGTGATGGAGAACATGTGGCGGAGGCTTTGGGAATTAAGGTGGTGGAGGGCGTGAGCCTCCCTGGCCATAGCAACGGGGTCACTGGCGGATGGAACGGCCAGCCCTGAAAGCAGGGGGCGCGTGGCTGAGTCCACCTGGGCATTAAGTGTAGTCAGAGGCCCTGGCAGGGTAGAGTGAGCGCGAATATGACCAACGAAAAAAGGCTGAGAGCGCAAAAGAATAAGCTGTTGGATACGGGAGAAGAGAGGGGAGGCATTAGTAGCAGGCTTAATACGAGGAACCGTCTCGAGGAGTGGAACAGAGGACGCGACATAGGCACTATCAGTATATAGATTAAAGGGAGTATGGGGAAGCAATGTAAAGGCGTGTGCAACAGCTTCCAGCTCAACAAGCTGAGCAGAGGTATGGGGGGTTTGTTTTTGCAGGATAGCTCCGTCCACAGAAAGGGCAGCAACCCCGGTAGAGGAGCCATCAGTAAAAACCAGGGAAGCTTGGGGGAGGGGTCTGGAGCGGGTGACTCTCGGGAAGATGACAGGTTGTCGCTGCAGGAATTGAATTAGTTTATCTGGGGGATAATGATTATCTAATAGGCCGCAAAAAGAAATACAGGAGACCGCCCAATCATCTGAATTTTGAAAAAGCCACCTTATTTGTGTGGCCGAGTAAGGCGTGATAATAGAGTGAGGGTCCCTTCCGAAAAGCCTGGTGGCCGCTTCCCGCCCCTGCCGAATGAGAGACGCAACCAGAGTAGGATAAGTAGGAAGGACCTTAGTGGAGGAGGAGGAGAGATGAAGCCAAAAAAGAGGGGCCCGTTGCCAGAGCAGTCCTGTGGGGGCAAAGAGGGAAGGAAAAATTATGAGCGCGAAAGGCTGGGTAGGGTCATAATAGGAGATGGACTGGTGGAAGATGGCGTCTTCGACCTTTTGTAGGGCCACTGAAGCTTCAGCAGTGAGACTGCGTGGTGAAGAAGGGTCAGAGTTGCCTTTTAAAATATCAAAAAGGGGTTTAAGCTCTCCAGTAGTGAGCTTAAGGTAGGGGCGCAGCCAGTTTATGTCCCCCAAAAGCTGCTGGAAGTCATGAAGTGTTTTAAGGGTGTCTCGGCGGAGCTGGACCTTTTGGGTCCTGACTGAAGAGGTCCCAAGTTCATAGCCCAGAAAAAGAAAAGGGGGGTGTAGTTGTATTTTGTCTGGGGCAATTTTAAGTCCCAGATGACCCAAACTCTTAACAAGTTCCTGGGTGACGAGAGAGAGCTCAGCCGTGTTAGGGCCAGCAAGTAAGATGTCATCCATATAATGAATAATATATAAATGTGGGTACCTAAGGCGTAGCGGGTCGATGGCCTGGGCTACATATTTTTGACAAAGAGTGGGACTGTTGGCCATGCCCTGAGGAAGTACCCGCCATTGAAATCTGGGTGAGGGCCCCACATGATTAACAACAGGGAGGCTAAAGGCAAAACGTTTGGAATCGTCAGGGTGTAGGGGAATGCAAAAGAAGCAATCTTTAAGGTCGAGAACAAGTTTATGAAATCCTTTAGGGATAGCTACAGGAGAGGGGAGACCAGGCTGCAGAGCTCCCATGGGCATCATGGTCTTGTTAATTTCCCTGAGGTCCTGGAGGAGTCGCCAGGCACCATTCTTTTTTTGGATGACAAAAATGGGGGTGTTCCAGGGGGAAGTAGAGGGCTCAACATGGCCTGCATCAAGTTGCTCCTGCACCAGCCTTGAGGCTGCGGCCAGTTTACGGGAAGGAAGGGGCCACTGATCGATCCAGACAGGAGAATCAGTTCTCCAAGTAATTTTATCGGCCTGGAGTGCAGGGGGAGAAGTGGCCCTTATAAAAAATTTTGTTCATATCCCAGCCCTTGGCGACTAATCCTAGGCATAGGGACAATGGGCTCGAGACGCCCCTGTCCCAGCTTGCCGAGGCCCTGGCCTGGCAAATAGCCTTGATCCAAAAGCTGATGCGTGACAGGAGAGGAGGGGCTATAGATAAAGACCCCCATCTGAGAGAGTATGTCCCGGCCCCACAGATTAACGGGTAACCCTGGGACAATGAACGGTTGCACCGTCCCTGTCTGGCCATCAGGGTCAGTCCAGCGAAGGACCTTAGAACTTTGAAGGGTATTGGTAGATATTCCGATGCCCTGAAGGTGAGTAAGGGAGGGCTGACAGGGCCAAGACGAGGGCCAAGAAGATTGGGACAGGACCGTCGAATCTGCCCCGGAATCAATGATGCCTTCAAAGGGGCGGCCATCAAGCCTTAGTGTAAGATGGGGTCTATCAGAAGTTAAGCGTTGGACCCAAAAAGCGGAGGGGGGCAGGGAGGGAGTCGGGGTGGCGGGAGGAGAGACAACAGAGTCAGCCAGGGTTAACGGAAGGGCCCAGGCCAGAATCTGACCAGGAGAGATGGAGAGAGGGCCCTGGGTAGCGGCGGCAAGGAGGAGCGTAGGAGAAGGGAGCGGGTGTTTTAAAACGAGGGGATAGATGAGTAGCCCGATAAGGGCAGAAGAGGCACGGCCGAGGACCAGGAGGGGAAGAGGGGGAGGGTTTCCAAAGAGGGCGACAGGCAAGGACAAGGTTCCATCCTCGGGCGTCAGTATTGTAGAGGTGGTGGCACGGAAGTCCAATCCTGTGGGGGAGGGCAAGGGGCCGCCGCTGGAATGGGAGGAGGTTGGGTTTGGGAGGTGGGGTAGGAGGTCTGTGGATGGAAGCGGGTCTGTAAATTGGGGGGAGCCTGTGACACCGGTCCCGACGCAGGCTGGAATTGGATAGGGTGAGGGGCCCGGGACTGGCCCCCAGAGGAGTTTCCCGAACGCGGGGGGAGAGGGTTACCCATAGCATCAACAGTGGAACGGCAGGTGTTGGCCCAATGACGACCTCTACGGCAACGAGGGCAGAGCGTAGTAGGGGGGGGCCGGGCCACAGGTCCCCGGGATCCAGTGGGTGGCGGAACGACCGGCGGCTGTCCAGCCTGTGAGGGTGGGCGGTTACGCTCATTTGGGCAGGCGCGGGCAAAATGTCCCGGTTGGCCGCACCGGTAACAGGAGGCCCCGCTAGGGAGGGCTCCGACGGCCATAATGGCCTTGGTAAACTTATCAGTTAGGGGATCAACCTCTCGGCAAAGCTGAATTATCTCATCAAGATCCCTGCCCTTATATTTGTGTCTAAGAACTGCCTTACAGGCTGAGTTGGCATTTTCAAAGGCCAATTGTGTAAGAAATTTACTGTCTGTCTGGCCAGGACCAAGGGATCTTTCTGAAGCCTCCAGGAGGCGCGCAGCGAAGTCGCTGAAGGGCTCCTGAGGTCCCTGAAGAATCTTGGTAATAGGGGACAGGGCGGAGCCCGTGGAAGCAATAGTTCTCCAAGCAGCGAGAGCGGCAGAACTAGAATGTGAAAGTAAGGAAAAGGGGAGTGCACGCTGTTTTTCGTCAGTGGCATATTTGCCCTGGCCAAGGAGTTTGTCAAGAGACCATTCACGGGTCTCGCGATGTCCCTGCTGTACGTTTTTTCGGATAAGGTCACGGCAACGATCAGCCCAGTCCGCCCTCCAAGAAAGGAACTGTCCTCGAGTGAGGACAGTCTGTGCAGTGGTGATCCACTCGTTGGGCGTTAGATGACCTCCATCTGCCAAATCATCAAGGAGGGAGAGTGTGAACGGCGCATTAGGTCCGTAACTACGGACAGCCGTGTTAAGTTTTTCTAGCTTTTTAAATTTGAGTTTATGATAAGCAGTGGGGGTAGGGTCAGGAGCCGTTCCACCACCTTTCTGTTCTCCCTCCGAACCTGAGGAATCATGCTCACTATCAGAATCTACAAGGGCCGCGGACGACTGGGAGGGTGTAGGGGCAGGTGGGTCTCCCAAAGCAGCGCCTGAATCAATGGCCTCAGTTTTCGCCCCGCTCAGGGCGGGCTGGCTCTGGGAACGGGTGACAGGGAAAATAAACGGAGCTGTGGAGGAAATGCGCGTTGTTAAAAGCGAAAGCCGTTGTTGAAGCTGAAGAATCTTCGTCGCATGGGAGATCTGGTGTTGGAGATGAGCCTCCGTCTGGCAAAAGCAGTTTGGGAGGGAACAAGGTGGCGGGAGCCGGGAGGCAGGGTAGGGCTTAGCAAGGGGAGGAGGAAGAGTGAGCAAGGTAGAGGAGGGAAAGGTTGGCGCCGCGCGGAGGAGGCCATCATCGGAATGATGTCGAGCAGCCTCCTCCTCAAGGGTGGCAGCAGCATCCGGATCCAAGGGCTCATCTGGGGCCTGAGAAAGGAAAATGGCGGAATGGCGGGAGGCGCGTGAAGGGCCGACTGACGGAGGGGGAACAGGAGAGGCTGGCGGACCGGATCGGACAGAGGGTGCCCTTTTTGGGGGAAAAACAGGGGCACAAAGTGGTGAACACCCGCGTTCCATAGCGGAAATGGGGTCCTCATGGGTGGGAGGAAGCGACGGATAGAGACGGCGGGAGGAAGGGGAAGGCTTGGACGCAGGCGCAGGGGAAAGATTTTTTAAGGGCTCCGAGGATGTAGGAAGAGAGGAACCCTGCAAAGAGGAACAGGAAGGAACACGAGAAGGAGGGAGAGATTCGCGCAGGCAGAGTTCAGCCACGGAGAGGAGCTGCCTCTCTCCGCTTTCGTTTTCGCCGGACTCAATTATGTCCCGTATAAGGCCCCAATAAGAAAAAATACTGTTCGACACCGCTGTATTACCATCTTTTTTAATAAGTGCATTAAGCTCACGCCCCACCTTCTGCCACTTTTCAGAATGAATAGTAGGTCCATCAATCATGAACCAGGGACAGGTCTGGTCAATAAAAACAAAAAACTCAATCAAATGTTTCTTTTTTACCCTAATACCTCTCTCTCTGAGTACGTCCTTTAAGCCTTTTATGAACTTTGCTTCCTTGGACAGCGAATGGCCCATTCTTGAGATATGCGAACGGATGACTCACCTAATGACGAAGCCGGCCGGGCGAGCTCGGCTGGTCATGAAAACTCCTGTGGACCGGTCCCTTAATCCGTTCGGGGAGAAACCCGCACCTCGAGTCCCTTCGTGGTCGCCAGATGAAATTAATCCATGTAACGATAATTAGTCCACCAACCAGTCCAGCTGGTCAGTTATTGGGGGATCGAGGGGGGTCGCAACCTGTACATAAAGACATGGGCGGGAGAGAGACAGTAGCTCAAGCGAACAATTGCTTGTCAAGAGCTCGTTTATTAAAGGTAAGGGCAGGCTTTTTAAAACCTGCTTTAGGGCGGGCGGGGTACGCAAGGGAGTAGTGGAAAAGTACAAAATCTTCTGGGTTGAGCCCCGGGAACATTTGCAAGGGGAGGGGTCTTTCAGGTGAGACAAAGCAGGATATCTCTGTGGTTATCTTAGGATCAGATCGCTGTCTTCTCAGGACTAAGCCGGATGCCTTGCATACCTAATGAGTGGCCCAGCAGGATGTTTGCTGCAAATACTGAATGGGTGGGAGTCGGCCTCAGGCCTTTTGGTCCCTGGCATGAAGATACTCGCTGCCTTGCTTAGCATTATTTGGCTGCTTCAAAGAGGATGCCATGCAGAAGTATATTGGGCTTACGTTCCCAATCCGCCAGTTATTCATCCTGTAACATGGAATGAAGCTTTTGACATCCCTGTATATGTTAACCAGACAAAATTTTTGGGACAATACTCTGATAGTCATATTAAATATTTTCATGCTTTCTTGAACTATTCAGGACGATTTGAAGGACAATTGATTTGTTTTACAAAAAACTTTGCCAAAGGATGCCAACAGGTTAAAATACAAGGTGATTGGGACACAAATGTTTCTACAGGAATTCATTGGGCCCTGGACTTTTATTATCCATTTAAGAGAAATCCTCGACGTGGATCTGGCCGTCCTCCAATTAATATTCCTGCTTGTCAAAATGTGGTGCCTCCTAAATCAGACTTTGCTCCCTTTTGGAGAGTGTGTCACAATAATGAGACTGTTTGTTCCAACACATCCTTTTGCGATTGGAATATGCTGGACATCACTGGTCAACGACCCATAAATCTGGTATCTGGAATTTGGACCTTTAATAATAAAACATATTTTACATCTTTGTGGAAGGCAGTAGCCACTTTGGGGGAAATAAAAGTTAAAAAACATATTATTACTTGGATTCAAATAGAGAATGGTATGGGTCTTACTGTGAATCAAAATCAAATAAGTGTGTTTAATAGGGCCTGTGTACCTGAACCTTATGCATTTTTAAGCGGAAATGTTACCATAGGATCAACTCAAATTAATTGTTCAGATTGTCAAATTACTAATTGTATTAACCATACTATTGATAATTTCTTGATTGTGAAACAGCCAGGGTATGTTTATGTTCCTGTTAATTTGTCCCAAGGATGGTATGAGGAAAGAGAGACTGAACTTATTCATCAAGCTTCTGCACAATTATTACGAAGAGAAAAAAGAATGATTGGACTTATAATTACTGGAATTGCTGCTCTTATTGTTGCCATTACTGTCACTGCTGTTGCCTCTGTATCATTAGTTCAAAGTATTCAAACTGCTGCCTATGTGAATGGTTTGGCTATAAATGTTACTAAAGCATTACAAGCACAAGAACAATGGGATGAAAAAATGGAATTGAGACTTAACTCTTTAAAAGATGCAGTTGATTTAATGGGGCGACAATTACAAATTCTAGCCACTAGGGAATCTCTTGCTTGCCATGCTGATTATAAAATAATATGTGTTACTCTTGTGCCATATAACGCTACACAATTCTCTTGGGATAAAATACAGCAGCATCTTCAGGGGATATGGGATAATTCTAATACTTCGTTAGATTTAGAGGAGCTTAAAAATCACATTCAAGAGGTATTGAACGCTCCAAAAATTAAAGTTGACTTAACAGAACAAGTGAAGTATTTTGTAAATACGTTAAAGTCTGTGTTTCCATCCTTTTCCTCATTTAAACATTGGGTGTTTGGTGTTATTGCTATAGTTATTATTATTCTTTTGAGTTGTCTCCTTCTGCCTGTAATTTTGAAAATACTAACTACTCAGCGTAATAGAAGTTTTATAGAAATAAAGAAACTTAAGTTGTATCAAGATAAAGATAAGCCGCCCTCCATGCTTATTTAATAAAAGAAAAAAGAGTGGAATGAGGAGAACTGCTACTTGGTATCGGCCTGAAAGGGTTAACTAAGGATTTTGGGGAAGAGCTCAGGGGCTGCCCCTCCTGGAAGGGTTGGGTGGCTCTGGCTCTGCTCCCAGAAGTCTTGGCAGTAGCTCCTTGAGAACTTCTTGATAAAGTTGAAACAGTTGTTGGTTCAAGGTGAGGGAAGGCTTATAGTTATCTTCTTTCTTGTTCGTGAAATTGTCTCCCTTGACTGATTCCCAGAATGTGTTTAGTCTAATAGGTGTGAGAACCAAGTTTGTTATTGGTAATATTAATGAATAACTAATGTTACGCGCCAAGCCCGAATATGCTACTTTAGAATAGTATAAAAGCTGTACTTAAGAAATAAACCACTGCTATTTGCCACCGGAGCAATAGTCCGCCCGTTTCTTAAGGCTACTTGCCACCAGAGCAGTAGTCCGCCTGTTCAAGGCTACTTGCCACCAGAGCAGTAGTCCGCCTGTACTCAAGACGTTCGCGGAGCTGGTCTCCGTCACCCACCTGACGTCATGCACTCCAACACCGCAGTCCCCCTTCCGGGTGCCTACTGGGCACTTGCTCTGTATCCTAATGGACCACAGACTAACCCCACTAACACAGAGCCAGGGGACTAATAGATAGTGAGACGCAAAAGACACGAAGAGGTATGTCTCCGTTCCTAGAACTGCAGGTTAGCCTCCCTCCTGGCCGAAGTTGTCTCAGCATATTAGTTATAGTTTCCACCATCAGTCCTCCAGGTTTCAGCTCAAACAGGTTCACTTCTGAGCCCTGGATGAGCTGCCATCTTGGAGCCACCTTGTTCCTGTATCTCCAGGACCCCAGAAGGGCCCACTTCCTCTCCCTCGCCTCCACGCTTTCCAGGGACCCAGGAACACGGGTTGTATCTCTGGAAGCTTTCGTGGTTGGTCCCACCCTAGTCCCCAGGCTCAGAGAGGAGGCGGCAGTGGAGGCTGGCCACCCAGGGTGGCTTTCTTGTCTTTTATTTGCTTGGTGAGGCAGAGCCCCAGGGAGGGAAGGTCTGTCTTAGCTCCCTGCTAAGGACACTTTTGGGGGACATTACAAGAAAGGCACAGCTGAGAACTGGAGGGTGACATGAAAGACCCTGGGAACCTCCTGGACCACAAACCGGGGCCTGTGCCCTCCATGGGCTGTGCCCTCCGTGGTCTTCTGTTTGTGGTCTAATATCTTACCTTCCTTTTTTATTTTGTTGTGGTTGTTTGTTTTTTGAGATAGTGTTTCTCTATGTAGCCTGGGATATCCTCCTGGACTCACTTTGTAGACCAGGCTGACCTCAAACTCACAGAGATCTGCCTGTTTCTGCCTCTCTGAGTGATGGGATTACAGGCATGGGCCAACTCGCCTGGCTCCTTTTAAGATTTTTTTGGTTTTGTTTATTTGTTTGTTTGTTTGTTTTTGAGAGATAAGGACTCATATAGCCCAGGCTGGCCTTGAACTCACTGTGTGGCCAAGGATGACCTTGAACTCCTCATCCCTCATCCCCCATCCCCTCGCCTCTACTTCCCAGTGCTGGGATTGACAGGTCTTTGCCAACATGTCCACTTTATGTGAGTGCTAGGAAAGCTCTCTTCCTGCTGAATGGCAGCTCCCAGTCCTTTTGGGCTCCTTGAAGGCACAGGTGAGCAGTGTTGAGTGGTGGCCGTCAGAGCAAAGTCGAGCAGTCTGAAGGTCGGGGCCCCAAACAGCGCCAGGCTGTGTCACCAGCTGGGCTTGGATGAGTGGGACTGGCTGATGTGGTGTCCAGGGAACAGGGCAGTAGGCACTAGGGCGACTCTGAGGCGCCCTGGGCAAGGCAATCTTGGGCCTGCAAGTCAGCAGGGACCCAGCATCTCCACCAGGTCCCATTCTAAGTGGCGTGAGCAGGGAGGAACCCCGTGTTTCTCTGGGCGGAGGCCAGGAGGCCCCATGTGAACAGCAGATGAGGTGGACACTGCCATTGGCTGTGCCTGAGATGCAGCTCCAGCCTAGAAAGCTGATCAAAGCAGGGGGTCTCCATGAAGCGGCCTCCCTGGGCAGCAGGTGTCTGGGGTCCTAACTTGATCCCAGTGCCTGGCGACGCTGGCACATACCGACCCTTACAAAACCATCAGTCCTTGTGATATGTGCTCAGGATCCTAGGGTATCCCCAAGTGGTTCCAGGCCAGGTTTGGGATTGTCCTTCTGAGATAAATTAGAATCTTTTCTGTGACAATAAATAAAGTCGGGATGGGCTCAAATACTAGGCCCAGTGGCTGCAGCTCACACGAAGTTCTCTTCCTCCTCTGGTGGTACTTTGGGGGTCCCTGCAGGTACGAAGGAAACAGGTGAGAGTGAGAGTGGGGCACCACCCTTTGGTGGACCAGATGCTGAGACCCACCTACTCCTCACCTGTGCAGATGCCTGGGTGGCGAACCCCGATGGAGCGGCCCAGGAAGCAGGTGGCCTGGCGCAAGTGGCAGGAGGAGACGTAGGTAATGTTGTTGTTGCCACAGAGTTCCTGGCCAGGGCTGGAAGGCACCGGGCAGGGCGCAGCACGACACAACACGCAGTGCGCGCTGCCGGTCTGGTCCACGAGGCACGACTGGGGGCGTGGGCACACTACCTGAGCGCAGGACTCTGTAGGCCCGAGAGAGGGCAGGTCAGGTGCCGGATGGTGTCTCCTCCTTGTGAGTCCAGCTACCCTCACAAAGCCCCACTCCTAGGACACAAGTGCACCTCCATTCTTCAGCCCCGCCTTAGGGCATTAGCCTCAACCTGCAGTCAAGACCCACCCCCTGGAACGCAAGCCCCACTCTAAAACGCAAGCCCCTCAGCTGGAAAGCCCCGCCCCCAGGACAACAGCCCCACCCAACGGCCAAACCACGCCCCATTCTTCCAAGCTCCACCCATCCGTTTGCTTTCATGGCCACACACCCACACCCGCCCCTCCCAATCCGTCACAAGCCTCTTCCCGTGACCGCGCAGCTTCTCCCGCGCGTCTGCACTTGTAAGGGCACGCGGGCCCGCAGGGCTTCGCGCTTTGTGCTGCGGCGCACAGCCCTGTCCCCGACACGCCCAGGAGTCGTCGTTACACCGGGGCTCGGGCTCAGTCTCTGCCGACTCTGGCTCCCACCTGACCTGACCGGCACTTTTGCATAACCCTGCCCCTCCCAAAGGCTGGGTGCAGACACGGTAACTGGAGAGAGCCAATTTAACAACTTTTGGATCAGACTTGTGCAGGCACCGCCCCCGGAGTTCTGGAGTCCCGCCCCTGTTTGGTCCCACCTCCCACCGAGCCCCGCCCCTCAGCCGGTCCGACCTTGTTCTAGACACTGGGCAGGCCCCGCCCTCCCTAGGCCCCACCCACCCGCCCTACCTACTCTCCCGGGCCCCGCCCACATAGGCCCCGCCCCTCCACGGCCACGGCTCTTACTTTGGCAGCGGCCGCGGTACATGACGCGCAGGTCCGGGTGTCCGCGGCAGCGCGCGGTGCGCAGCTCGCACTCGTCCCGGTAGGTGGCGCCATCAGAGCCGCAGACCTGGAAGCCTGCGGGAAGCCCTTCGCAATCGGGCGCGCACTCGCAGTGTGGACGACCCCCGAACATGAGACATGCCTTGCCGGGGCCGCACTCCACTCCGTCGCAGGAATCTGAGGACACAGGACACGCGCAGGTGATTCTCACTTGTCACCGGCGTCCAGGCGCACCGTGATGCACAATTAATAGGTGCATACGTATTGGCGCTTCCACTAGGACCACCCCTTGGAGGCAATGGGGAGGGGCTCATTCAGCGCATCTTCGTATCTCAGGTGGGGGTTTCAAGTAACCAAGGCTAGCTTCTAATTTGCTCTGTGTCCAGGGCTGGCCTTGAACTGCTGATGGTCCTGCCTCAACCTCCCAAGAGCTGAGACTGGGACCTGCACCACCACTTCTGGCCACCTGTCTCTTATATTGTTCAGCCACTATTTTACACATGAGGAAACTGAGGCTGCTTACAGCTGTGAGCACAAGGGGACCCAAAGCATCCTAGCTTGAGGACTTCCTGCTGGACTGAGAATGGACACCTTCCCTCTGCCAGCTCAGTTGCTGGTGGGTCTGGAGAGCAGACCCTGGACTCTGTGGCACCCGTACAGGGCCCATCCTCACTCCCCAGGAGGGTGGGGAGGGCAATCAGGCCCTCATGCCAGGCCAGGTGATTCTTGAGATCCATGCTTTTCCCAGAAGCCAGGGGTGGGGTCTGGAAGAGATGCATGTGGCAAAGGGCTCAGGCTGATCAGAGGTTAATTCTACCCCAGAGGCCAGTGAGGAGGGCTCCTGGCCTTGGCCTTTAGGTCTGCAGCCCTGCCTGATGGCGCCCCACCCTCCTAGACTGACCCTAGACCGAGTGCACGCTTCCTTATGGGCTCCACCCAGCAAACTCCTAATCATCTCCCAACACCCCAGGTCTAATGCCCATTCCCTCCAAGTCCCTCCAGGTCCTTGCTGGCTCGGCCCTGAGCCAGGGGTGCCCTCCAATCAACGCTTCCTCCAAGGCAGAGGGTGTCTGGACTGTGGCCCATTCTGTTCTCTGGGGGTGGGATTTACGGTGCTGGTCCTTCCCACCAGGTGAGGTGGGATGCAGGCTCCCTGCGTGATGAAACCAGGGGTCTTCTCAGCCTTCTCACCCCTCCCCAGAGCCCCGGCCGCGGGCATCACCTTTGCATGGGAGGCAGTGGATAAGGCCCAGGAATGCTAGCAGGCTGATTTTATTGTCTGGGTGGGTGAAGTTGGACCAGGCCATGTTGATGTTGCCTGAAGCGCAGCACTCCTCCTGGCTGACATTTGTCTTCAGCACCAGGCTGCAGGTGGCCTCCCTGCCCTGCTGCAGCCAGCACACACCACCTAAGCGGAAGAGGAGGAGGGTGACTCTGTACCCCCCCATCTCCACCTAAGAATTTTCCTGTACCAGTGTTCTTTCAAAGTGTTGCAAAGTCCCAACCAACCCCAGACACCTGTGACCTAATGCCCCCTCCAGTTCAGAGGTGGCCATAGCTGTCATGGATGTCCTGCAGCCCTGGACTTAGGAAGGAGAGACAGAAAGCCATAGTGACGGCCCTGGCTCTGCTGTGTGGGGAACCCTCCTCCTCTGAGCCGCACCCCAGTGCTCCACCACCAGCTCCCGCCCGGCCTCCAGGCCTGAGAACTGGCACCCTGCCCAGCCCCTTCAAATGCCAGGCGCCTGGCATGTGAGGGTCTGTGGGCCTGCACTGGCTTCCCGCCTCTGCCCTCTGTCTAGACAGTGCCCAGGGCAGCCGAGCCCCCGGCCTGCAGCCGCCCCCCTTGCCTGATCCGCCTCTTACTCACTCCAACTGGGGAACATTCCCTCTGCGTGAGCTCACTCCCCTGGGATGGGGACGGGGGACAGGCCCTAGGGGAGGGGGCTCTGCTCCCTTGGAAGCTAGCAGCCCTGTGGGGCGGGCGGGGTAGGTGCTAGAACACAGACCCCCTCGGCTCTAGTCGTCACTCTGAAGTGGGGACAGCTGCATCCCCCGTATCAGAACTCATCCCTGTTCAGGAGACACTGCTCAATACCTCCCACGAACTGGACCCCAGCACCTCAGCAAACGCTTTTACAAACGGGAAACTGAGTCTAGAGCTCTCTCAGGTACACCGGTCCAAAGGAGACAGTCCCTCTAGGGGACCCTGACGCCCTCCAACCAGATGGCATGAGCTGGTCTAGCCATGGAGAGATTTCTCTCTGGGCTTAAGGGAGCCCCCCAGTGTCACTGAAGAGGTCCGTGACCCCGAGCCTCAGTTTACCCATCCTAAAAAACAGGGATGGAAAAGTTCTCATAAGTTTTGACTCTTTGGATTCATGGGAAAGCAGGTAAACAGTAAGAGCTCAATAAATATAAATGTCAGTCCTCTTTTAAGGCTGGAGGCGTGGAGCCCCGCACTCGCCCACCCAGCCAGAGCTTACCACAGACATCCCCCTGCCGCATTCCGCAGGCCACGTGGGTGGCCCGCTCTCCCGCCCCTTCCGCCCAGCCCCACTCACCGGGCGCAGAATCCCCCGAGTCCATCACGGCGCCTACGGATCCCACCGCCCAGACCAGGGCTCCCGAGAGCAGCGGCCACAGTGCCCCAGGACGCATGGCGAGTGTGGGGCAGCAGCAGGGACTCGGCGAGTGCTGGCGCCTCGGCCTATAAAAGCCCAGGGCGGGCGGGGCCGGCGGCGGGCGGGGCGGGGCGGACGTGTCCCCGAGGCG
This sequence comes from Acomys minous, assembly GCF_964271855.1. Taxonomy (NCBI): domain Eukaryota; kingdom Metazoa; phylum Chordata; class Mammalia; order Rodentia; family Muridae; genus Acomys; species Acomys minous. Next base: position 80,320,516 of record NC_140490.1, on the reverse strand, counting down.
CAGGGCCTGCGCGGGGGTGGCCACCCGGGGCAGGCCCCGTCCCATCTGGGAACCAGACTGTTGTCTAGGCGAGACAGTACGCAGTTGGGTCAGGTCACATAACTGTTACCCGGAGGGCATATTCTGGGACATGGACACCCCCAGGGGTTCCTGTGCCTTTGGGGACTTTTGGTGGCGCCCAGGTGAGAGAACCCACCCGAGTGCGTCTGGAAGTCTGGGCTAAGCAAGACACTGGGGCTTGCCGTCTGGTCCCTTCAGCCTCCAGCCTGACCTTCACCCTGACAATACTCACGCTCGCAGTGTCCCCAGCTGCTCCAAGCTGCTTAAAGACTCGTACCTATCATTGTAGAGGTTGGGAGGCTGAAGCAGGAGGATTGCTGTGAGTCAAACTAGAGGTCCGTCTACAGCTAGCTCATGGGCATGTCTGTGGCCATGATGGGCACACCTGTCAGTCCAGCGACAGGAGGCGAAGACTGGACTATCAAGGAGTTCAACATCATTCTCAGCTACATAGCCCAGGCTAGCCTGGGCTACCTGAGACCTTGCCTCAAAAGGAGCAACCAAACCAAGCCAAACCAAGCCAAACCAAGCCAAACCAAGCCAAACCAAACCAGGGTTTAGGAGATGGCTCAGGCTTTAAGACCGACTGCTGCTTAAACAGGAGGGCCTGAGTTTTCAAACCTCCAGCATCCATGGAAAAAGCTGATAGTGTGGGGCAAGAGGGCCTGTAACCCCGAACTGTGGGGTGGAGACAAAATGGTTGCTGGGGCTTGCTGGCCAGCCTAGCTCCAACTTCAGTGAGAGACTCTCGGCTCAAAGGATTAAGGACAAGGGTGAGAGAGGATAGCTGATGTCTCCTGGCCTCTGTGGGTACATGTGTGCACATATATCCTCACACACCCAAGGAGGCACACTATAGAATCCCAGCACTTAGAAGGGCTACAGGTTCATAGGGAGCTCCAGGCCAGCCTGATCTACATGGGGAGTTCCAGGCCAGCCTGATCTACATGGGGAGTTCCGGGCCAGCCTGGTCTACATGGGGAGTTCCGGGCTAGCCTGGTCTACATGGGGAGTTCCGGGCCAGCCTGGTCTACATGGGGAGTTCTGGGCAAGCCTGGTCTACATGGGGAGCTCCGGGCCAGCCTAGTCTACATGGGGAGCTCCGGGCCAGCCTGGTCTACATGGGGAGCTCCGGGCCAGCCTGGTCTACATGGGGAGCTCCGGGCCAGCCTGGTCTACATGGGGAGCTCCGGGCCAGCCTGGTCTACATGGGGAGCTCCGGGCCAGCCTGGTCTACATGGGGAGCTCCGGGCCAGCCTGGTCTACATGGGGAGTTCCGGGCCAGCCTGGTCTACATGGGGAGCTCCGGGCCAACCTGGGCTACATGGGGAGCTCCAGGCCAGCCTGGGCTACATGGGGAGTTCTAGGCCAGCCTGGTCTACATGGGGAGTCCAGGCCAGAAAGTCTCTGTCTCAAAAACAGTCAGAATGGCTCAGCAGCCTGGTTTGGTGGGCCACCCCTGTAATGCCAGCTTTTGGGAGACAGAGGCAGGCAGATCTTGTCTATATAGTGAGTTCCAGGCCAGCCAGAGTCACATGGTGAGACCCTGCCTCAAAATAACCACCACCACAACAAAATGGCTCAGAGGGTGAAGGCGCTGGCAGGCCCCACAAGCTGAGTTCCAACCCCTGGATACAGACACTCGGGAAACACCAACCCCTGCAAGCTTTGTCCTCTGATCCCTGCAGCTGGCTGTGGCACACGTGGAGCTGACTCTCACTTCCCTCTCTCCCAGCTACAGCACCCAGCTTCTGGGGCAGAGAGAGCTTAGGGGCCATGGGGCTCTCATGGCTGAGGCAGTGTGCCTACAGCTCATGGGGGTAACCTCCCACCTAGGGGCCTCCTTTAAACACTCGCGTGTCCTAACACGCTGCCAGTGACCAGGGCTGAGCCACTTCTGCCCTCACCCAGCTTACACTTCAGATGACCAGCCTGGAGAGCTGGCTCAGCAGTCAAGAGCTCTTCCAGAGAAGCAAGGACCAGTTCCCAGCACCCACAGAACACTCTGTGGCTCCAGTGGCAGAGCATAGTGTCCTCTTCTGGCCACCTAAGGTACTGCACAGACACGGTGCACAGATAGGCAAGAAGCTGCTCGCGCATGTAATCCCAGCACTCGGGAGGCAGAGGCAGGCGGATCTCTGTGAGTTCGAGGCCAGCCTGGCCTACAAAGTGAGTCTAGGACAGCCAAGGCTACACAGAGAAACCCTGTCTCAAAAAACAAACAAACCCAGCACTCGGGAGGCAGAGGCAGGCGGATCACTGTGAGTTCGAGGCCAGCTTGGTCTACAAAGTGAGTCTAGGACAGCCAGGGCTACACAGAGAAACCCTGTCTCAAAAAAACAAAAATAAATAAAAATAAATAAAAAATAAAAAGAAAGAAAGAAAGAAAAAGAAAGAGAAAGAGAAAAAAACCAAAACAAAGAAAGAAACAAAAAAACAAACACCACAGGTAAATTCATTTATAACTGGAAGTACGGGGGCGGGAATGACACTGGGTTTCCTAAGGCCACCCTCCCCATTCGTATATCCACTACAGACCCCCTCAGGTGACATGTTCTCCCACTTGACATCACACAGTGAAGTCCCAGCAGATTCATCGACAGCAGAAACCATCTCCCCCCGCCCCCGCCACTGTAGCTACCCAGTGCCAGTGAGGGAAGATACTGACCTGGCCCTGGTCCCTGGCAGTCTCTCAAGGATGCTCCTAGGTTGGGCCAGGGCACAGGAGCCTGTGTTCTCACCAGGAGCTTATAGGAGGGAGTGAAGAGCAGGGACAGCGCTGACCTTGGCCGAGGCCTGACCCCTCATGCTGGACTGCTGTGGCCTAGGCCGCGTGAATCAAAGGGCCATTGTGTCATTGGCAGAGGTTCAAGCCCCGCTCTGTCCTGCTCCCACGTACTGGGAACCCATGAGGTCCCCAGGGACACCCTTGGCACGACAGTCCCGAATACAGCCTTCTCTTTCCTCCCGCCCAGCCCTGAGAGTCAAGCGTTCTGGGCACAGGATCCATGCTGTCTGCTCAGCTTCCCAGGCTCCCCTGTGACCCAGACTTAGGGGCTCAGAGGAAATGACAGGCCATGACCTCTGACAGCTCGCAGCACCTGGAGTGTGAAGCCATGCTTGAGGCTGGTCGGAAGGCCAGAGCCGACAGATTTGTGTATGTGTGTATGTGTGTGAGGAGGCCGGAGGCCAGCAAGCCCCAGCGATCCTCCTGTGTCTATGTCCCCAGCACTCGGTCACGTCCACACACCCAGCCGTTTCTACGGGTGCCGATTGCTCTACCGTGCAGCCTCATCCACAGCCTTCATTTCTTTTGATATAAAGTCTTGCTCTGTAGCTCAAGCTGGCCTGGGTCATTCTGTTATAATGAGGCACAAAGAAAGGATCTGTTAGCTGGCCGTGGTGATGCACACCTTTAATCCCAGCACTCTGGAGGCAGAGGCAGGCAGGTCGCTGTGAGTTCGAGGCCAACCTGGTCTAAAAGAGTTCTAGGACAGCCAGGGCTACACAGAGAAACGCTGTCTCTGCTGGAGTGACAGGAAGCCCTGGGTTCCATCCCTGCCCACCTGCTAGACTAGCATTCAGGAAACAGAGAACCCATGAGTGCAATGTCAGCACCAGCTGTATTTTGAGTTCAAGGCCAGGCTGGGCTACTTGAGACCTGCTTTCACATTTTCCTTCTTAAACTAGGCCTACCCCAGCCCCTCTAAGTTTCTGGGGGCTGGAAGGCTGAGGGCACAGCATCAGGTTGCTCCTGCCAGGCAGGACACAGAGCCAGTCGGGGCCGTAGCTGTGCCCCAACTCCTCCTCTGTAAGCTGATGTCAGCCTATGGTAAGTTTCTGCAGCACTTGCAAAGAATTGCTTTGCATTTTATTTCAATGGAGTCTTCTTATTTTTATTTATTTATTTGTTTGTTTGTTTGTTTTTGAGACAGGGTTTCTCAGTGTAGCCTTCCCTGTCCTGGACTCACTTTGTAGACCAGGCTGGCTTCGAATTCACAGTGATCTGCTTGCCTATGCCTTTCGAGTGCTGAGATTAAAAGTGTGCGCCACCAGGCCCGGCAAGGAACTCAATCTTAAAACAAAAACAGGTCTGCTTTAAATTTTCCTTAGGTGTATATCTCTATGGGTATGTAATGTGGGTGCAGATATCCACAGAGGCCAGCAGGAGGCACCAACACTCCCAGAGCTGGACTTAGAGGCAGCTATGAGCCACTTGACGTGAGTGCTGGGGGCTGAATTCAGGTCCTCTGCAAAAGTTGTATGTGCTGTTAACCAGCGAGCCATGGCTCCAGTCCAAGGGACCCCCCCTTTTTAAATTTTTTTTTTTGAGGGAATGTCTATTACAGAGAGCAGATCCTGTCCTCAGGGACAAAGGTTAGTTAAAGCGGATCACTGGGTCATCAGTCACCTGCTAGTCACTCAGCAGCGTGCCCCTGAAAGCCGAGCTCTGGCCAACGACAGGAGGGATGGCTCAGGAGGCGTAGTACCCAGCCTGCGGTGTCTGCACTGAGCGAAGTCAAATCACAAGTGTGGCCTTCTGTTTTGTTGCAGTGACGGACTTGCAAACTTTGTTTTCCATTTTATTCCCTGACAATTCTGGGGACAAATCTCAGAGTCTTTTTGTTTGTTTTTAAGATTTATTTATTATGTATACAGTATGCATCAGATCACATTATAGATGGTTGTGAGCCACCATGTGGTTGCTGGGAATTGAACTCAGGACCTCAGGAAGAGCAGTCAGTGCTCTTAACTGCTGAGCCATCTCTCCAGGCCCCAAACCTCAGAGTCTTGCTGAACAGAAATCAAATTTGTTGGTGTTCTTAGAGTCGTTTTTCTTATATTGACATGTGAATGTGTGTGTGTGTGTGCGCGCGTGTGTGTGTACATGGGTATACACGTCAGAGTGTGCCTGGGAGGTTAAAGAACAAATCTGCAGGGCTTGGAGCTCCCTTTTCACTAAGAGGGTCCTCAGGCCATCAGGTTGGGAGTATTCAACCCATGGGACTATTCTACAGGCCCCAATTGTGGCACCTTTTGTTTTTCTAGCACTCAGGACTGAGCCCACGTGGTGCATGTGGTCCACCCCTGAGCATACCCCCAGACCTCACTGGGGGATTCTGGCAGGGGCTGTAGCCCTAAGCAATGGTCCCCCATCCTCACTGGGGTTTCTAGGCAGGGGCTCTACCTCTGGGCCACACCCATGACTCTTTGCTTTTATTTTAAGACACAGATTCGCTAAGTTATCCAAAATGCCTTGGACTGGTGATGCTTTTGGCTCAGCATCTCCTGTAACTGGGATGACCTGTCCCCCTAATAAAGCAACTAAACAGGGACCTGCAGAGCTCGCTCAGAGGTTAAGAGCACTGACTGCTCTTCCAGAGGTCTGGAGTTCAATTCCCAGCAACCACATGGTGACTCACAACCATCTATAATGTGATCTGATGCCCTCTTCTGGCCTGCAGGTGTACATGCAGGCAGAGCACTGTCTACATAATAATAAATAAATCTTTTTTGTTGTTGTTGTTGTTTTTTGTTTTTTGAGACAGGGTCTCTCTGTGTAGCCTTGGCTGCCTTGGACTCGCTCTGTAGACCAGGCTGGCCTTGAACTCACAGCGATCTGCCTGCCTCTGCCTCCCAAGTGCTGGGATTAAAGGCGTGCGCCACCACGCCCAGCTCCAATAAATAAATCTTTAAACAGCTTCCTGCAGAGGTCGGGCGGAACGCAGCTGCTGTCAGGTAGGGTGCTGAGCACCTGGGCTCAGGGAGCAGGGAGAGGTGGGTGAGGAGTCAGAGCCGATGTTCCAGATACAGCTTTTCTCAGAGAACCCTTAGTCCTTCTGGGGCCGGGATACTTGTCACATGGGTAAGGCGAGCTTAGGGAGACAGTGTCCTTCTGCAAACGACTGCTCGGGAAGGTAGAGCTTTTGTGCGGCTGGTCTGAGGGAGAACGCAGACAAGCCCTTTAGCCTGAAGAAGGAAGAGGCCCTGAGGGTCTCAGGCTCTGCTCTGCAGCAGAGAACTTTGGAAGTCTTTTCCAGCAGGCGTCAAGGACCTAGGCAGGCACCTGTGTCTCTCGGTGACCGGTGGGACTAGACTCTGGGGATCTTCAGAAGCCTCGAGATTGTTCCCTCCTCCACAATCTGGTTTTAACCAGCCATAGAATTCACATGGCAAGCCGGGCGGTGGTGGCACACGCCTTTAATCCCAGCACTCGGGAGGCAGAGGCAGGCGGATCGCTGTGAGTTCGAGGCCAGCCTGGTCTACAAAGTTAAGTCCAGGACAGCCAAGACTACACAGAGAAACCCTGTCTCGGAAAAAAATAAAAAAGGAATTCATGCTGGGTGTGGTGGCATGTGCCTTTAATCCCAGCACTTGGGAGGCAGAGGCAGGCGGACCACAGTGACTTTGAGGCCAGCCTGATCTACAGAGTGAGTCCAGGACAACCAAGGCTACATAGAGACCCTGTCTCCAAAAACCAAAAAAAAAAAAAAAAAAAAAAAAAGAATTCCCATGGCCACCTGGTTAACAGTGGGCTCCTGTAGGCTCCATCACTTCAGCGCTGCTGGATCCTTGACCCCACCCTGCAGTGCAAGATTGGATGGACCTGGGTGGCCAGTGGCAAGCAACAAGGTGCAGGGGCCTGAGGTTCCCAGGAGGCTAGCTCTGCGAAGGTTCAGTGAGAGGCTGAGCAGTTGGCCCCAAGTCACACAGCAATGGCATGGTGAGAGGTCACCTCATGCCCATTACCCAGTAACTTTGAACAACTACCCTGAACTACTCCGTGGAGGGTATTTCCAGCGAATCCTGCCTGTTTACAGGACCCTGTGGCTGCTCTGAAGACTTAGCTGTAGCTAACTAGTTCCCATAGAGAGAAGCAATGTGCCCTCTGGTGGTCAAAACGCTGAAATGACTGGGAGTGAGGACAGAAAGATGGCTGGCTAAGTGGGGACATCTGGGGGGGGGGGGGGCGCGGGGACGTCCGAGGGAAGAATGCCCCGTGCTTGCAGGAAACCCACCTCAGAGCAACTCCTCTCTTTCCTCAAAACTCTGGTTCCAACGCCCCCTTCCTCACCCCCAGCAAGCCGATCTTATGGCATCAGAAACATCCACGGTCAGTCCCGTTCTCTCCCCCAGCCGCGTGGGGCTGAGGTGTTCGTGTGCCTTTCCGAGACGGTCGATGAGATGTTGAGTGAACAAGCAAATACACACAGGAACTAACCTCGGGGACACTCTGGGGCTAGCCAAACGACGCAGGCGTCATTCACTCCTCGAGGGTTGCACAGGCTGCCTCTACCAGACAACGGATCCCTTCCTCATCCTCATCCCCAGCATTTTGTGGGGACGCCTGATGTGTATCATCCAGACGGAATACTCGCTTCCGCCCCGGCGCTGTCCTTACGGCTCTCAAGGGGCACATAAGGCTATGGAGAGGGGCTATAGAGACCGCCGAGAAGACGACATTGCAGCCGAGACTTGAACACGAGAAAGACAGGTGCACGGGACTATAGGGAACTGTGCGCTTGGAGAGGCACAGACAGTGCGAGCAAATGGCATCAGAGGCAAGCTGGCCGGGTGGGCCGCACGGGGGCAAGGACGAGGGGAAACGGAGGCCTGGCAGGTTGAGGGACAAGGGGAGCCCCGTAAGCTCCACCCCTTGAGCGACCCCGCTCCGCCTCCGTACCTGGCTCATGGAGGTCTCTACGTCCAATGCTGGCCCTGCCGACTCACACAGCCTCGCACCCGCCTTCGCGCTTGCCCATCCTGGTTGCCAAGGAGACGGCCCGGCAAGCTTGAGGCCCCGCCCCTCGCAGGCTCAGCGGACCCTACCAAGAAGAGTCACCTCGCCACTTAGCCCCTGCGCCACCTAGTATGCCACCATGCCTGACCTCCCCCAGCCTCCGAGCCTGGCTTCGCCTCCGAAAACCGTTGCCAAGGAGATCCGCCATCGCGCCATCCTTGAACTTCCGTAATCTTCCTGCCTGACTCCGCCCCTCCTCCCGGTTGCCAAGAACGCTCGGCCCCGCCCACATCCGATGGGACACGCCCCCGAGAGGCTCTGTCGTTTTTTTGACCCCGCCTCTGTCCCGGTTACCTAGGAGACAAAGCCCCGCCGCCTCGCCGTCAGGCCCCACCCCTCACGCCCGGCCCCGGGTCTCCGGCTTCCGGCTGTACCTACTTTGTCCTAATGCGGCCACCGTTCTCCCGGAGACGGCCCCGCAGCGCGCTGCCCGCGTCCCTCCGCGAGCCCCACGCTCGCCGTGCGTGCCGTGCGTGCATGCGTGAGCGTGCGCGGGCGCGTCGGCCGGCGAGGGAGTAGCAAACGGCCGGCGGCAGGCGCCGCGCGGGGGGCGGGCGGCGCGGAGGCGGCGGTGGCCATGGCCGAGGCGTCGCCGCAGCAGCCCGGACGGTACTTCTGTCACTGCTGCTCGGTGGAGATCGTGCCGCGCCTGCCGGTGAGATCCGGACGGGAGGGCGGTGGGGCTGTGCGCGCGAGGCTGGCTAGAGGGGAGATTGGGACCCGGCGCGATGCGAGCGGCGTGGCGGGTAGGTCCGAGAACCCTGGGCGGCGGCGAGTCACCCCCGTGGCCGGGGCGGGGGGGGGCGGGAACGGGACACCCGGTGGGGATCGGAAGCCGAGCTCCGCTCCGGGGACGGCCGCCGAGCGCGTGGCCGGGACGCGGGGGCGCGCAGCGCGGCCTCGAGCGCCCGCCCGCCCGCCCGGGGCCTCGCAGCTGCGCCCAGAGTAGCCGCGAATCCGACGGCGGAGCTTGAGGGTCTGGGCCGGTGAGCCCTGGCCTCACCTGGCTGTTACAGGCCTTGTGTTATTGCTTCCATGTGGCTTTGACCGGCTGCAGCTCCGCGCCCCGGTTCCCACCTGGGTGTCATCAAGCCTCCCTGCTGCTTCCTGGGTCCCGAGGACCCTTGCCTGTGTGTCCTGCATCTTAGCCAGTTCAAGATGGGTTTTGGCCAGGCGCATCCCAATCCTGCAGGCTTCCTGAGAGTGACTGACTAGTTCTGTGCCCGGGATCCCCAGACCTCCCCTTTTCCCAGGTCAGCGTGGTCAGCCCTGTGCCTGGTGGCTAGCTCTTAGGTTTGTTTCTAGGGCAGCACCTTACTGCTCCATACCCAGGTGTGAGGCTCACTCTCGGGAAGGTTCTCCTCCCTGGCTTTCCCAGGCCAAGCATGCAGCATGCTCCTCCTTTTGGAGAAAAGGAAGTCTGCGTGGATCCTGGCATATGTGGTACCTAATCTGGTGTAAGCTATACCGGTTCCTTGCAGAGATGGTGGCGGAATGGCTTGTTGGGGTGAAGGGTGGTTGGTGAGAGCTGGTGTAGCCCTTTCTAGTCTCTCTGCACGCTACCCCTGGGTGGTGACATTGTGGCATTCCTCAGGGCAAGAATTATTCTACATGTGAAGCGGGGGGTACTGGTGGCTCACGCCTGTAATCCCAGCACTCAGGAGGCAGAGGCAGGCGGGTCGCTGTGAGTTCGAGGCCAGCCTGGTCTACAAAGCGAGTGCAGGACAGTCAAGGCTATACATAGAGACTCTGTCTCAAAAAACAAAAACAACAACAAAAAGAATTCTTCTACAGGTGATATACAAGAATTCAGTTTGGGCCAGGTGTGGCAGCGCTCAGGAGGCAGAGGCAGGCGGGTCTCTGAGCTGGAGGCCAGCCTGGTCTACATAGTGAGTTTCAGAACAGCCAAGGATACACAGAGAGACCCAGTTTAGAAAAGAAACAAACAAAAGGCGGCTTTAGAGGGAGTGGAATTTGGGGTGCCATGCACGCCCGAGATGTGGGAAAGTCCCTGATGGTCATTTCTGCTTCTCTGCTTCCTGTGCCTCTGCCCTGCCTCCCCACATCTGCCTTGATTTCCCCTCCCCTTCCCTCTCCTCAGTATTAGGGACTGTGCAGCCCCTGAGCATCATTGTGAACTCTGGGAGACGGCCTGAGCCCGTGTGCACTTGGCTGTTGGTTTACTGGTTGAGACCATGTGCCTGGCCAGGGCCATCCTGCGAGCCCAGCGACCCAGCACTGTTTTTGCAGGGAGGGGTGTTTAGACAGCAGCAGGCCTGGTTTTTATTTCTTTGGCTTTTGGAGACAGTGTTTCTCTGTGTAGCCCTGGCTGTCCTGGAACTCATTCTGTAGCCCAGGCTGGCCTCAAACCCAGAGATCTGTCTGCCTTTGCCTCCCAAGCGCTGGGATTAAAGGTGTGCGCCACCACTGCCTGGCCAGCATGGGTGTTTTTTGTATGAGCACCTGTCATGCTAAAGGGAGCTGGGGCAGGTCTGTGGCATCAGTGGTACGTGCCAAGTGCACGTTACAGGATAGGCCACTCTGAATGCGGTTATAGTGACGGCTGCTTCTCAGACACCTGAGTTGGTCTCCAGAGACACGTACTTCCAGTGGTGGCATTTTCACAGGGCCACAGGCACTTGGTGTCATTAGCTGCCCAGTATGCTGCGCATCCCAGACCAGCAGCGCCTTCTCTGGTCTCTCTAACGCAGTGGTCCTCAGCCTTCCTATTGCTGGGAACCTTAACATAGTTCCTCATGTTGTGGTGACCCCCTACTTCATAACTAATTTTGCTACTATTGTGAGTCAGATTATGTAAACATCTGATGTGCAGGTTATTTGATATTGGACCGCTGTGAAAAGGTTGTTCGACCCCCAGAGGGGGTTGTTACCCACAGGTTGAGAACCGCTGTTCTAATGGGTAACTTGTGTCGGTGTCTGTGCAGCTATGGCTGCCAGAGCTTCAGGGTGTTGGGGAGATGGCTTGGCTGGGAACCTGTCAGCAGGAAGCAGAGGAGTCAGCCAGAGCCGAAGGCTGTGGGGCGCTACGAGCCTAGACTTGATCGTCTGCAGGGTGTGTTGGTGGAGGCCATGTGATGTACAGGTGTACAGGTGTGGACATGGAGCGTCCATGGGCAGGCACCTGAGGCCTGGCTCACTTTGCCTGCTCACTGTCCCGTGGGCTGAGCATGAGGGGACCTGGCTTGGGCCCTGAGCAGAGCCACTCTTACAGACAGGGCCCCGGCATGGGAGAGGGCTCCCACCTTTCTGGTAAGAGCTGGTGCTGCGTGGACTCGTGAGACAGGTAGTGGCTGAATGTTTGAGTGATAGGAGGCAGGGCCAAGGCAGTGACACTTCGGCCAGAGATCCTTGGCAGTCAGTCCTCTCCGGCCACCTCAGCCCCCACCTTCCCCATAGGCACTCAGAATGGTCGCTCAGTGTGTGTTCCAAGGGTCGCCCTATGTCTTGTGGCTGTCCTACAGTCTCAGGTCTCTTAGCATGGTGGCGGTGGGGGTCTTCTTCTCAGGACAGGATGTCATTTGGACCAGGCAAGGCAGAATGGCCTCTGCTGGGTGACCCTTGGCATCAGCTTCTGTGAAGGGTGCCTGAGAGACATTTGGCAGTGGATGTGAGCTGACCCCAATCATGTCCCTGGGCTGTGGCCAGTGAGGGATGGCTGGATGTGGAGGTTGAGGCAGAGAGTGTGCCAAAGCATACGTGTTCTGATGTTGTACTGTGCCAGGCAGGGTGGGGCTGGTCTGACTTCTGCCCCACCTAAGGTGGGACCACCAAGCTCTGGCAAGCCCTGCCCAGTGCCTGCTAGCTGCCTTAGGTCAACTGAGTCACGCTGGCATTGCCCTGGTGACTAATGGCGTGCCCCTTCACATAGTCATGGTAGCACATTCAGCTGTGGAAGTGTGTCTGCAGGGGTGGTGAGCAGGCCTCGAGTCTGATTGTCCACGGGGCCACCCTCCCTAGAGCGTGTGCCATGTAAAGCCCACTGGTCAGGCCTGTGGCCACTTGCTTTAGGGTCTGTTCTGTCAGCGAGAGGCCTTTGGTCTTGGCTGCCTGCCTGCATCACTGCCTTAACACTTAATACTATGGCCTTGTGGGGAGCACGCTCTGCACCTGTTGGGGCTACCTGTGTGCACTGTTATCCCTTGAGGTGTCCTCTGAGGCCGAGGGCTCTGGCTACGTTTGCACAAGTGTGGCTCGCAGTTGGTCTTAGGAAGCATTGCCTGTTTTCCAGACCTTCTCTTGCTTTCCATACATTGGTCCCTAGGTGTCGGTGTCCCACCATTGTGTGTCTGAGAAGGGACTGCAGGTCCTGTCATTGTGGGGTGCACCGTGGCTCTCATCTTTACTGGGACTGGGAGGTAACTAGAGGAACCTAGGCTTGGGGAGGCCTGGCAGGTCTGCAGCTGCTGAGGCTGTGGGAGGCCATTACTGCCCTTGCTGCCCTGTGTCCCTCAGGCCCAGGTACACAACTACCTTATGTTGCTTGGGATGGATCGCCATACTGACCCCTGCCTCTCCCGCAGGATTACATCTGCCCGAGGTGTGAGTCTGGCTTCATTGAGGAGCTTCCAGAAGAGACCAGGTAGTGAGCAGGGCTAGGGGCTGCCAGGGCCTGGCCATCCCTGTCCTGAGGACCTGGGAGGGGCTTCACAGCACCTGACAGGCTCGCTCTTGCTCTCTCCCCAGGAACACAGAAAGCAGCTCTGCCCCCTCCACAGCCCCCACCGACCAGAACCGGCAGCCATTCGAGGTGAGTCAGGTCCCTGGTCCCAGGCCCTCCCCTGCCCTGCAGGTTGGCACATACCCGTCCCACACTTGGTGGTGCTCTAACTGCCCTGACGGTTGTCTTCCCATCTGTGGGATTGTTAAAGAACTTTCTGCCTTCGCTGTCTGTGGTACTGGCAGGCTCACTGCATCCTCTCCACAGAATGTGGACCAGCACCTGTTCACGCTGCCCCAGGGATACAGCCAGTTTGCTTTCGGCATCTTCGATGACAGCTTTGAGATTCCCACGTTCCCCCCTGGGGCACAGGCCGATGATGGCAGAGACCCTGAGAGCCGGCGAGAGAGAGAGCACCAGTCCCGGCATCGGTATGGGGCCCGGCAGCCCCGTGCCCGCCTCACTGCCCGGCGGGCCACTGGCCGGCATGAAGGCGTCCCCACGCTGGAAGGGTGAGTGGCCTGGCGTAGCTGGTGAGGACCCCACTACCACAGTGGGACATACAGACCCACTGGGACATGCATCTCCAGATCCCCCTCAGGGCCTCACCTGGCTGCCTATGGGAGCCATTTGGCCACCTCTCTCTTTAAACAGGTCCCAAAGAGTCTGGGTCACCCACAGTAGCTGAGTGCTGCACCCCAGCCACTGTGGGCCCACACCCTTGGGGCCATGATCTGTGGCTTCTGGCTACTGGGAGTCCCTGTGAAAAATGACTGCCTCCCATTGCACAGGGGGCACATGCCTGTCACCCCAGCACTTGGATGGTGGAGAAAGAAAGATCACTTTCAGTTCAAGGCTGCCTTGGTCTGCTTGCTGAGCTGGAAGCCATCCTGGCCTCCAGAACAAGCCTCTGCCTTGTGAGGTGTGCTGGCCACTGCAGGCCCCTGTGACACTGTCTCTCCCACAGGATCATCCAGCAGCTTGTGAATGGCATCATCTCCCCAGCCGCTGTACCTAGCCTGGGCCTTGGTCCCTGGTGAGTAGGGGACGGGTGCCCGGCCCCTCCCACCCTGCGCCCCCTGACCCGGCCTCTCCCCCCCAGGGGCGTCCTGCACTCGAACCCAATGGACTACGCCTGGGGGGCCAACGGCCTGGACGCCATCATCACACAGGTACAGCGGGCCATTCAGGGGCCAAGAGGACAGCCTCATGACGCGGATGGGCGTGGGCTCTGCACCGCTCTGCTGTCAGACAGCTCAGTGGCTGGTCCCCCTTCCCCTCCCCTCCTGAAGGATGTCTGATGCCCTGGGTGGGCAGTCTCCTGTGCCGGAGCTGTACATCTCAGATGGTCCTGAGGCTTAATGGGCCTGGTAGGAGCCGCCCATGGGAACCGTGCCCCCTCAGCCAGGCCTGGTAGAAGCTGCCCATGGGAGCTGTGCCCCCTCAGCCAGGCCTGGTAGAAGCTGCCCATGGGAGCTGTGCCCCCTCAGCCAGGCCTGGTAGAAGCTGCCCATGGGAGCTGTGCCCCCTCAGCCACGGCTTCTTGTCTTTCAGCTCCTCAATCAGTTTGAGAACACAGGCCCCCCACCTGCCGACAAGGAGAAGATCCAGGCCCTTCCCACAGTCCCTGTCACAGAGGAGCACGTGGGTATGCTCGCTGCGGTGGGTGGACAGAGTCCCGGGGACCTCCCGCTGTGGCCTGCCTCTCACCGCCCTGCTTCCTCTGCAGGCTCTGGCCTGGAGTGCCCAGTGTGCAAAGACGACTACGCACTGGGTGAGAGTGTGCGGCAGCTGCCCTGCAACCACCTGTTCCACGACAGCTGCATTGTGCCCTGGCTGGAGCAGGTGACTGTGCCCTGCACTCCCAGGCGGCCCACAGACATGGACCCTACCTGACCCAAGCCCAGGCGCCCTGCTTCCTTCTGACCCCAAGCCTGACTGACACACTTAACTTAGACCCAGTCACAGCTCTGACCGTGGCCCTGACCTGCTTGCCTGCCAGTCAGAACCCTTGGGCTCATCCTGACTGAAATCCTGACCTAGCCGAAGCTCACCTGACAGCACCATCCCTTAGCTCTGAGCCTGCCTACGATGCCTGTCTCCAGCCATGGCCTCTGACTGCTACTGGACCTAAGGCTGACCCCATTCTAGCTCTGGCTTTTCTCTGCTCCCAACCTGGGTCAGAGTATGTTAGTGCAGTGCTTTGCTGGCCTTGCTGATGGGCCTGTCTGCCACCCTGAGTATCTGCCATACGGCCATCTTATCTGGACCCAGACCCTGACTTTGCCCCAAGTTCAGACTCTGATTCTGTCACCCTGACTGACTTTAATCCGAGCTCTGACCCTGAGCCAGGCAGGTCATGACCTTGATTTAACCTTGTCCTGACCCCAGTCTAACCCTCCTCTCTCCTCAAGCACGACAGCTGCCCGGTCTGCCGCAAGAGCCTCACTGGACAGAACACGGCCACCAATCCCCCGGGCCTGACCGGAGTGGGCTTCTCCTCGTCCTCGTCCTCATCCTCGTCCAGCTCGCCCAGCAACGAGAACGCCACAAGCAACTCCTGAGTCCCACCTGGCCATCCCCCCGGGGCTCAGTCATCCCACACCCCAGGCGCCCCAGCACCGCCATGGCCGTGGACTGGAGGTGCTGCTCCGTGGCGGCCAGCAGCACCTGGCGGGCCCCAGGCTGCAGTAGGCTCGGACTTGGCCATGGCCGCTCCTGTTTGGAGGTGCACACGTGGGCCCCATGTTCCCAGCGGGCGCCTTCAGTCCGTCTTTAACCTCACCCTCCAAATGTTCAACGGCAGAAGGGTTTTTATGATTTTAAATTATTACTGCTTTGAAATAAATGGACGTTTGAGCCACGTGTGGCCATGCATGATCTGTGGAGTCAGCAGAACTGTCGCCAGGCCCAGCCCGCCACCTGGGAGGCCGGGCCAGCACCCAGCCAGCACCGGCCTCGGGACCACGAGGGTGACCAGCAGACCCAGGAACAAACTGCTCCGGCAGACGACTTCTTTTTTTTTTTTTTTTTTTTTTTTTTAAAGGGAAATGTGTGTTATCTGGAAAGCTATTTAAAATACACCTACTCAAAAAGCAGAGCCCATGGCTTGGCGTCTTCCTTCAGCCAGGGTACCCATGACTGCCTGGTGGGGCAGCTGTAGGGCGGGTTTGTTCTGGCAGAGGCCTGGTGGGACCCAGCCCTCAACGCTGTTTGCTAGGAGGCAAGATTTGAACTGCTGCTCTCAAGAGCTGCGTGGGTGGGAGGCCACCTGGTGAGAGACCACATGCTGGGCCTGGGACCTGGGACCCTCAGTCTCATACCACTAGGCTGCTTCTGCTGGGGTGATGGACCTGGAACCTCTCTGAGGGCCACCTACACCACGCCACCATTGCCATGGATGAACAGGTGCTAGCCCTCTTGCTCCCAAGCTTCCATGGAGGAGACCCGCAGCCTGCCCAGCCTGCCCTGAAGAGCCCAGAGGACCGCGTGCTGCTTTGTCCCCATGCTTGTGCTGTTGTCCTCCACACTGCCATGGTCTGGGGTCGGTGGTGCTTACCTGGCAAAGCCTGTCAGCCACATCCCGAACCCTGAGAGCCTCAGAGCAGGTAACCAGGCAGATCGCGATTCCCTGGAGATGCTGACCCGCCACCGTGTCATGCCTGGGACAAGCAGCCGTGCACGTTAGCCATTGTTGATGGGTCAGACTCTGACACTGGCCTCCCCAGGCTATGTTCTAAGTGACAGCAGGCTGATCCCTCCTGGTGAATCCAGGAAACTCAGGCATTGAACGTATCCCAGTGTCCAGAGGCGCCACATCAGCCTTTTATCACTGCACTGGGGAGGCAGAAGCAGGCGGGTCTCTGTGCATTGGAGGCCAGCCTGGTCTACAGACTGAGTCTAGGACAGCCAGGGGCTACACAGAAACCCTGTTTCAAAAAACAAACAAACAAAAGTAATAATAAAATTAATTTTTATGAGTACAAGGAACAGGGTCTGTGCACATGAGTGCAGGTGCCTGCAGAGGCCAGAAAAAGCCAGCGCCTCTGGAGTGGGGGGAGACACAGGTGACTGCAGACCCCCTGGAGAGCAGGAAGTGCTCTTAACTCCTGCCCCTACTCTGACTGTGTGGATGGAATATGTGTCATTGTTCCTGCTGTCCTGGGTGGGCCCTGCCCTCTGCCACAAGTCTACCTTGTCTCATCCGCCCAGTGTGTCCCCATCTCCAAGCCTTTCCATGCTGTGCCCAGAGCACACGTCAGGCAGAGCCCAGCCTTGCTCTCATCTCCAAACTCTGTGGATGGAAACTGTCAGGTGTGTGGATCTTGAGAGGGGCCCTGCTATGTCTCCCTGGGTGCCTGGCGGCCAGCAGGCACCCAGCTTGTGACACAGAGAAAGGCATGTATATAGGCCCCGGGTCCCTGGCCTGGGCCCCTTGCTGCCCAGCCCCAGATCTTCCAGGCCCTCTCTCTGTGCCACCCAGGCCTCCTGAACCATCAGCAGGCTCTTCAAGACGAGACCAGCACTGGCAGGAAGTGTGTGGACAGTTGGTGCCGACGTGTCCGCCTGCCTTGCCGGGGAATGCCCTGGCCATCCAGTGCCAGGAACATGGGTCGGCCGCGGTGCCTCCAGCGTCTTGAGGCGTATGTGTTGTAGCCATTCTCCTCAATTCGCTCCTGGAACCTACAGTCCACAGAGCAGGCCCGCTGCAGGGCGGGTGTGGTGAGGCTGGCCATCTGCCCCACCAACCGTCACCACCCAGTAGCCGTCCACTGCCCGCCCGTCACTCACCGACCCGTAGAGGCGGCCCCTGCGGTTCATGGCCACATAGAAGCCCGAATACACAGCCTTGATCACCACAGTGCCCACACGGACCGAGCGGATCTCAACAATGCCTGCACGGGAACAGGGGGGCATAGTCGGACAGCAGCCACACTGGGCTCCCCAGGCCCCATCACCGCTGTGTCCCCAACTCCAGCTGGCGTGGACCCTGGAGACTAGACATGGCACTTCCCTGGATGAAGAGGAGCCTGTCTGCAACCTCCGGGAGCTGAGGAACACAGGTTGGCCAGCAAAGACCTGGGGAGCCCCGACGTCATAAACAACGCGTGGGCACCAACTGTATGCCCTCTGCTTCATGGAACTTACACAACCGTGGGTGGGTGGTGCCAACTGGACCCACTTCCAGAAGGGAAACAGGTCCAGGATAGGAAGAGCCAGCTTTGGACCTCATCTGTCCATTCAACCCGCCTGGAACGTCCCCTTGACAAGCCCTACCAGGATGAGTCCGGCTTTCCTCACAGGGAACGGCCCACCCCCACTATGGGTCTCTGCATCCTGTCCCTCTTTGGAAGCTTGAAGCACCAGGCCGGAGACATAAGTCACAGCATCCTTCCACCATCCCTAACCCCCTATGGAATTAGTGCATTTGCTCCATCTCAGAAGGCTGGAGACCATGGGCCATCTTGGTTAGCACCATGTGGTAACTACCAAGTTAAGGAGGGAAGTGCCCCGTCCACACAGAGACTGTCACCTATCACCCCATCCCCAGTGGGAGCAAACTCAGTACTGAAGGGCCAGGTCACTCAGCTGGGCCTCTTCCCCAGCCTGGGGCCACGCCGCCTGGCTGTGCTACCACGGATGGACCTGCCCAGCCAGTCCCCTGTCATACCCTCGTCCTGTGTGGCCTAATGAGGGCCTTGGAACCCAGATGAAAGCCACTGGGATGGGCAGTTCCCTGTCACCTGTCCAGGGCCCAGCTCAAACCATCCCAGGAACTCCTGCCAGAGTTGAGCACCAAGGAAGCTGGTTGTGACCATCAACCCCAGCTTCCTCCTCACCACCGCCTTGCCACATACATGCCACAGGCACTTATGGAAGGCCATCTGTATGCAAGGCAGGGCTCGGAGCAGACCCAGCTCCATTCCTGGTCTCTTAGCAAGACCTTGAGATCAGACATCCGTCCCTCTTGCCTCATTTGCCAAATAGGGGTGCCTGGCAACATAGGGAATCTCACTTCAGGCAGGTCTCGACCCAAGGGGGGGCGGGAATCCCGTCTCATCAGTTTGCCCCTGTTCGTAGGCCAGTGTCCCCACCCAGCGGTCCTTGCTTTGCCAAGGAGGAGCCCCCACGGGAGGTGTGCCCATCTCGCCCTGCTGCCCCAGCACTCACTGTCCTGGCCGTGCCGCCAACGCGTCCCCTGCACACGTCCACCAGGGTCCACACGCAGGAAGAAGTGGGTGGAGGAGAAGAGGCGGCGCCAGCGCACGTCGCCCTCCAGATGCGGGTACCCGCCCGGGGCGCCCGGTGCCCGCGCCAGCAACAGCCAGACCAGGCCCAGCCAGAGGCGGCGGCGCATCCCGACCTGTGCCCGGCGGCGCGCGGTGGCCGGGCTGCACAGTCGGGGGCGTGGCTAGGGCCGCTGCGGTCCAATGGGCGTGAGGGGGCGGGGCCGCCTCGGCTCCACGCGCGGGGACGGTGCGCTCCTGTTTGTCCCCCTAGGCAAGTATTGGTCACCCCTGGGGTATGGGTGCGGGTGTGGAAAGGGAGACAAAACGAGATCTCAGAGGAACAGAGATTGAAGACAGACCAGAGATGGAGAAAGACTGAAAACAGAGAGATCACGAAGAATCAGAGACAAAAGACACTGAGAAGACAAAAGAAGTACAGACAGACACACGCTGTGTAAGAGATGGACAGGTGACAGTGAGGTAAACCAGATTTCAAGTCTCAGTCTGGCCAGCCTGGGCCGAGCATGCACAGGACAGCGTCTCCTCCTTTATGTAGAGAAGTCTGAGGCTACCCTTGCGGAAACCATGCAGGGGAGGAGCGGGAGGTGAACCGTAGGCAGAGTGGACAGATGCGGGAACCTGTCTTTGGGCAGGAGGGACAGACAGGTATGTCACCACCCGCTTTGAGCACTGAGGACGAGGACAGCGTCTGGGCAGCAGAACTACGGCGGTGTGTCCACCCCCACACCTGCAGCCACACTCATGCCCGGGAGACACCGTTGTCACCCGCACCTCCAGCAGCCAGTGGCTCTGACCGTGGGTGCAGTGACCTTCCGATGCGGTCTGGAGTCACTGGTGCTGGGGAACCTCGGTCCTCAATGCCAGTCCCCTCCCCCTAGCCCCAGGTGGCACCTTTAATTAGCACCTGGGTGAGGTTCACTGACAAGTTTACCTTTTGGGGAACCCTCTGGAAAGACAACCAGTCCTTCAGGTGCCAGGATTCCTTCCTGGTGGCTCAGTAGATCCCGACTCTCCCTGCACCTGGGCAGGTCACAGCAGAGGGTGGTGCCCAGGATAAAAGACACCAGCGTGTCCCTATGCCTGGGTCCAGCTGGGGCTCACACTGCACACACACAGCCCAAGGCCCTGTGACTCCTCCGGACCGTCCACACCTGCGTGCTTCCTCTGTGAGGAGGGCTGGCAAGGGAATGTTGGTCTGGAAGGATACACTGAGCAAGGTACCCTGGAAAACACAGTACAATGGCACCTAGCCACTGTTGGCGTGTGCTTTTGTTGTTGTTGTTATTGTTTAGGTTTTCCAAGACAGGGTTTCTCTGTGTAGCCCTGGCTGTCCCGGACTCGCTTTGTAGACCAGGCTGGCCTCGAACTCACAGCGATCCACCTGCCTCTGCCTCCCGAGTGCTGGGATTACAGGGTTGTGCCACCATCCCCGGCTTTGGCACGTACTTTTAAAATCTATTTTTGTTTTGATTTCTTTTTGTTAATTTTTTTTTTTTTTTTTTTGGTTTTTTCGAGACAGAGTCTCTCTGTGTAGCCTTGGCTGTCCTGGACTCACTTTGTAGACCAGGCTGGCCTCGAACTCACAGCGATCCGCCCACCTCTGCCTCCCGAGTGCTGGGATTAAAGGTGTGCGCCACCACGCCCAGCTCTTTTTGTTAATTTTTAATTTATTATAATTTATTCATATTACATCCCGATTGTTATCCCTTGTTTTGAATTCTTATATCTCTTTTTCTCTTCTCCACTCCAGTCCCTTTCAATATCCCAACACCAAGTAGGAGAGAAAGTTTCCTGAGAAGAAGGCGCGTTTTTTTTTCCTTAGATACTTTTTGTTGTTTAGGGTCATTGGGTTCCTTGGGGGGAAATCCAATCCTCATTTCAGGACATCTTTTTTTTTCTTTTTTCTTTCTTTTGTGTTTTGTTTTGTTTTTGGAGACAGGGTTTCTCTGTGCAGTCTTGGCTGTCCTGGCTTTTAACCTCTCTTTCCAGCCCTGAACTCACTTGGTAGACCAGGCTGGCCTCGAACTCACAGTGATCCGCCTGCCTCTACCTCTGCTTCCCAAGTGCTGGGATTAAAGGCTGAGCCACCCCTCTCGGTTCACTTCAGGACATCTTCAGGTTTTTGTCAAACTGCATCAACAGCAACCAGGACCAGCAGCAGCCTTACTCCTCAGAGCCGCCCCCCCACCCCCCATCTCTCTCTGGTCTGGCATTTCCTGTCACTGGCAGAGACCCCACTCCCACATGAGGCAGTTCACAGCTGACAAACATCATGTGCCCTCTCATGAGGTGGTTATCAGCTGTGGACAAACTGGAGCCGCCCCCATAGCCCACACCTGGGATTAAAACAAAAACATGTGCACATATCGCAACCCAAAACTTCCACAGCAGGCCACTTTTGCTCCATGGCGGAACTCAGCGCTCCTCTCTCTGGGTGAACACCTCGCACTCCTGGAGACTTTTGCATTCCATGTGTGAGAGGCCAGGTTGCACATCTGGGAGGTGTCTGACTTGGTTTAATTTAATAACAGCTCATTGAAATATAATTTGCATACCATACAAATCACTCATTCAAAGCATAAACTCAGTCATTAGTGCAAAAGCATTGGGCAACCATCGTCTGTCAAACTCCAGAATGTTCCATCATCCCAAAGGAAGCCCTGGCCTCTTTTTTTTCTTTCTTTCTTTCTTTCTTCTCTTTTTTTGGTTTGTGTGTTTGTTTTTGTTTTTGTTTTTCAAGACAGGGTCTCTCTGTGTAGCCTTGGCTGTCCTGGACTCACTTTGTAGACCAGGCTGGCCTTGAACTCACAGAGATCCTCCTGCCTTTGCCTCCCCGAGTGCTGTGAGAGAGACCCTGTCTTGAAAAACAAACAAACAAACAAACAAACAAACAAAACATCACAGCTGTGGAGGAGCTGGGGTTATGTCACGGCTGTATCTGGCTCACTCTTGCTCTCTTTCTCTCTTCCTGTCCGCGAGGAACAGAGCAGGACCCTGGACTGAAGCTTGGATTTTCAGTTGAAGCTGACGCAGACCTGGACTGACCCACAACTTTCCCTCCACATTTGGCCTACTTGTTGGACCTCTCTGAACCTTCTTCACAGGTGAAGGAAGCACAAAGACAGAACAGGAACCAACTGCATCTCTCTCTCTCTTTCTCTCCAGGGTCTCTCTGTGTAGCCTTGACTGTCCTGGACTCACTCTGTAGACCAGGCTGGCCTTGAACTCACAGCGATCCACCTGCCTCTGCCTCCCGAGTGCTGGGATTTAAAGACGTGCGCCACCACGCCCAGTCCTGCTTCACTGTCTCTCTCTCTCTCTTAATACTTTATGTTTATTTTATGTGCATAGGTAGTTTGTGTAGGTAGTTTGCTACTTTGTGTGTTCTTCTTTTTCCAATTACCACCCTGGTTTCACCCTCTAACTCTAGACAGGAGAGAAAGGAGGATAGAGAGGAAATAGGAAAATCCCTGAATCTAACTTCTTTCCTTTTGTTTCTTATTTGACCTCAGCTACTAACAAACCACAAACAGCCTCCCTAAACAACCAACAACCACAGACCCTCCTTTCAGGTCCCAGCATTAATATACCCTCTAAAAAGTTCGCAGAATTCCAAACGTCACACAACCACATAGTTATCTGCAGCTGGCAAAACCACACCTCTGCTAGAGCTGCTGTGGAGGGTCTGAAGCAACCCCACATCCTCACAGCTGGGATTAAAACAAAAGCACGTTGTTTATTTATTTTTTTTGGGGGGGGGTTGTCGAGACAGGTTTCTCTTTGTAGCCCTGGCTGACCTGGTCTTGCTTTGTATACCAGGCTGACCTTGACCTCGCAGAGATTGGTCACAGAGTTCCATTTTGGTGTTAACACATAATACATATTATGCAGACAGATTTAATTACACAGTTTTCCCCCCCTATAACTCAGTGTCTCTCGGCTGCTGCTGTTCCTTTCTCATTAACACACAGATTTTTTTTTTTCCAGTCTGGAGCATTAAGAAAATTTAAAGTCCTCACTTGGGAGGCAGAGGCAGGTGGATCTCTGTGAGTTCGAGGCCAACCTGGTCTACAAAGTGAGTCCAGCCCAGCCAAGTCTACACTGAGAAACCCTGTATCAGAAAAAAAAAAAGAAAGAAAATTTAAAGTTAGCAGAGCAGGGGCTGGAGAGATGGCTCAGCAGTTAAGAGCACTGGCTGTCCTTCCAAAGGACCCCGGTTCAATTCCCAGCACCCACGCCATGGCTTACAACCATCTATAATGTGATCTAATGTGCACTGTATACATAATAAATAAATAATTTTAAAAAATGTAAGCAGAGCACTGTTGATTCTATCTCTGGGAAGGTCTTCATTTTACCATTGTTTTATAAACATTTCCTAAAAGTGTAACTAGATCTCTCTACACTGCTTGTCCTATAGGATTGTGTGGTATGCCAGTAATATATTTTATGATATAATATGGAAAAATGTGTTTAATTTTATTAGAGACACGTGCAGGGGCATTGTCAGTTTTAGTGTGCATTGGTAACCCGTGGTGACCATTACTTCCAGTTACGGAATCAGGCTTTCCAGAACTCAAGGCAGATGCTCATTGAAACCCTGGAGAGATGGCTCAGCAGTTAAGAGCACTGGCTGTTCTTCCAAAGGACCCCGGTTCAATTCCCAGCACCCACATGGTGGCTCACAACCCTCTATAATGTGATCTGATGCCCTCTTCTGGTGTGCAGGTGTACATGCAGGCAGAGCACTGTATACATGAAGGAGAGGTAAACATGGTTTTTGTTCCGATCCCACGTATGGGATGGGGAACAGACTTGTGAGAGAACAGGTGATGTTAATCCACTAGAAGACGAACCACCTCATGTGGGAGCTTGATTGTGGCCAGCTGAAAAACATCTGTGGACAGACTCTGGGAGGATGCGCATATATATATGTACACACACACACACACACACACACACACACACACACACACACACACACACACACATATATATGGGCCAAAACAGGAGAGGGGAAGCCGGGCGTGGTGGCACATGCCTTTAATCCCAGCACTCGGGAGGCAGAGGCAGGTGGATCACTGTGAGTTCGAGGCCAGCCTGGTCTACAAAGTGAGTCCAGGATGGTCAAGGCTACACAGAGAAACCCTGTCTCGAAAAAACCAAAAACCAACCAAACAAACAAAAAAACAGGAGAGGGGGCTTTTGGAGAGACTTGGGATAGTTTTGGCTGTTCATCGCTCCACTTTGAGATGCTCCTAGAGAGAACTGCTTGAGGGAAGGCTTCGGGGCTCTGGGCTCCTGCTGAGGTTCCGAGTTTTGGTTGCTCCAGGTTCCAGCAGAAGAAATCCTGCTGACTACAGATTCCTCAGAACTGATATCCTTACAGGCTCATTATTGTTTTCTTTAATCTCCTTTCCCTATTGCTTAGGTTAGTCAGTTTATGAGTGAGGTACTGTTGGTTTATAAGTAACAATAATATAATTAAGAAAATTGAGCCTACATATACATTTTTTTAAAATCCTGAATATGTATCAATTACCATTGATGTACAAAAAGTTTGGTGTACAAACTTTAGTTTTCCGAATTCTGCAAAATGAAACATATCCTTCTCCAGATTTCATTTCTTTTGCTGCCTTTGGGGTTAATTCCAGTGAGTAATGGGGCTTGATTATAGATTATATAAGGACCACGTAGGACACTTTTTTGTAAATATGCAATTTTTTTTTTTTGGAGACAAGGTTTCTCTGTGTAGCTTTTGCTGTTCTAGACTTGCCTTGTAGACCAGGCTGGCCTCGAACTCACAGCGATCCGCCTGCCTCTGCCTCCTGAGTGCTGGGATTAAAGGTGTGCGCCACTACGCCCGGCCTTCGTCAATTTCTTTCCTTTTTTCCTTTTCTTTCCTTCCTTCCTTCCTTTCTTTCTTCCTTCCTTTTTTTTTTTTTTTTTTAAGATTTACTTACTTGTTTTATTTATTAGTATACAGTGTTCTTCCTGACTACCAGAAGAGGGCACCAGATTTCATTGTAGATGGCTGTGCTCCTCAATATGGTTGTTGGGAGTTGAACTCAGGACCTCTGGAAGAGCAGAAGGTGCTGTTATCTGCGGAACCATCTCTCCAGCCCCTGCTTTCTTTCTTTCTTTCCTTTTCTTTTTTTTAATTACAAACGCAGGGGAACTCCATGGCTGGTAGCGTCTTCTATATGCTGAGCTTCCAGCTGGGCTTGTACCAGCTGCTTAGGTGCCTGTACATTTTCCTTGGTGTAGGGTTACTGATCTACCCACTGCCAGGGCCATTGGCACTTCATCAGCGGTACCCCATTATAAATTTGGAAACTCAATCTCTGTTACGTCCCGTGTTTAGACAATTTTCACAGTTTGGGGTTGTTTTTGATGACTCATATCAATACATTTCCTAGGGACATCTACCATCTCACCCCTTTTTTTCATTATAGGCTGTCTCTGGAATTTGCGTAATATTAATTTGAGTACCCCAATGCTGGGGGGCTGGGCTGGTGCTCTGTGTATTCAGATGGTAAACTGTGGGCCCCAAGAACTGGCTGGAGTCCAGACAAGTGCGTTCTCATGCACACTCAACTACGCTGTGTAAACTTTGCTCCACGATTATCTCTGATTGGTTAACGGAAAAGCTAGGCATCTTCCAGCTGGGCAGAAGAGAGGCAGGCAGGGCTTCAGTTCCCAGGCTTGGAGCCTCAGGTCGGGACCAGGAGGAGAAGGAAGAAGATGGAGAGAGATGTGGCCTGAAAGACCGGATCCAGCCCAGACAGGAAGAAGACTGACTTGGGGCATGTGGCTGGAGGCAGCCAGACTGGCTTAGACAACTAGTTTAAACTGCACCTGCCCAGTTATTGTGCTTAAAGCTGTTTAAATAAATCAGTAGGTCTCTGTCCCATTTATTTGGGAGATATCTGGATTAGAAAAACCGGAGTTAATGGATTTCCTACAATACCTCGCTTTTGTAAAAGATCCCTTCCCCATAAATGTATGGGCATGTAGCTTCCTGAGGCCCTAACTTTCCAATTTGACTTTCTGGTCCTACACATTTACCCCATCAACCACTTGTTTTGTCTGAGATAACTTTCCAGTTCCTATAAACTGCATAAATCTTTTGAAGTGGCCATTCTGAGTTCCAAGATTTTTTTTTTTTTGAGACAGGGTTTCTCTGTGTAGCGTTGGCTGTCCTGGACTCACTTTGTAGACCAGGTTGGCCTTGAACTCACAGCGATCCGCCTGCCTCTGCCTCCCGAGTGCTGGGATTAAAGGCGAGCGCCACCATGCCCGGCTCAAGATTTTTTTTTTGGTTCTTCAAGACAGGGTGTCTCTGTGTAGCCTTGGCTGTCCTGGACTCTCTCTGTAGACCAGGCTGGCCTTGAACTCACAGCTGTCTACCTGCCTCTGCCTCTTCAGTGCTGGGATTAAAGGCATGCGCCACCACAGCCCGGTGAGTTCCAAGATTTTTGTTAAAAGATAGTTACATCAGCTCATCACCTTCTGTATCCTCCAAACCTTCTATTTCTTTTTTTTAAATATTTATTTATTATTATGTATACAGTGGTCTGTCTGCATGTACACCTACAGGCCAGAAGAGGACACCAGATCATATTACTGGTGGTTGTGAGCCACCGTGTGGTTGTTGGGAATTGAACTCACGACCTCTGGAAGAACATACAGTGTTTTTTGTTTGTTTGTTTTCAAAGATGTATTTATTTATTGTGCACACAGTACTTTGTCTGCATGTATGGGTACCAGATCTTATTACAGATGATTGTGAGTTACCATGTGGTTGCTGGGAATTGAACTCAGGGCCTTTGGGAACCTCTGAGCCATCTCTCCAGCCCCAGACAGTGTTCTTAATCGGTGAGCCATCTCTCTAGCTCCATAGGACATACTTTTAATTTCTCCTTTGAAATCTTCATTTATGATTCCTTGATGATGGGAAGTCAGCCCACTCCTTCCCAAGATCATCCCACTGTCCCTGAGGGCAAGAGACCATAAACCCCAGCAGTTATTTTATTTTATTTGGTTTGTTTTTTTGAGACAGGGTTTCTCTGTGTAGCCTTGGCCATCCTGGACTTACTTTGTAGACCAGGCTGGCCTCGAACTCACAGCGATCCACCTGCCTCTGCCTCCCAAGTGCTGGGATTAAAGGCGCGCGCCACCGCCCCAGCCGGCCCAGCAGTTATTTTATAACATTGGGTTTTGGAGGCTGGAGTGTGGTGTTTGTCCGTGGCCAGGTCCACAGCAGCACTGCCAGCACGCATTAAATGTCCCATACCAAGTGGAGGTTTTTCAATTTGCACGTAACTTCTTGACTGAAAAACAGTGGGTAATTTTTGCTGCTGGGCTCTGAGCCAGGCCCCCAAGGCAGTTTCCCAATGATAAGAAATTACCTGGAGTGTCTCTTTTGGATCAGCACTCCTGGGTCTTTGCCACATTGCATAGACATACCCATCGCCTCCAGAAATGGCTCATCCACTTTTTCCAGCACACAAAGTATTGTATTTCTCACAGTTAACACACTGGGCATTTTGATATCCGAGACCTTTAGTTTTAGCTTAACCTGTTAGGTTAGCACGGTACATATGAGGACCAGTATCGGTCACATCCCTTATTGTTTGTC
Source organism: Acomys minous (assembly GCF_964271855.1). NCBI lineage: Eukaryota > Metazoa > Chordata > Mammalia > Rodentia > Muridae > Acomys > Acomys minous. The sequence continues at coordinate 80,293,085 of NC_140490.1, read as the reverse complement.
ATTAAATCCACTAAGCGACGTTGTTCTGCATGAGCATCATCAAACTGAACGTGTTCTTGTATCTCAGAGCACCGCCCCTCAAGCAGCAATTGGTCTCTTACTCTTTTCCCCACCTTTGCTCTATTTCACTGCTCAACATTCGCAGCTTCCTCCTTCAAGCACGTTAAACACTGCAACTGTGGGCCAGCCTCCCTTACAGTATATTTTGAGTAGCCTAGTTAAGTAGAATTTTTTTTCCCCACATGAGGCTAGTGCATCCCATATGAAATCACAGACTCTTTAAACTCCTTAGCCCTATCATTTCTTTTCTTTTTTTTTTTTAAGATTTATTTATTTATTATTATGTATACAGAGCTCTGCCTGCATGTACATCTGCAGACAGAGGAGGACATCAGATCACATTAGAGATGGTTGTGAGCCACCATGTGGTTGTTGGGAATTGAACTCATGACCTCTGGAAGAGTAGACAGTGCTCTTAACTGCTGAGCCATTTCTCCAGCCCCTGCCCTATCATTTCTATAGCTCTGCCATCTTATTTAACCTTGTTCCCCCGCCATTTGGCAGGCACTGGGAAAGCTGGTGGTGATCAGGTGACCCCAGGCTGCCCCTCCTGTAATTCTGGCTGGGCAGCTGGTAGGAGATGAATCTTTTTCTCAAAACAGGCTGTTTCACCACTGTCCTCCCGTCTTACTCCAGCTTTCTCTGACCCAGCTGCCCTCGGGCACAGCTCCCTTCTGTCTTTCCTCCCACAGAAGGCTCCCGTCTCTTGCTCAGTCACTGGGACTGAGCTGTGTTGTTCTTTCTTGTCCGCGGCTCCTCAGGTGTCAAGTGCTTCCACTTCCATCCAAAACCTCTCTAGCTGCACAGCCAACTCGGCTACATCCTTTTGGGAAAGGAGAGAGCAGAGTGACCCCTTCCCTCCCCATGTCAGTCGCAGACCCTCACTTCCGCCCAAAACTTTCCCAACTGCTCAGCCAGTCTTTCATGAAATAAAATATATGAAGAAGAAGAAAAAAAAAAAAGAAAATCCCCTCTGGGAGCAATTTTTTTTTTTCCGAGACAGGGTCTCCCTGTGTAGCCTTGGCTGTCCTGGACTCACTTTGTAGACCAGGCTGGCCTTGAACTCACAGCGATCCACCTGCCTCTGCCTCCCGAGTGCTGGGATTTAAAGACGTGCGCCACCACGCCCGGTCCTGCAATGATTTTTTTTGTTGCTGGTCTCTAGAAAAAAATTCATTCCTTCATCCCTTGCCACCTTCTTTATGGCATTGATCTTCACATTGGGTGGCACTTGTAGCTGGTCTTTGTAATTTTGTGGGTCTTTCTTTTTACCACCTGTTATCAGCCCTCCCCCCACGCCCACGCAACCATTTCACCCCCTATCACTACTAACAAACCACAACCAACCTCCCTGAACAACCAACAACCACTGACCCCCGCCTCTTGCGGGGGGCCATCGCATTTATACACCCTTTGAAGAGTTCCCAGAATTCCAAACCTCACACAATCATGGAAATCATCTGCAGCTGGCAAAACCACACCTGCGCTAAAGCAGAAGGCAAATTATAGTCGGCTGCTGCGGACACACCTGGGATTAAAATTAAAGCACATTTGTCAGCCGGGTGTGGTGGTGCACGCCTTTAATCCCAGCACTCGGGAGGCAGAGGCAGGCAGATCGCTGTGAGTTCGAGGCCAGCCTGGTCTACAAAGGGAGTCCAGGACAGCCAAGGCTACACAGAGAGAGACTTTGTCTCGAAAAACCAAAAAATAAAAAAAATTAAAAAATTAAAAAGTTAAAAAAAAAAATCAAAGAGGGAACTTGGACCTGAAAAGAACGAATCGGAAGTGTTTCTGCGCATGCCCTCTTGGCACCACACTGCGCGCTTTCTCATGGGAGTTGTAGTTCTTTTCCCGCGGGGCCAGCCGTACTTACCTTCCCGGCAGTGGCAGAACTACAAGTCCCAGCCGGCGACGCGTGCGCAGTGCGGGCGGCGGGCGGCATGTCGGCGCTATGCTGGACCCGAGGCGCGGCGGGTTTCGGCCGGGCGCTGAGACTTTCTGGGCACTGCCGCCAGGCTTCGGAGGAAGGTAAAGCAGTGTCGGACCCGGGGCTGTGATCTTCCCTTCCTTGGGGCCCGGTCGCCCCCAACCTTTGCTCTTTGACCTATGGAGGAGTTTCTGGGAACCCACTTCGCTGGGGCACTAGTCCTCTGGGCGCTCTGACTTGACACTCGCTCGCATTTGTAGCCCTCTTGCCCACTGTTGGGGACCCACGGGTTTGGACTTCAACCTTTGGCTGCTTTTATTTAAGAATCCTTCTGCTGGATCCTGCACCAGGACTCTGGCCTGCTCTGCCCTTGAACTTGTCTTTTCCTGGGTCTTGATTTATTTGGGGAAGGTTTATTTATTTATTTATTTATTTGAGGCATGGTTTTTTCCATCTGGCTATGCCGGATACTGAATTCGAACTTGTGGCCTACCGCTTCCCGCCTCCCGAGTGCTGGGATCCCTGGCCTGTACTACCATGCATGGCTGCCCTTGGCTTTTGATGCCATTTCTTTCTGGGCATGAGGTAAGTTTGAGGCAGGACCTCACACTAGCCTACGGTGACCTGGAACTCACTCTGTAGCCCAGGCTGGACCCCAACCGGGGACCCTCCTAGCTCAGCCTCCAGAGTGCTGGGGTGCTAAATGAGTGGTCACCCAATGCGGATGCAGTGATTTCTGTTTTCTCCCCCTCTGTGTCTCTTTCCAGGGATCCTCAAAGGCCTCTGCGGCTCTAGGAGAAGCTCTGTTGCCAGTCCCCGTGAGCAAGATGTGCAGAAAGAGTGTGGCCATGCTGAACTGCTGGAAGGTGAGTTGGCGTCCCAGGCTCCTTACGGTGAGGCCGTGCGGGAGTGGGCGGCCCGCTGTACCTGGCCACATCAGGGCAGCATGTGTAATGTGGGACAGAGAGGTCCCCGAGCAGGCAGCGGTGCCTGAATGTACAATAGGTGGTCTATGGCTTCCTCTTTTGTGCTGTGCTGGTTCCGGGGGCCTCTCACTTCCAGAAGGACAATTTGGGCCCCTCAAATTAGACCTGAGCAAGTATCTGACATCCACTTGTTGGCACGGTCTCTGCTCAGGTAGGAGAGTCTCTAGTTCGAGTTCTGCACAGTCAACGTGTAATTGAAACCCAGTTTCAGCCAATCTCTCTCTGTCTCTGTGTCTCTCTGTTTTTTGTTTGTTTTGTTTTGTTTTTGAGATAGAGTAGCTCTGGCTGCTCTGTAGCAGGCCAGCCTTCAACTCAGAGATTTGCCTGCCTCTGCTTCTGGAGTGCTAGGATTAAAGGCTTTGGTATTGTGGCTGTTCGTATGCTATGATCTCAGCTTTGGCCTCTTCATGTGCTGGCTTAGTCACTTCCAAAAGCTGTGTCACAGGTGCTCCCTGTGTAGTGCCCTTTGGAGTAAGTGTGTGTGTGTGTGTGTGTGTGTGTGTGTGTGAGAGAGAGAGAGAGAGAGAGCGCAGCTTACTTATGGTACTGAGCCAGAGATGGCTTTTTGTTTTTTTGTTTTGGTTTGGTTTGGTTTGGTTTGGTTTGGTTTTTTGAGACAGGGTTTCTCTGTGTAGCCTTGGCTGCCCTGGACTCCCTTTGTAGACCAGGCTGGCCTCGAACTCACAGCGATCTGCCTGCCTCTGCCTCCCCATTGCTGGGATCTGCCCGGTAAAACGGATGGATGTTTGCTGGGTCTCTACTGAGGCGTGTGTTGTCCCATGCCAGAATGTGCAAAGGCGCTGGCTGATGCGGGAGGCCTTAAGGCTGGGAGGCGTGAAGGAGGGAGAAGCAGGCCATGGTGAGCAGGTGGGCAAGGTGTCTGCCAGGAGAAAAAGTTCGGGGTGACCCTGGGATCTAGGCTCAGAGCATCATGAGATGCAGGTGTGGTTCAATTCCTTCCCTCTGCTCTCTGCAGTGCTGGAGGCTCGGGTGCGGCAGCTCCAGGCAGAGAGCACCTCCAAGGTGAGGCGCAAGAAGGTGCCCACGGACTGGCCCCCCCAGGACTGCAGCAGCCGCTGGGCGCAGAAGCTGGAGACCGAGAGGCGGGTGACTTGGAAGCGCCGGGAGGAATTTCTTGACCTGCGGCAGAAGCAAACCGGCGCAAGGCCGTCCCCTCCCTTTCACAAGGAGCCCCGACTCTGGAGCAAGAAGCTGTCCGGCTGCCTGCAGCGAGGCAAGAAGGGGGTGCCCGAGAGCTCGGAGGAAGAGCAGCTGGCCCAGGCCCTGCAGGCTACCCTGCCGACCTCGGCCAGGACGAAGGCCCGTGCTGCGGTAGAGCCACAGAACCTGGGCTTCCAGCAGAAACTGCTGACTTTCTTTGAGTGCTGTGTCTGCACCGGCCATGTGCCCCTCGCCCACCACGTGCTGGTCACTCACCACAGCAGGCGAGAAAAGCAGCGACTGCTCACGCTGGCCATGTATAACACAGTGATGCTCGGCTGGGCCCGCCAGGTGAGGCCCGGCTCAAGTTTTCTGCCTTCTGATGGGTACATTCCTGTAGGGTTTTCAGATAGGAAACACTCTTCCCGTAAGCTGGGTGGTAGTGGTGCACGCCTGTAATCCCAGCACTCAGGAGGCAAAGGCAGGTGGATCACTGAGTTCAAGACCAGCCTGGTCCACACAGTAAATCCCCATGTGTGTGTGTGTGTGTGTGTGTGTGTGTGTGTGTGTGTGTGTGCGCACGTGCACGCGCACGCGCACGCCCTGCTGTCCCAATGGCTATGGAACCTTGGGGGACACGCTCTATGTTCCACAGTATGGAACTTGCTCTTTCTCATAAATCTCTTTGGAAACTCAGGGTGCTGTGAGAGCTCGGTGTCTTTGGTGGAAACTCAGGGTGCTGTGAGAGCTCCGTGTCTTTGGTGGAAACTCAGGGTGCTGTGAGAGCTCCGTGTCCTCAGTTTCTTCCCCAGCAAGATAGGAGAATGTCAGTCTAGAAGTTCAAAACCAGCCTGAGAAATACAACACTATCTTATTTCAAAGAGAAAAACAGAACAAAATGGCAATGAGAAGAGAAAGTTGAGCTGCACAAGGCGGTGCACGCCTTTAATCCCAGCGCTTGAGAGGCAGAGGCAGGCAGATCACTGTGAGTTCGAGGCCAGCCTGGTCTATAAAGCGAGTCTGGGACAGCCGAGGCTTACACAGAGAAACCCTGTCTTGAAAACAAACAAACAAACAAACAAACAAAAAGAGAGAGTGAGAGAGAAAAGAAAAAAGAGAGGTAAGACAGACAAGGTGCATCTCTGAGTTTGAGGCCAGCTTGATGTACATAAGCCAGGCAGCAGTGAAACACACAGGCCCTGAGGTGTAGCTCAGTGTAGTGCACATGCCCGTCCTGCATGAGGCCCTGGTTCCATCCCCAATGATGCAGTGTCTCTCAGAAGGACTGTGCTGCCCCCTCCTGCCAGGTTCCCTCACTGGTGGGTGGGTTCCTAGGGAGCACAGGGGATGGGTCCAGGCCCTCAACCCCCCCTTCCCCCCATCCCCAGGGCTCCTTACAGGAGCTGGTCTATGTGCTTCTCATGCTGAAAGATGCTGGCTTCACCCCAGACCTGTGGTCCTATGCGGCTGTACTCCAGTGCATGGGACGCCGGGACCAGGACGTCCACACCACCCAGAGGTGCGGCGCGGCAGGACTATGCTGGGGTACGCCCGCCCCCCCTTAGGTCCCCCGAACCTCGAGTGCTGAGTTTGCGCACCCCCCCCCCCTTACATTGCCTCAGGTGTCTGACGCAGATGAAGGAAGAAGGCCTCCAGCCCGGGCTGCTCTTCACAGAACTCATCCTGGAAGAGGAGGACCGAGCCATGCTCCTGAGAGCCATGGTCAAGGCTGAGCCTGCCTTCAACCCGCCGCCACAGGCCCCAAACCCGGTCAACAGGTCCACTCTGCTCAGGGAGGTGTACGCCAAGGTGAGCCAGCCCCACTTTCTGCCCTTCCTGCATCAGGAAAGCTGGACAGCAGGCACACTGTCGATTCATGCCTCTGCAGGTGAATCCCACGAGTCGGCTTCCTCTGGGTTGTCCCGTTCTGGATGTGTCCTATCGTGGAGCCCCTTACTGTGGCCTTTTGTGGCTGGTCACTCATTATAGTGGCCTCCAGGTCCCTGCACTCTGTGGAGCCGTGGCTCAGTGGTATAGCCATGTGTGGGTGGGACATCCTGTGTGTCCCTCATCTATGCAGTGGGCTCTTCCTGCTGGTTGTCGGCAGTCAGGTCCCTCTGTCTGCACAAGCCGTTGAGTACATAAGCTTTTTTTGTTTTTAACTTTACTTTTAAAAAAAAATATTTTTATTTAATTTTTAAATTTATGTGCATTGGTGTGAGGGTGTCAGATCTTGGAGTTACAGACAGTTGTGAGCTGCCATGTGGGTGCTAGGAATTGAACCCGGGACCTTTGGAAGAGCAGATGGTGCTCTTAACCACTAGCCTCTACTTTTTTTTTTTTAAGGTTTATTTATTTATTATGTACACAGTGTTTTGCCTGAACACCAGAAGAGGGCACCAGATCTCATAGATGTTTGTGAGCTACCATGTGGTTACTGGGAATTGAACTCAGGACCTTTGGAAGAGCAGACAGTGCTCTTAACCTCTGAGCCACCTCTCCAGCCCTAAACTTGACTTTTTTGAGGCAGGGTTTCTCTGTGTAGCCTTTCTCTGTGGAACTCACTTTGTAGGCCAGGCTGGCCTTGAACTCACACAGATCTGCCTGCCTCTGCCTCCCGACTACTGGGATTAAAAGCATGAGCCACGATGCCCAGCTTTAAGATTTTATTTTTAAGTTTATATGTGTGTTTAGGGGTAGTCTCAGAGGCCAGATAAGGGTTCTACAATTCCTGGAGCTCCCGGTACTTGTGAGTTACCCTGTGGGTGCTGGGGATTGAACCCGGGTCCTCTGTGAACAGCACTTTCAATTCTTAGTGCTGGAGGGCTTTACTCTGGGCACACGCTTGGCAGAGGCAATAAGGGGGCTTCTTGTCAGGGCACGGTGGTCTGTCTCCCGGACGCAGCCTCATTGCTTGCCTGTGCCTGGCAGGAAGGCCCCGCGTCCTACCCGAAGCTGCACCTTCCCCTGGCGACCCTGGAGGACCTCTTCTGCCAGCAGCTGCGTGTGGAGCTGAGCTCTAACGTCTGTGTCCAGTCAGTGGAGAAGCCCCCAGTAATGACCAAGGAGGTCATTGAGGCGGTAAAGGCTCACCCTGAGGCCACCGGGCCCCGTCGTACCCTGTCAAATTTGGAGCTGTGACCCTAGTTGGGGCCCTGCGAGGTTCGGCAGGGGCGCTCCATGCTCAGGGTAGTGACAGCTGCTCTCCCACAGCGGAAGACCCTGAAGAAACTGCAAGCGCTGTGGCAGGCAGAGCTTCTGCGAGTGCTGCAGGAGACCAAGGCCACCATGGCCTGGCAGGCACGCGAGGGCCAGCCCACCCTCTACCCCTTCCTGTGCCTGCTCAGTGAGGGGGAGCTTGTGAGCGTGCTGATGCAGGTAAGCCGGGGCTGGAGGCTGCCGGGCGGAGGGGCCGGCAGGTGTGTGCCGGCAGCCGCAGCTAGGGCTGCTCTCGCACACCAGGTTCTGCAGGTCCTGCCGGCGCAAGGCGAGCCCTTCAGTTACCTGGCCTATAACCTGGGCGTCCGCGTGTTAAATCGGCATTTGGTGAAGCGGAAGCAGGTCACCAACCACGTGCAGAAGCTGGGGCAGCAGTATTCACAGTACCTCCGGCTGCTGGCTTCAGACACACAGGTAAAGTGGGCGGGGCTTCCCGCTGACCCTGGCACTCCACCTCTATCACCACACATGGCGCCCGCCCCCTTCCTCCATCACACTCCTCAGGCACCCCCATCTCCAGCCACCTCTGGGAAATGTCGGGCGGCAGAGGCAGGTGGATCACCGTGAGTTTGAGTCCAGCCTGGTCTACAAAGCGAGTCCAGGACAGCCAAGGCTACACAGAGAAACCCAGAAAATTCAAATGTGGGCAGCCCCACAGCTTTCCTGACCAGCTCTCCCTGCAGGTGACGCCCTGCCTGCCGCGGGAGTACTGGGAATCTCTGGGCCCACTGGAGGGCCCGCTGCAGCAGCCCTGGTCCCTGGCGGTGTTAATACAGCTGGGCAAGCAGCTGGCTGAGCTGTTGGTGCAGGCAGTGCAGATGCCACGCAGCCTGGTGGCTCCGCAGAGTACCTCCCGCCTCATCCCGGTGCTCTACCACGTTTATTCCTTCCGAAGCTACCGCCAGGTAATGGTGCCCACAGGGCCAGGGCCAGGGCGGGGCCTCCTATGAGGGCACAGGGCAGCATGGCCACTCTGGGCAGCACTGCGCTGCCATCCCTATCTGTGCTGGGATGCGTGTGTGAAGAGCAGGATGGGGTTACGTTAATCTGAGGCGCTGGGTTTTTTGTTCTCTCTGCGTGGTGGCCGAGAGGCAACAGTAAGCAGCCTTTTGGCCATACCTTTTGTGTCTGCTCTCCGCCTAGGTAGGCATCCTCAAGCCTCACCCTGCCTTCATGCAGCTGCTAGAGACGGCAGCGGAGCCCACACTGACTTTTGAGACCACAGAAGTGCCTATGCTGTGCCCGCCACTGCCTTGGACATCGCCACATGCTGGAGCCTACCTGCTGAGCTCTACCAAACTAATGCGGGCCGTGGAGGGTACCACACAGCACCAGCGTCTGCTGGACAACTGCGCCCCTGCCCAACTGCACGGTGCCCTGGATGCGCTCACACAGCTGGGGAACTGCGCCTGGCGTGTCAATGGGCGCCTGCTGGACCTAGTGCTGCAGATCTTCCGGGACAAGGGCTGTGCCCGCCTAGGCGTGCCTCCCCCACGCTCAGAGGCACCACAGCCGGCCCAGCGCCACCCGTCACCGAGCTCCACGCCTGTGCACAAAGCCGAGCTGCGGAAGGAGCTAGCGCGCTGCCTCAAGGCGGCTCGGGAGATGCACAGCCTGCGCAGCGAGGCCCTGTACCGCCTGTCACTGGCGCAACACCTGCGCCATCGTGTCTTCTGGCTGCCTCACAACATGGACTTCCGTGGCCGCACCTACCCCTGCCCTCCGCATTTCAACCACCTGGGCAGTGATCTGGCGCGTGCGCTGTTGGAGTTCGCGGAAGGTCGCCCACTGGGGCCACATGGCCTGGACTGGCTCAAGATCCATCTGGTCAACCTGACGGGCCTCAAGAAGCGTGACTCGCTGCGCATGCGCCTGGCCTTCGCAGACGAGGTCATGGAGGAGATCTTGGACTCCGCGGACAACCCCCTGACGGTAGGGAGTCACGCACTCCCCTCCCTGGCTGCTCCCACCTCTGCCACCTCACTTTCCGTGTCCCTCCCAGCTTGTCCACTCCGGCTTGGACTACCTCCTTCAGATGCTCCCAACCCTTGACCCCAGCTGCCCACATCCCTCCTGCCCACCATGTCCCCGCTCAACGCCACTGGCGGTATCCTACCTAACCCAGCAGCAGCTGCTGGCTGTCACCCGAGCGGCCCTCCTTCCCTGCTCTCCGTTACACATGCTTGCCTGTGTCACCTGAGCCGGCCTGTGCTGACTCTGAGGCCCATGGGTCCTACCCTCCAAAGGGCCGGAAGTGGTGGATGGAAGCTGATGAGCCCTGGCAGACCCTGGCCTGCTGCATGGAGGTGGCACAAGCAGTCCGCTCTCCAGACCCCGCCGCCTACGTCTCTCACCTGCCAGTTCACCAGGTGAGCATGCACACCCAAGGTGCCCTAGGAACTGGTGTTTACAGTAGGGTCTTACCTTAAATGGTGTACTGCTCTGTGGGACCAGCCTCGTGGTGCAGTGCTTTGTGAGGGGGGCCGGTCCCCAGTCTCCCGAGGACAAGGTGCTCCTTGCACCAGCCTCAGCTCATGGGCACCCCTTGTGGCCAGGATGGCTCCTGCAATGGCCTGCAGCATTACGCCGCACTAGGTCGGGACAGTGCAGGTGCCGCCTCAGTCAACCTAAAGCCCTCGGACCTGCCCCAAGACGTGTACAGGGAGGTGGCAGCACAGGTGGGTGCCAGGGTGCCCCTTTCCCTCGAGTGCCTGGATGGGGTCTCTGGTGGGGAATTGACGTTACAGCGCTCCCCTGCCCCCGCCCCCTTCCAGGTGGAGGAGTTCCGCCTGCAGGACGCCAAGGAGGGCCTGAAGGTGGCGCAGGTGCTGGAGGGCTTCATCAGCCGCAAGGTGGTGAAGCAGACGGTGATGACCGTGGTGTATGGGGTCACGCGCTACGGCGGGCGCCTGCAGATAGAGAAGCGCCTGCGCGAACTCAGCGACTTCCCCCAGGTGTGCAGCCTGCGCGCTCCCCACCCGGGTGCGGCTCCCTCTGCTGAGCCTGAGCCTGCTTCTTCTGAACAGTTCTAGTTCTGTAAAGCCTGGGTGCTGGCTTTGGGGCACGGAGAGCGGCAACCTGCTGGCCCTGCCCACCTGCCTCTCATGTCTACCACCGGGTCCCCACAGGAGTATGTCTGGGAAGCCTCACACTACCTCGTGCGCCAGGTCTTCAAAAGTCTACAGGAGATGTTCTCCAGCACCCGGGCCATTCAGGTGTGCCCCTGCCTGTCCTGGGGGGGGGGGGGGGAGGTCAGGTGCATCCCTGCCTGTCCTCTCCCATGGCGCGAGGGTGAGGGGGGCGTTCAGGTGTGTCTCTGCCAGTCCTCTCCCATCCGGGGGCCCCTCCACCCCACGGTTCACTTATGATGTACAGTCACCCCCGCAGCACTGGCTGACAGAAAGTGCCAACCTCATCTCTCACGCGGGCTGGCCTGTGGAGTGGGTCACGCCCCTGGGCATCCCCGTCATACAGCCCTATCACCGGGAGACCAAGGTCCAGGTATTTGGAAATGCCTTTCCCCTCCTCCTCCCTCCTCCCCCTCCTCCCGGCCCAGCGCTTGGCTCACCCGTCCCCCAACCTGTGTCTGCAGGTCAAAGGCGGCATCCAGAGCATCACCTTCACCAGCTCAGTAGATGTCAACCAGTGAGTACGGGACTGCAGGGAGCAGGGGGAGGGGCAGGAAGGGTGCTGGGCCCGAAGGGCACCAGACCTAGCACTTCTGGGTCCACAGGAAGCCCAACACTCTGAAGCAGAAGAATGGCTTCCCGCCCAACTTCATCCACTCCCTGGACTCCTCCCACATGATGCTGACTGCCCTGCACTGCTACAGGTGGGTCCCAGGGTTGGTGTGGACCCAGGGGACAGGCAGGTACCTGCTACAGGTGGGTCTCAGGGTTGGTGTGGACCCAGGGGACAGGCAGGCACCTGCTATAGGTGGGTCCCAAGGTTGGTGTGGACCTAGGGGACAGATAGGCACCTGCTACAGGTCAGCCCTGGGGTACATGGAGAGAGCCTAGGCTATATGGGCACTCAGTGAGATTTAGCTGCCTGGGACATGCCAGGGACAGAGGGTCATGTCTGAGGGTGTATCAACTGTCTCCTTAAACGTTCACTGCTTAGCACATGGGGGGAACCTGGGTGAGCAGAGCCCTGGCAGTGTGCCCAGTGCTGGCGCCCACCCTGGGGCAGCAGACAGACAGCATCCTGTCAGAACGAGGCTGGGGCAGTAGCTGTACAAGCAGCCACCTTACTTGGGCTCTCCCTGCCCAGGAGGGGCCTGACCTTCGTCTCCGTGCACGACTGCTTCTGGACACATGCTGCTGACATCCCGGTGATGAACGAGGTGTGTCCGGTCCCTGTCCCCCCAGTGACCCCACAGGCACAAGATGGGGCCTTGATTCCAGGAGTCTGTACCATGGCTGACTCAGAGCCCGCCCCTCCCCTCAGGTATGCCGCGAACAGTTCGTGCGCCTGCACAGCCAGCCCATCCTGGAAGACCTGGCTAAGTTCCTGGAGAAGCGCTTCTGCTCCGCCTCCAGGTGAGCTGCCTCTCTTCTTGTGGCCCGGTCCCTTGCCTGCCACCTGCTGCCCTACTGATGTCTACCCCAACCTGTTTGCAGCACCAGGTCCCTGAAGTCCTCAGAGCTCGCTCTGGTCACCAAGCTGCAGGAGACGTTACAGTCCTTGCCAGAAACAGGTAAGGGTTTTAAAAGAGGCATGCGCACTGGCCCTTGTGGCACGTCGGTGGCCCCGGCCTAGCGCCATGCTCTTTTGGCTCCACAGGCACCTTCGATCTGGGGCAAGTGATGAGATCTACCTACTTCTTCAGCTGACACGCCCCGCGTTGATCCTACACCTGTGCATAGTGTAAATAAAGTCTACGTCCACCTGTGCCGGCCATCAGATTCTGGCTCGCGCAAACCCACCAAGGAATCAGACGCTGCGCTGGGCGCCAATGCTGTCGTTTATTGCGCGGAATGGGGTGTGGGTTAATGGGGCGTGGGGGCCGCTGCTGCCTCGTCAGTACATTCATGGCGACGGCGGGGACCCAGCCTTGCCCCCACGCCGGCTTGGCCATGAAGCCCGCCCCTGGGTGCCCGAGGGAGGTCACCACAGACGCGAGGGCAGGGGCCGGCTGGTTATTGCGTGAGCTTGCCGGGGGCAGAGGAAAGCCAGCGGGCCGAGTATTGCACTTGATCCATATCCCTCCTTGGCGGCCACCGCACATGCGGGGCACAGCCAGGTCCTCGGCCAGGGCCGCCCCCGTCCCCGTCCCAGGTTGGGGCTGAGGCACCGAGGTGATCGCGCCCCTCCCTTTCCCGTGCGTGGCCGCCGCTGGGGCAGGGGCGATGGGGGTGGGCGCAGGGCGATGGGGGGGACAGCCGGGCGCAGGGCCGCCCGCCGCCTAAGCTACCTACGTCCCTCTATGGCTTCTGCACGGGCACGGGCGGGCGGCGCGAGGCATGGCTTTGGTGTGGATGACGGCCCCGCCCGGCCCGCGGGGCGGCGCGCAAGGGTCACAAGTTGGAAGAGAGGCGCGAGCGCGCAGAGTCCAGCGGGTCGAGGCCGCCGGCCGCGCCCGGCGAGGCTGAGTCCCTACGGTCCGGGCTGGGCGCGGCGGTCCGGGCGGTGGGCGCAGGTCCCAGGCGCGGCGTGGAGCTGCTGGCCGGGCGCGCGGATACCGCAGGACTGGGCGTAGGCGCCCCGTGTGGCAGCGAGGGCTGCGAGGCGGACAGCGGGCGTGAGGCGCGGCTCAGGCGGCGCGCCGGTAGTGCGGGCCCCACGCGCGTGGCCGGAGAGCCGGGCGCACCGTAGGGTGAGGTCCGCGGTGCCCGGGGGCTGGAGGGCGCGGCCGGGGGGCTGGCGGCTGGTGGCCCCGGCGAGGCTGCAGGAGGCGGAGGCCCCGGGGGCGCGCGGCGCACAAGGCGTGGGGAGCCGAGCGCCAGGGGACCCACAAGCGGGCGCGCCACCTGTGGGCAGAAGCTCATCGCCACAGCCTGCTGCAGCGTGGCGATGGCCGAGGTGACCTGTGGCGGTGGCGGTGGCGGAAAGAGCCCCACACGCTGGCCCAGCTCTGCCTGCTGCACCATCTCACGGTCGTACTTGACGATCTCCTGGATGATGGCATTCTCCTGGTTGTTGAACACGCCGGAGCTGAGGTCGTGCTGAACCTTGTGCAGCAAGATGGAGTTCTTCTTGCCTGTGGGCAGAGGGAGGGGTGGGGTCGGGGTCAGTGCCGGCCTGGGCACCTGCCTAGCAGCAAGCACGAGGACTGCGCCTGCTGCGAACTGCACAGCTAGCTCGCACGACTACATGCAGCTGGCATGTTCTGCGCACCCACTGTGTGCAGATTCCAGGGAGTGTCTGTCATGTGCAGGCACATGACCTCTGACCCATCCTGCCCCGCTGCACTCAATCTGATTCCTCTATCTTGTCATCCGCGAGGACTCCCTCCACCCCTCCCCACCCCACATGCCCCACACAGGCCACCAGCCTCCTCCCAGATGTTGCTCAACACACCTAGCATAGTCTATACCAACAATGTACCTCCAGACCTCCCCTGTTCACCCCGGGGCAACACCCTCCCCCTCCCCCACGCCACCCGGACACCCCTCAGCGCCCCGTGCTTTATGTATGCCCGTGCTCCCCCTTCCCCCGGCGGCTCACCGATGCGGTCCAGGCGATCGATGGCCACGGTCTCGAAGGCACGCCGCATCATGGGGTACTCCTCCAGCACCTCGTTGAAGTTGTCCACGCTCAGCGAGTAGAGGCGGCAGTAGGTGTCAGCCCGCACGCTGGCTGTGCGCCGGCCCCTTGTGAGCAAGCAGATCTCTGCAAAAACAAGCGTGGAGCCTCAGCGGCCCAAGCTGCGGACAGCTGCCCGCCCAGCACGCCCTCCAGCTGATGGACCAAACCCTCCTGGGGCCTGAGCTGTCCAGATATCTCAGCCTTGCCACGGGGTACTCACCCCCAAAATAGGAGCCATCCGACAGCTTCATCTCCTTGTTGCCCTTGGTGAGCACGCTCACCACCCCGTGCTGGATGAAGTACATCTTCTTGCCAATGGTCCCCTCTCGGATGATGTAATCACCGGGCTGGAAGACCTCAAACTTAAGCTTTGTCAGCATGGCGGTGACGAAGTTGGGGTCTGCGTTGGCAAACAGCGGCATGGACGCCACCAGCTTCCGGCAGTTGAAATTCACGATTTCCTGCAGGTGGGAGGGAGGTTGGCTAAGTGACTGGTAAGGAATCAGGCCCTCGGATTCCTCTGTGCTACGCGGTGGCCCCTCCCCCCATCCAACTTCCTAGAGAGATACTGGAGGCCAGGGCAGGAGATGGGCTCAAGACATACAGGGTGGCGCAGGCCTTTAATCCCAGCACTCGGGGAGGCAGAGTCAGGCGGATCGCTGTGAGTTCGAGGCCAGCCTGGTTTACAAAGCGAGTCCAGGACAGCCAAGGCTACACAGAGAGACCCTGTCTCGGAAAAACAAACAAGACATACAGGGAAGTCCCCACAGCACCAGGGCACAGGCAACACCGGACTGGAGAAAGCCAGAATAGCTAAAGAGAAAGTAAAAGTGGTCTCTCGGGGCTGGAGAGATGGCTCAGTGGTTAAGAGCACCACCTGCTCTTTCCAGAGGTCTTGAGTTCAATTCCCAGCAACCACATGGTGGCTCACAACCATCTATAATGAGATCTGATGCCCTCTTCTGCAGATAAAGCACTCGTATACTATTTTTTTAAAAAGTGGTCTCTTTTTCAGCAGTTAGGCTGGGTGGGGCTCAGGGGGCGGTGCTTGCTCCTGGCCTGCCCTGGGTCCCATCCCCAGCGTGTGTAACCCAGGAGGTCAGCATGCCTGTCGTCACAGCACTGTGGGGGTGGGAGGATTAGGAGTTCAAGGTCATCCTCACCTATACAGGGACATTCTAGGACATCCTGAGCTACATGAGATCCTGTCTCACGGAAACGGAACCCTTGTGAAGGGAAGGGGGACCACGCCACATGCGTCCTCGGCCTTTAGTTAGGGCATTCATTCTCTCATTGTTACATACTCAATGTAACTCCCAGCCAGGCCGAGGCTTGCTTGTGCTGCTTAAACAGCTGGGTCTAGGCAAGGTCATTGCCAAGAACAAACAAGCAAATCCCAGCAAGAAACCCGTGGCGAAGGAGACCAGCCTCCGTGACTCACTTGTCACTGTCATGACAAGGCTGGCTGTGAGCACAGGCCCTGCCAAGGGGGGCGGGGGGAACTCTGAGGAACGTGTGAAAAAGTGAGCATCCAGGCCGGGCTAGTTGGCTCAGGCCTGCCATCCCACAGCACTGGGGGGGGGGGGGGCTGAGGCAGAAGGATTGCCTCAAATTTAAGCCTACCTTGTGATGACAGTGAAACCTTGTCTCAAAAATGAAAAAGGGAGCTGGGCGTGGTGGCGCACCCCTTTAGTCCCAGAACTCGGGAGGCAGAGGCAGGTGGATCGTTTGTGAGTTCGAGGCCAGCCTGGTCTACAAAGGAAGTCCAGGACAACCAAGGCTACACAGAGAAACCCTGTCTTAAAAAAAAGAAAAGAAAAGAGTCATTGGCGGTGGCGCACACCTGTAATCCCAGCACTCGGGAGGCAGAGGCAAGCGGATCTCTGTGAGTTTGAGGCCAGCCTGATCTACAGAATGAGTTCCAGAACAGCCAAGGCTACACAGAGAGACCCTGTCCCAAAAAACAAAAACAAAGAAAAGAAGGAAAGAAAAAGAAGGCTAGGAGGAGATGGCTCCACAGTTACAGGCACCGAGCTGTTCCAGACGACCTGGTGTCAGTGCCCTCTTCTGGCTGCTCCTGGCACTGTGTGCACGTGGGGCCCAGACAGTCACGCAGCCCAAACACCCATACACATAAAATGAAAACAAAAATTTATTTAAAAAAGAAATGTTGGACTGGAGAGATGGCTCAGAGGTTAAGAACACTATCTGCTCTTCCAGACCTCCCTAGTTCAATTCCCAGCAACCACTAGGTGGCTCACAGCCATCTACACTGGGATCTGATGCCCTCTTCTGGCCTGCAGGTGTAATATATATATATGTGCGTGTATATGTATGTATGTATCTATATACATACATACATATACATACATACATATATACACACATATATATCACAAATAAATAAATAAATCTTTGTTTATTTTTTTAATTTTTTGGTGTTTCAAGACGGTTTCTCTGTGTAACAGCTCTGGGTGTCCTGGAACTCACAGAAATCCCCCTGCCTCTGTCTTCCAAGTACTGGGATTAAAGGCATGCGCCACCACTGCCCAGCTTATTATTTTTTATTTTTTTATTTTTTATTTTTTGGTATAAATAAATAAATCTTAAAAAACAAGAAAGAAATGTTTCCTTTGGGCTGCTGGTAAAGTTTTGGAACTGGAGATGGATGCCTCTGCTATAAACCTGTGTACTTCATGCACTCTGTGGCCTGTGAGCCACAAAGGATCAAGGGAGAGTAACAATCCAATATTGTTGACTATCTCCAAGTCTATTAAGCAGAGGCTGCCTCCTGGGATGTGCCCACATAGCCCTGGGCCCCAGCCCAGAGGCTCCCAAGGCTCTGCACAGGTACCTAGCCTCCCAGCCTTGGCAGGCGCCTCCTGAAAGCCCCTCGTGAGGGCCTCTGCCCTGGCCATGCCCCCCGCCTGGGAGTAGACATCCATGCCCTTGGCTCTGCACACTTGCCCCACACTGACTATCATCGCTGTCCCTCACGTCTCCCCAGCACCCCTGACTGACAGCAAGCCTGCGGCTGAGCCCTGGAGCCCTGGAACCTGTACATGGGACTTTTTTTTTTAAATGGAGTCTTTGAAGAGTTATTCAGGTGAAATCAAGCTTTAAGGGACCCTTGTGACCGCGGGGGAAGGGGTACAAAGCGAGGACAGCACTGGGGGATGGCTCAAGTCAACGAAGTGCTCGCTACCTAAGCACCTCAACACACGCGTAAGAAGCTTAGCATCCCAGGTCTGGGGAGGCAGAGACAGGACCGCCCCCCACAGACTTGCTTGGTCAGCCTGCCTAGCTGAATGGCTGAGCTCCAGGCCAGAGAGAGACGGTATTCTCAATGCCTGAATCCAAACTTGTCTTCTGGCAAGGCTGTGTGCACCTGCACACACACAGACACGTGCACATGTGCATTTAAAGACAGCTGGAGAAAGCGTCTGTTGCTCAGGCATGGGGTCTGGGTCCCAGAACCCACATCTGGTGCCTCACAGATGGCTGTGACTCCAGCTTTAATGGGTCAGACACGACTCCTGCCCTCCATGGGCATCTGCACAGACACTGGTGGGTGCTTGCGTACGAATGCATGCACACCAAGTAAAGTCTTTAAAGGTGGGGGGCTGGAGAGATGGCTCAGAAGTCAGAGCACTGTTCTTTCCAGAAAGCCCGGGTTCGACTCCCAGCACCAACATGGTGGTTGACAACTGTCAGGAACTCCAGTTCCAGGGAATCTAATATTCTCCTTGGCCTCCGCAGGCACCACATATGTACTTGGTGCAGAGATATACATGCAAAGCCCCCACACACACACATGAGCTAAGTAAGGACCCTGGATGACGGGAGAGGTGGAAAGGACCCTCCCCTAGGGTTTTGGAGCGATCACGCCTGCACAGATGCGTGTTTCACGCCTTGCACCTGGGAGACTTCGTGCTTGCAGCTGGCAGGCAAGCAGGCGTTGGCCTAGGAGGGCCTGGGAGACTTGCCCAGCTGGGCTTGAACAGGCTGCTCAGATCTGACCCTGTGGGTCCCACCTGCGCCCTGTCAGCTTGTCCACGGGACCCTGGGCACAGGTGGGTGTGTGGGCTGCTGGGATGTGGCTGAGACTGCCCAGGTCCTGTGACTGCAATCACCTCACCTCACGCAGTGGACTGTTGAGCTCCCCGAGGATACTGTCCTCATCAAACATCTTCCCCTGGTACCGGTGCTCGTAGTAATCGTGGATTTTCTGGCGGAAGTCGGCAGGCAGTTTGTGGAAGGACATGTACTGTTCTACTTGCTTGTACTGAGGGGAGGAGAGCAGGGTCAATGTTCACCCCAGAGCCAGGCCTGGCCCAGTGCCACCCAGCGTGGTCCACGGAGATGACAAGCCCAGCAACGCAAACCACAAATGATAGCTGGCCTCAAGTTTGCTATGTAGCCAAGGATAGATAACCTTACACTCCCGATCTTCCGGCCTCTGCCTCTCAAGTGCTGGGATGCCAGACATGGGCCACCACAGAACGTTTCTGATGCCAGAGTGGAACCTAGGTCTTCATGGATGCTCGGCCAGCACGGCAGTCACTGAGTCCCCTCCCCAGGCCAGCATGGTGGTCACTGAGTCCCCTCCCCCAGCAAGCACAGCGGTCACCAAGTCCCTTCCCCAGGGTCTCACTCTGAAGCTCAGGCTGGCCTGAAATTTGAATTTAGCTTTCCAAGTCCTGGCGTGACAGCTTGAGACACCACGCCTACCCAGCAGATATATTTGTGTTTAAGCCTGATCTTGGTCAGGTATAGTGGTGCGCCCCTTTAACCCCGGCTGGGGGTGGGTGGGTCAGGAGTTCAAGGTCATCCTTTGTTGCATAGCTAGTTTGAGGCCATTCTGGGTTCTGTGATACCATATCTATCAAAATGTCTTTATTGTGAGGCAGGCTGTGCTGGTGCGTGCCTTTAATCCCAGCACTCAGGCAGAGGCAGAGGCAGGTGGATCTCTCTGAGCTCCAAGCCAGCTTGGTTTAGAGTGAGTTCCAGGGCAGCCAGGGCTGCACAGAGAAACCCTGTCTCGAACCCCGCCTCCCAAAAAGCCAACAAATAAGTCTATTGTGTAGGCACCTCGGGTGCCTGGCTCATATTTCCGAGACGCGGCTATATATAGCGTCAGCATCAGTATGCATGCTGAGTCCCATCCACAGCCCTGGCCTGGGACCTGGGGACCAACACAGAGGCAGCCCCTCCTTAGCAGGGCTGGGGTGTGGGTGCCAGGCTGTCCCCAGCACAGTACCCCAGGGCTGCCCCAGCCACAGCTGCCCTTATCTCAGCGGACCCCGTGACGACGGGTGGGTGGCAGCACCAGCTCATGTTTGGGTGCGAGACCGAGGCTTCCGGACGAGGGCAAATGGCACAGAGCCCAGCTGACCGGGTTAGCACTGTAGGGGGCGGGGAAGAGGGACCCATTGCAGAGAGCAAGGGTGCAGGTGCCATGTGGCCTAAAGCAGCCGCCCCTACTACTGGCCCTGAGGACACACTCCTGCAGAAGGCAGACGGAAACGGCTGACAACTACTCTTTCCAGAGGTTCACCCTGCTTCCCAGCCACCCTCATGGCACTGATACCCCAGAACACTCAGAACTGGACCCCAGGGACTGGTCTTGTTGGTTTGAAACTCCATGGGTTCCTGTCCCCTTCCCTCATCTGTCCCCGATCTGGCTCCTTCCTGTGAGTCTGTCCTGGTTTAAGGAACCCTTAGAACCAGGGGGTTACGTGGCCCCCTCAGACTCTAGGTAAGCCACCTCCTCATACCCAGGGCAGGCCCATCTCCTCCCAGCTCAGACCGGAGGCACGGCCTCCCGCCCCTGACCTTCTCCTGGTATTGCCGCCGTGAGGAGTCCAGGGACTGGATGAGCGCCGTGGCGTGCCCGATGAACATGGCGTAGCAGGTGGCCCCCACGATCATGCTGAGCATGGTGAGCCAGATGTCCGTCATGCTCTCGGGCGCCTGCCGCCCGTAGCCGATGCAGAGCATGTGGCTCATCGCCTTGAAGAGCGCAAAGGAGTAGAGCTCGCTCCAAGAGTGGTTCTGCAAGGTCAGCAGAGGCCGTTCAGGGAGGCCCTTGAGCCCACCTGCCCCCTCCCCCAGCCCCCACCCCCGTGAGCACAGGATGGGGTGAGCTCCCCATGACCAGAGGTAACCAAGGCAGTCTCAGGCAGAGGACACGGGCAACAGCAGGGGCAGGCCTGATGCCACCAGGGGAGACTAAGCCTCACAGGGGTTGCACTCAAGGTCAAGAGTGTCCACTTTGGGTCCTTGGGACACTGGGATAACATCCGAGGGGCAGAGAGGGGAGCGGTCCACCCCCAGATGTCCTCAGTTGACCCGGCCAGGAAAGGGGGGGCACTGGGCCCATGCAGGAAATGGAACTGCTTGTGCAGGCAGCGGCGGGACAATAGGCTCCTCAGCCGGGGCAGCTGTGCCAGGCTCCTGGGAGGGGCCTTTGTGGGTTCTCCCTCCCCGGCTGCAGACTCCACTGATGCCTGAGTGCTGTGTCCTGACTGACACACACACCAAGCTTCAGTGAGGCCCTGGCCTGGGGTGTAGCCCTCGCTAAAGACTGTTCCCACACTTTCACTGTTCTGAGATGAAACCTTACTAAGGCCTCAGAGATGCTTGGCGGGTGCTTGTCACTGAGCCATGTCCTCTAGCCTTCCTGCCAGCCCCTCGATGTGGGATTCTAGGCGGGGCTCTACTGCTGAGCCACCCTCAGCCCTTCTTTTTTTTTTTAAAGATTAAAAAAAAAAAAAGATTTATTATGTATACAGCATTTTGCCTGCAGGCTAGAAGAGGGCACCAGATTCCGTTATAGATGGTTACGAGCCACCATGTGGTTGCCAGGAACTGAACTCAAGAAGAAAAGCAGTCAGTGCTCTTAACCTCTGAGCCATCTCTCCAGCCCCACCTCAGCCCTTCTTTGCTCTGTTCTGAGACGGTCTTGCTACTTTGCCGGTGCTAGTGTTAAACCTGCTATCGGCCTGCAGCTGCCTCTCTCTCTTAGAAGCTGCCAGAGACTCTTTTCAACTGTCTGTGATACAAACATGGGGACAACAGGCACTAGGGGTTGTTATTTTGTAGGGCTTGTGGTAACAACTTTCCCCTTTGAAGGTTGTTTTGGTTTTAACTACATTTGCATAAAGACAAAAAGGGAAGCTGGTGGGAGTACACACTTGTCACCCAGCACTCTAGAGGTCACCCTCAGCCAGCTAGTGAGCCTGAGGCCAGTTGGGACTGGAGAGATGGCTTAGCAGGTAGGAACATTGGCCGGTTTTCTGGAGGGCCTGAGCTGGGTTCCCAAAACTCACATGGTAGCTCACATCCACCTGGAACTCCAGCCTCAGAGGGTCTGATGCCCTCTTCTGGCCTCCAAGGGCACTGCACTCATGTGCACATACCCTCATACATACACATAATTCAAAAACAACAACACATAAACCTAATATGAACTCTTTTAAACAAACAAGTAAGGGGGTTATTCATCTGTTAAGAGCACGTGTTGCTCTTGAAGAGGACACCAGTTCAGTTCTCAGCACGACGCACATTCATAAATTCAGGTCTAAGGGATCTGACATCCTCTTCTGATCTCTGTGGGTCAGATATATACACACACACATACAGGCAAATACATTCATAAAATGAAATAAGTCTAAAATAAAATAAACTTTTTTCTTTCTTTTTTTTTTTTCAAGATAGGGTTTCTCTGTGTAGCCCTGGCTACCTGGAACTAGCTCTGTAGACCAGGCTGGCCTTGAACTCACAAAGATCCACCTGCCTCTGCCTCCCAAGTGCTAGGATTAAAGGCCTATGCTGGCATGCCCAGCTTAAAAAAACAAAACAAAACAAAACTTTAAGTAAAACATTTTTTGAAGTAAGAAGATCACTGAATAGCGTATCCGCATGACACGAAAAAATGGAGCTGCGCTGCCTCAGGGGGCTCCTGGGTACCTTGGCAGGCGTCAGCCACCAGGGCAAGGAAGGCTGAAGGATCCCCAGGGGGCACTAGTGGGCACCATCTGTCACAGCAGGTAGGAGCTTTGCTCCCTACAGAGGACCTCAGGCAGGCCCGGTGGGCGGGCACGGGGCCCAAGGGCAGGCTGCACTGTCGCTCTGCCAGAGGGCACTTACCACCATGTTGTTGATGGACACCCAGCAGTCGCTGGGGAAGTCCTGCAGCATGGGAACCAGGAACTGTAGGCAGCCGTCCCAGTGGCACAGCAGGAGCATCATGCTGATCAGATTGCAGATGCGCATCACCGCGCTTGCCAGGTCGTAGGTCATGTGGAAAATCTGAGAGGGGGCACGGCGGACACCTCTGTTTGCTCTGAATTCCCATCAGCCTCACCCGTGACCCATCATCCTTCCCCAGGCCTGTCCCCACCCACTGGACCCACCCTCCAAGTTCCAGGGGCTCCAGGGTTAGGAGTCATGGGGCTTGAACCCACAACCCTGAGATTAACAGTCTCATGCTCTACCGACTGAGCTAGCTGGGCTACAAGGAGTGGGCAGATTCGGGGCTGGAGCCTGGGGTCTTGAATTGGGAGGGAGGTGACTGCAGAGGTCTGAGCTTCTTTCCCCCACATCTTACAGGGCACAGGAAGAGGCATGGTAAGAACTCGGTGAGGCTGTCTGAAGGTCTCCCCAAAGTCCAGTGTCCTGAAGGTACTAGCCCTGACTCCAGGGGGTAGGAGGAGTTCAATGGGGTGGGGGTCCCCAAGGCTATCTGATCTCCAGCCCTGCCCCTGAGCCTATTACTACAGTGTGAGTTGTCCCCTGTCCTGATCCTTCACCTAGAAATGAGCGTCATCCCCCCCCCCCCTACAGACTTGCACATCTCCCTGTGATCTAACCCTGGGCTTTCCATGCCAGACAGACCTGAGGTGTGGCCCCTTCCCTTAAGGCTCCAACAGTAAGAGTCCTGCCCTGTGTTCTTGTCAGCACCCCCCTGCAACCTTGCTCCCACCACTTGTGGCACTCAAGGGCCCAACCTACAGCTTTGACTCTACCTTCAGAGGCCCATCTTAGTTCCTGATAGAGGCCTTAGCCCCAGTTCCTCTTCCGGCCTCAGCCTTGGCCACACCCACAACCCAAAGCCAGGATGTCCCAGGATTGGCATCCATGTGGGCCCCACCTCCACAACTCTGCAGCCTTGACCCAGGCACAGCCCAAAGTCCTACAGCCCTGGTTTGTTTCTTGTGACCCTGCCCCTCAAGACCCCGCCCTGGTAATACTGACGTCTATGTCTCTCACGGGCACCCCAAGTCAAAGCTCTGGCCCTAAAGCCATGGCCACACCCACGCCAAAGTCCCACCTTCAGGTCATTGGCTCCATCCACAGAATTACTTGGGTTCCACTCAAGCCCAACACCTAAAACCCGACACCCAAGTCCCTACCTGCAAACCCCGCCCCTAATCCTGCCCAAACGCAGGGTACTCAAGACCACATCCTTGGGGCCCCGCCCACACCTGTCTTCTCCCCGCCCCTCACCTCCTCCCACTGGTGGATATAGCGGATGAGCCGAGAGAGCCGCAGCAGCCGCAGCAGGCTGAGGATCTTGGTGAAGCGCACGATGCGCAGGGCGCGCGCCGTCTTGTAGACCTCGGAGTCGATGCCCTTCTCCACGATGAGGAAGATGTAGTCCACCGGGATGGACGACACGAAGTCCACTACGAACCACGTGCGCAGGTACTTTTTCTTTATCTTTTCGGGGTCCAGGATGATCTCCGTGTTGTCCTCAATAACGATGCCGGTGCGGAAGTTCAGCACCAAGTCCATGAGAAAGAAGGTGTCCGAGACCACGTTGAAGACGATCCACGGTGCAGTGGTCTCGTCCTTGAAGAAAGTGATGCCCACAGGGATGATGATGAGGTTCCCCACCATGAACAGCAGCATGGTGAAGTCCCAGTAGAACCTGGCGAGAGGCAGGATGCTCACACCTCCTGGCTTTGACCCCGGGAGTCCCTTCTGGGGCCCCACCCCAAGGTTGTCCTATCTGGGACCCAAACCTAAGGGTGGGGATGGGTCTCTGGACACCAACAAGGTGATCTCTTTCTAGGGCCCCAACCCAAAGATGGGTCTCCTAACACTAAGGCTGGTTTCCAGAACCCCACCCCAAGATGGTCTCCAACCCCAACCCTACGGTGGTCATTGGAATCTCAACTTTAGGTGGTCTCTCTTTGGGATCCTAACCCTAAGAGGCTTTCTCTCTCTGGGACCCCAACCCTAAAAGGGTCCCTCTCTGGGACCCCAACCCTCAGGTGGTCTCTCTCTGGGACTGCAAGACTAATGGGGGGTTCTCTCTGGGACCCCAACCCTAAAGGGGTCTCTCTCTGGGACCCTAACCCTAAAGGGGTCTCTCTCTGGGACCCCAACCCTCAGGTGATCTCTCTCTGGGACCCCAACCCTCAGGTGGTCTCTCTCTGGGACCCCAACCCTAAGGTGGTCTCTCTCTGGACCACAACACTAATGGGGGTCTCTCTCTGGGACCCCAACCCTAAGGGGTAGGTCTCTTTGAGGGACCCCAGATCATAAAGAACCCTCCTGATCCCAGGCAGGCAGGGTCCCCCTCTCTGACCCACTCTGACCTTGCCTTGACGGTACCTCCAGACCGCAGAGAAGGCTCAAAATAGATTAAACAGTTCACATGACCAAAGAGGGACAATGTGCCCGGCACAAGCCTGGCCTTCAAAAAGGTTGGGAGCACCTGGGAGCTGGGAGGTGGCACACCACTGGGTGTGGGCGGGAGGCTGAAAGCCAGGTAGGGGTACAGGGTAAGGGCTTGTCAGGCATACTCGTACCCAGCAAGAGCTACAGGGACCACACCGTAGTGAGGCGCAGCTCTTGCAAGGGACAGCTGGTCACCTCAAGAAACACCTTAGAGAGCCTGGTGGCCACAGATGTCATCCCAACACTTGAGAGGAGGAGGCAGGCGGGTCTCTGTGAGTTCGAGGCCAGCCTGGTCTACAAAGTGAGTCCAGGACAGCCAGGGCTCCACAGAGAAACTCTATCTCAAAACAAACAAACAAACAAACAAACAAACAAAAATGGAGAGTGGTCTCCCCACCCCTGGACAGTGCCAGCCCCTTTGTATTACTGGAGGTCTGGCATGACCCTCTGAATTTGGGGCTCCCCATAGGCACAGAGCCCACTGTTTCTAGAGCACACAAACTGGGGCACTCCCCGGAATCAGCTCAAAGGAGTGACGCGTCACGGTGCAGCATCGTCGTCTGTGTGCTGGCTCCTTCTGCCGGCCTGTACCTCATGGGCACAGTTATAAACATGCCCAGCGGGCGACCAGCACTTCACTTTAGAGAACTGAGCTCAAGGAAATAGTCCAAAGAGAGAGAGAGAGAGAAAAAAAAATTTTAAGTGGTTTGTACTGGGGCACTGACGGCAGCTCAGACTGTGAGAGCCAAGGGCTGGACAACACCCAGTGTCTCCGGCACATCTCTGTGCTGGCACCTGCCATGCACGAGTGACCTTGGACAAGCTTCTCTGCTTCTCGGGAACTTTAGTCTCTTTGTCTTCTTCAGCCCAAAATGGTGTGTGTGGTTGTGTGTGTGTGTGTGTGTGTGTGAAGCCCTTTTGTGGAGGATCCTGTTGACCTGTGAAGCTCCTCACACACCCTCTTGGTGAGGACAAGACCTCCAGAGCCGAGGGATGGGGGTGGGGGAGGGGGGGGTCATCAAACCTCAACAGATTTAAAGATTTCTCTTTTGTTGAACTGGGCGCAGTGGTGCATGTCTTTAATCCCAGCACTTGGGTGGCAGAAGCAGACAGGATCTCTGTGAGTTCGGGGCCAGCCTGGTCATGCATGCCAGAAGAGGGTACCAGGTCACATGACAGATGGTTGTGAGCCACCATGCGGGTTGATGGGAATTGAACTTAGGACCTCTGGAAGGGCAGCCAGTGCTCTTAACCTCTGAGCTATCTCTTTGGCCCAAGAGTTCTTTTTAAATTATATGTATGTTAGCCAGGTGTGGTGGCATGCACCTTTAATCCCAGCACTCAGGAGGCAGAGGCAGGTGGATCGCTGTGAGTTCGAGGCCAGCCTTAGTTGTTTCTAGTTCCCCCCAACCACAGATGGTTACCACCAATGGTGGTGGTTTCTAGTCCCTGTTGACCTCTGGTTGCTCTTTCGCAACCTGGACAAAGGGAGTCCAGGACAGCCAAGGCTACACAGAGAAACCCTGTCTTGGAAAAAACAAACAAACAAACAAACAAACAAACAAAAGTATGTGTATGTTTGTCTACCTGAGGCCCTGTGCATGTGAGTGCAGTCCACGAGGAGGGCAGAAGTGGGCGTCTGACTCCCCTGGAGCCGGAGTTACAGGAGATTGTGAGCCAACCCACTGAGGGGGAAAGAACCAAACTCCACTTTTCTTTAAGAACACTGCTGAGCATCTCTCAGCCAAAAATAACCGCTTTAATTTTTGGGCACGGATCTGGACAGCACTGGTGTCTCAGGCCATGATGAGAGATCCTGTCACTTGGCACTCTGAACTGCTGTCCCCAGAATCCGTCATGAGGTTTGGCCCCAACCTCTCCCTCTCTGGACCGAGGATGCCTTCCTTCTCTTTGGAGAAAGAGCCATTGAATAAAACAAGTGCGAAAGAGCAACCAGAGGTCAACAGGGACTAGAAACCACCACCATTGGTGGTGACCATCTGTGGTTGGGGGGAACTGGAAACAACTAAGGATGGGCCAAGAAACCACCAGGGGGACCCAGAAACCACCGGGGGGGTTTCAGTGGTTATGGGAAGGAGGCTTAGAAACGGTTAGAGGGGCCTGGAAACAGTCTGAAGAGCCACAGCGGACACCTAGCCTTCTAGGCTGCAGCTCCACGTCTGCTTCTCGTCCCTTTCTGGGGTGGTCAGGGCCAGGCATACTTCCTACTGAGGCCCAAGGCTTGCCCAGAGGGAAGGGGGACCCAGGAGTCACGCGGGCCTGTCTTCTATCCCCAGCCACCCTGTCTACTGGCTGCATCTCCAGATCACACAGTATATGCTTGGAGAGGGAACAGGTAGGGTGGGGTCCGCCTGCTTTAACCCAAATGTTCCCCAACCTCATCCTCACCAGTCAACCTGGTCCCCACAGATATCGTCAGAAGGAAAGGGAGGGCTCAGACGTCCCATACCAAGGGAAACAGGCCAGGCACATCTGGATCCCCAGGGCTCTGCGGAGGTCCCCTCCCCTCCCCTCACCTCACCAGCCCCAAGCCGTGAGGCAGACATCCAGCTCGAGGGTGGTGGGTGGATCAGACACAGCTCTGACATCTCTCCCAGGCTGTGCACCCTTAAGTAGTGTCCCACCTTCTCCGAGGCTCCAGGTCTTATCAGCCCCACCTCTAGCAGGGACCTCAGGGACCTCAGGGACCTCTGGGCAGAGGTCAGTCCCCTGGAAGGTGTCAAGGCAAGAGAATCAAGAAGAGTTCAAAGACACCCTTAGCTACACAGTGAGTTTGAAGCCAGCCTGGGCTACAGGAGAGCCTGTCTCAAGTCTCAAAAGACAAATAACAAAACAAACTCCCCCAATAAAGAACAGTGAGTCCTAATGACATCACCTAATTCTATGAGAACTCTCTGGAGCTGTGGCCCCGGCTCCTCTGGGAGCGATTCTGGATGGCTAACACCAAATGAACTCTGTTTCCCCTCCACTGCCCTGCCAGTCTCAGCTCTGAAGGGAAACTGAGGCCCATGGATCATGGGGTAACATAGAAAAGCCCCTGCTGTTTTCAGCTGGATTCTTCTGGGGGTGGGTCTCAGCCCCCACTGGGACAATCCTAGGAGCTGGTAATTGAGCCCTTAAAGCCAGGCAAGGTCAGACCATGATGGCCCAACAAGGGCAGCCACATCACTCCAGGCAGACCCCAGATGTGGCCAGAAACCGTCTGCGATGGCAGATCCAAGCACAGCTGGAGGGATTAGAGGCGGGAGGTTGGGGATTACTGGATCAGGGCCTGAGCCCACCGAGTCCCCAGAGCAGGTGGCAGGGAAGACAGCTGGAGTCCCAGGTGCAGATGTTTGTAAAGGCCCATTGTATGCCAAGTGCCCAGGGACAGTGGAGGGACACACACACACACCCGCGCCCCAACCCCAGTTCCTATGGGGGGTTGGTTGAGGGGGAAATGCCCATCGGGCCGTATTTGCACTGTATGCCACGGAGGGGCCTGGGTAGGTGCTTGGAGGAGGTGGCATCTCCCCTCCTGAGCAGCTGGTATGAAGGCCCCGTGCCACCCACCGTGGGGCTTCCCAGGTGGAGGCAGAGGGATCTGCAGAGTGCTGGGAGATCCCGGCCTGGGCAGGTGTGGTACAGTCTGTCCCACTCAACTCAGGAATGATGTCAGAGTGGGGGATGGGGGGGTCATCTGATACTGTACTCGAGTGTGTCGGAAGCTGAACCGAAGGGTGTCTTAAGGGCAACCGAGGCCAAGTGGAGGAAAGGAGTCCTCCCCCCACCCCCACATTGGGGGTACCTAGGAAGAGGAGGCCTTGACCATCCTGATCTCAACCCCTCCCCCAAAGACTTTTTTTTATAGCATTGAGAGTTTTGGGGTCCCAACACTCCCACATGTGGAGGCAGGTGCATGCTTAAAACCCAGATCCTCGTTGATAATGCGATTTATTGTAGGGCCTCGATACAGGGCACATTTCCGGGGATTTACATGCAGGGAGCAACATCCTGACCTCACACTGACCCCTGGCCATCCAGTAACGGGATGTGGCTGGCCCAGGGACCAGCGTCCACAGGGCTGCGCTGTCTGGCTTTCTCCTCTTTCTCTCCAGGTATCACACCAGCCTAAGCATCCAGGCCTGGAACACTTTCCCCAACCCCTCAAACTTGCTTCTCCATAGAAGCTTCTCAGGGCCAGGGTTGATGTTCAGGAGAAGCAGACATACTGGGTGAGGAGGCAACTGCCTGTGATCCTAGCACCTGCCAGGATGAAGCAGGAGGATTGCTGTGAGTGGAAGGTTATCCTAGCTGCAGAATAAGCTCTGAAACTGGGAAGTCTATGGTGCCACGATCTCTTAGCAGGTGCAAAGCCTGGGCCACGGTTCCAGCCACACCGAAACTGGGCTTGGTGGCACCCTCCTGTCCCCCAGCACTCAGGGGATCAGGATTTCAAGGTCATCCTCCACTAGAATAAGTTTAAGACAAACCTGAGTTTCAGGAGACCCTGTCTCAATAGCATCCCCATTTTTTTTTTAAGAAAAAAAACAAAACAAAACAAAACAAAAACAGTGGGGAGGAGGAGGTAGTCACTGGATGAAAGTGCTTGCCACTACACCTGACTAACTGACCCTGGGACCCAGGTGGTAGAAGTGAGCCCTGACTCCACTGGCTCCACAAGTTGCCTTCCTCCGCTAACACATGTGGCACCCACACACATAGCTCACAAATGTAATAAAAATTGGAATGATAACTTTTAGCTGTTGGCACACAGTTTGGACAAAGTTCTATCAATCAGTTGGAAGAGGAGAAGAACCTCCCAGACACCATCAGACAACCCCCTTCCCCAACACCACAATCCTCCTTACATCTTGGGAAGTCGAGGCAGAGGCCTAAAGTGGTCCCCAGGCACCTTGCAGTCCTAGGGGACTCCGGAACAGAATTCTGCTAAGAACTTGGCTCCTCTAAGTCCCTGAGGAAAGCATGCTGCAGGCAACCAGTGCCCAAGGGCTCCGACAACACACAGACCTGCCTCCCTGGGCGCCTTCCCCTCCTGCCCAGGACGGGGTGGGCCAGTTCCTAGTCACCAACCAGTAAAGTCCCACCTGGATGTCAGTCAAGTCACAGGACAGAACCCCTGGGCAACCCAGTCAGAGCCAACAGAGGGAGACACTCAGGCCCTGTATAGGGAGAGGGGTCCCTGCCCTCTGCTCTGCATAAAGATTTTATGTACATACATACACACATATGGTTTTTCCTTTCCCAGGCTTGGGGGTGGGATCCCCCCTCCTTTTATGTTACATTAATTCTGTTGGCTACTCAGGAAACTGAGGCAGAGGGATGCTAAGTTCAAGGCCACTGGACAGCTTAACGAGACCCTATCTCAGAACAAGAGTGAGTAGAGAGTGAATTTCGGGTGTGCGGGGGTTCATCAGCAGAGACGCAGCCTGGTTTCACCCCAGATGGCCAAATTCAATCAATTTACTATCCACCAGTCAACTGTTACCTGGTGTTTCCAACAGCTCCTAAAGGCTCTGGAGACAGCCTTGGTCAACATCTGATAAGAAGGTTCTAGACGGGGCACAAGTCCCCAGACATGAAAGGTGGCGGCCCCATGAACCGGCTGTGAGACCTGAAGGCCTCACTGACTCCTCTGAGGCCAGGAACAGCCTCTCTCCTCTTCTCTGTTCGCTCATCCTCTATTTTACAGTCTAGTTCTCCAGACAAGACTCCTGCCTGTGGACCTCTTCATACTCCAGACACTCTACCAGCCACAGCCTGCACAGCCCTCCACCCACCCCTGCATCTGCACCCACAGGTTCCTCCACCTGCATCTGCACCCACAGGTCCCCCCCCCCCGCATCTGCACTCACAGCCCCCCCCAGCATCTGCACTCACAGGTCCCCCCCCCCGGCATCTGCACCCACAGGTTCCCCCCCGCCCGGCATCTGCACTCACAGCACCCCCATATCTGCACCCACAGGTTCCCCCCAGCATCTGCACTCACAGGTCCCCCCCCCGGCATCTGCACCCACAGGTCCCCCCCCCGCATCTGCACCCACAGGTTCCCCCCTGCATCTGCACCCACAGGTTCCTCCCCCTGGCATCTGCATCCACAGGTCCCCCCCCCAGCATCTGCATCCACAGGGCCCTATGGACAGGAACTCAATTCCTTCTCCTCCCAGCCTCCCCTCCCTACCCACCCCCAAACCGGCCACATGTCCCCACTTCAGGCAAGAAGCCAAGCCTAAGTAAGTCTGGCTTTATGTCCCCCACCTGTAGCCTGGGATGGGAGGGGGGGTGAGTAGCCCCCCACAGCCTGCCCCTCTGCCCTCCCTCCCCACGCCTTTCTCTGGCTGGCAGGCGGGCACTTGACTCCATCCACACTGGTCAACCAGGAAGTCTTGGCAAGCCGGCCCTCTAGTGTCATTTCACAGGTGGGAATAGAGCAGTTCTCAAGCCTGGGAGTCTGTGGAGCAATGCTCAGCCTGGCACTCAGGCTGGGGTATGGGGACAAGTCCTACTGGCCCTATCCCTGGGCATCTTCCCCACACTCAGGTTCCTGGTACAAGTGACACTCTGGTCTCAGGGAGGCTGTTCCTGGGCCTCTGTTTGCTCAGTTATCGAGCCCTGGAGATAAAGCGGGATGACAGAAATGAAGTCACCAGCGAACCATCCTTGTTCAAGAGTCAGTGTCCTGGGAGACTCATGCCTTAGGGAGAAGGGATCAGGGTACCAGAAGAGCAGGCGCCTCCCCAGGTCTCGGAGCTGTCCGTGGTCCTGAAACTTCAGGCTACACTTTGCCGGGACAGCGGAACCTTCTGTCCACAAACCTGCACCCTGTCGCCGAACGCAGCTATCCATCCCTACGGCCGCGGGTGTGTACATCCACCCGGGACATAAGCGCGCGCGCGCACAGCCAGCATCCCAACAGGTACTTTTGGAGTCCCACCAGCCACACCCCTAGGGACTCTCCCCTCCCCTTGATCCGCGGGCACACGCCCCCCACCAGGACCCCCTCAGGCAACACATCACAAGCTTGCCGGGGAAAGGAGAGACAGACGCAAACACTCGGGTCATGGCCTTACGCCAGCGCCTACCGCTGCTCGCAGCAGCCAACTCAGGCAACGTCCAGAACCACACACCCGGGATGTGTGGGGACTCAGGACGCGCCCGCCCTGGGCGCCAAAGAGGAGACCGTGGGAACGCGCGGCGCCCGCTTAATAACCCCCTCCCCGAAGCCTCCCCGGCGCGTCCTTTCCATGCGCCCTTCCTTCCTTCTTTCCTTCCTTCCTTCCCCTCTCTTCCTTCCTCCTCCTTTTCTTCCTTTCTCCTTTCTATCCATCCTCCCATCCTCGCTCCTGCTCCACGGCCTACGGGCGCCCACGTTCCCCTCTATTTGTCCTCTCCGCCCCTATGCGCTCAGACCCTGGCTCTGAGGCCGTGGCGCTCGCCCACCTCAGCCAGGACGCGCGGGAGGGGGCACGCCAGGGACCCCCCTCACCCCAGGCCTCTAAAAGGGCGGAGCCTCTGCACCCCAGGGTCTCTCGGGGGCGGGTCTGGGGCGCGCCCGAGGTCACCGCGAGGGGACTCCCCCCATCTTCGGCCTGTGCCCTGAATTGCCACCACCCCGAGGTCACCATCCGGGACGCGGCGCCCCGCCCTCTCCCGGGCGCGCCAAGGACGGGCCCCTCCCGGAGGCGGCACCTGAAGTCGCTGTAGGGGTGGATGATCCAGGCCCCCGCCGACTTCACGCGCTCCTGCTCGCGCTCTACGGCCTTCTGGCTGCCGAACATCCGCAGGGAGAACTTGTTGACGCCGGGCTGCAGGAGTGCTCCGAATTGGCGCTGCAGGAAGCTGGCCTGGCTGCCGCGCGGCTCGCCCGCCGGGCCCGCCTCCTCGCTGCCCGCCTCCTCGGCCGCCACGGGCCCCGAGGCCGCCCCGCGGCATGAGAACGACACCTTGGGGCCGCGCGCGGGGCCCTCAGGGCTGCACTGCGGCTCCCCGCGCCCGCACTCGCCATTCGCGCCGCCCTTGGCCGCGCCGAGGGTGCAGGAGCTGTCGCGGCTGCAGAGCCGGGCGCGCGGGCTGGGCTCGTCGGTCGACTCCGGGTGCGAGGGGGTCGTGGGGTTCGGGGGTGGCGCGGGTGGTGGCTGAGGGGGCGCGGGCGGCGGCGGCGGTGGCGGCGGCCCCGGCGCAGGGGTCGCGCCCGGACTATCGCCCGGCCGCCCGCCGCCCCCGCGCGTATCCATGGCGAGGCGGCGCCGGGCAGTGCGGAGCGGAGCGGCCGCCGCCGCCGCCGGCCGAGCCCGAGGGAGGGCGGAGCCAGGGGGCGGAGCCTCCGCTCGCGGGGGAGGGGCGGGGGCGTGAGCCCCGCCTCCACCTGCGCTACCCCCACCCCCACACGAGAATGGATGGGGGAAACTGAGGCTCGGGTCAGCAGGCAGGCTCCAGGTCAGTCAGCCCCTTAAGGCCTTGGAGATGAGATCAGGCTTGATTCCCCAGGGGAAACTGAGGCCAAGGACGCACCCAAGGTCACCGAGCACAGCTGGCCAGCTCTTGCCTCTGCGCGCCATGCAGGCCAGGATCTGGTCCGCTTTGGGGTTCCTCCGCGGTCACCGCGGGCGGAGCAACCGCTGACGCTCACCCCACGGGTGCCAACCCCTTTCTCGGCTCAAGGTGCCAGATTCCATAATGAAAGTGTGCTCCCAGAGGCCACCAGATCTCTGGTTCTGTCGCTTTCACCCCTTTCACGACAGTAACCTAAGAATATGTGTGGGAAAGGCTGAGATCATTCTTGGTTCGAAACTCAGCCCCTCTCCAAGCCCTGCTTGTGGGGAAACTGAGGCACAGTCAGACAACAAAAGCATAGTAGCTAGAACCTCCCGTGGCTTCTGGCGACCTCACACCCCAAAAGATGCCCTTCAGTGTAGTAAGGGCACCCAGGTTTGGTGGTCCTTAGAGATCTCCAGAGGATCCAGCCGCAACTTGTGCGTCTGCACACGTACCCGCCCCTCTACCCCCGACCCCACCCCCACACGAGCTCTTCTCCGCGCCCTCTGCTCAGTCCTCAGCTTTTTTCCACTCTCCAGCCCAGCTCTGGGGAGAGACTGGCTCCTGGGGCAGGGGTGCTGAGGTTGTGGCCTGAGGCTGTGTGGTGAGACTTGAGGCTGATTCTAGATGCCCACCACAGAGCAGGATTTTATGACGGGCTAGGGGAAGGGAGGCAATACAGCGGAAGGGTCCCTGGGAACTGGCGAGAAGACAGTTCTCATGCAGTGGGCCTTCTTTTTTGTCTGTTTGGGGGCTTTTTTTTTGGGGGGGGTTGCTTTTTTATTTTTTGAGACAGGGTTTCCTCTGTGTAGCCCTGGCTGTCCTGGACTCATTTTGTAGACCAGGCTGGCTTCGAACTCACAGTGATCCACCTGTCTCTGCCTCCCGAGTGCTGGGATTAAAGGCGTGTGTTACCACGCCCGGCTGTCTGTTTTTTTGAGACAGGGTCTCTCTGTGTAGCCCTGCCTGTCCTGGAGTCACTCTGTAGACCAGGCTGGCTTCAGACTCACAGAGATGCACCTGCCACTGCGTCCCGAGTGCTGGGATTAAAGGTGTGCGCCTTCGCGCCTGGCTCTTTAGACCTTCTTATGTCCCCTCTGGGTATCCTTAGATTCCCCTGACCCCCACCCCATTTCCCTGGAACCACCTAAATTCACGCTTAAATCCTTCTGACCCCTCATAGACTCTCCTGGCTGCTTCTGGGTCCCCTTTAGCCCCCCTTAGATCTTCCTGGTGCTTCCTAGCTTCTCCTGGACCTTTCTTACTCCTCATGGGTCCACAAGGTCCTGGCAGCTTCACTGTTTTTGGCTTGCCCTCATGCCGAATTACCTATACCAAATTAGTTGAGTGTCACAGGGATGGAGCATGACTTGTGCCTGCTCACAGTAGGTGTTCCGTGGTGTCAGGGGCGCGCCCTGCCAGATGCATGTCCTCATCTGACACCAATGGGCTGCCCCGACCCGGGGGACTCCGGAGCTGCCCCTGCCTCCACTTTTGAACATCAGAGTTGACAGTGCCAGGCTGTGGCCCGCCCCAGGGCACATGCCTGTTCCAGATGAAGGGGGATCTTTTATGTTCACCCTGGGAAGATGTCAGCCGGGCAGGTCGCCAGAGTGCGAGGGAGGAAAGGCGGGGGTACTGGCTGTCAGAGGACCTGCCATGCTCGGAGACTACTGTCAGCCCAGGGGTCATAAAGGATGGTGAACTTGGGGGATCTTGGCCTGTGTCTGCACTGGGGGGACGGGGGTCTTGCTATTCGATACCTGGCTGCCTGGTGTTGTCCCTACCCCGCACCCATGCTGACACCTGCCCCAGTGGTTTTGCATAAGATTTTTGCATATAAATGGCTGGCCCTGGGCTGCAGTCACAGATTGGGCTGTGTGTGCTTGCATGTGTGTTCACATACCTGTGGGCTTTTTGTTTGTTTGTTTGTTTGTTTGTTTTGAGACAGGGTCTCTCTGTGTTAGCCTTGGCTGTGTCCTGGACTCACTTTGTAGACCAGGCTGGCCTCGAACTCACAGTGATCTGCCTGCCTCTGCCTCCCGAGTGCTGGGATGAAAGGTGTGCGCCACCACGCCTGGCCACACACTTCTGTTTGGGTGCAGAAACCAGAGGTCAAGCTTGGGTGTCTTTTCTCAGGAGCTGTCCACCTTACTTAACTACTTCGCTACTTTGTTTTTTAGTGTATTTCTCTCATTTTTATGTGTATGTATGTACATGTATCTACATGTATGTATGTATGGCCCTTAATGAAGCCAGAAGGTGATGTTGGGCCCCCTGGATCTGGGGGACCAAATCAAGGTCCCCGGGGTGAGCAACACATGCTCTTACACCGCTGTGCTGTCTCCACTGTCTGGTTTTTTTGCAATTTGTCTTATGCCAGGTTTAGCCCTATAACTTCCCCACAGCTACACAACCTTGTTTTTGTTTTTTTTTTGTTTTGTTTTTTTCAAGACAGGGTTTCTCTGTGTAGCCTTGGCTGTCCTAGACTCTCTTTGTAGACCAGGCTGGCCTTGAACTCACAGCGATCCGCCTGCCTCTGCCTCCCGAGTGCTGGGATTAGAGGCGTGCGCCACCACGCCCAGCTCTTACACAACCTTATCATGACCTTTAGAAAAACAAGCCAACTGATGACCCTCGGGATCAAATGTTTGATTTTGTTTTGTTGTTTGAAACAGGGTTTCTCTGTGTAACAGCTCTGGCTGTCCTAGAATTCACTTGCTCTGTCGACCAGGCTGGCCTCGAACTCACAGTGATCCACCTGCCTTCAGATTAAAGTTGTGCGCCACCACTGCCTGGCTCTCCTCACTCATCCCACATCCCCTCAGTTTCTATTCAGTATTCCTGCATATTTTGGAGATAGAACTAGGCCAGGGAAGGGCTGGGCTGTCAGGAAGCTGGCCCCAGCAGCACTCAGCAAACACAAGTTGGGCTCCTTGGCTGGCAGGACCTGGGCTGTAGGTTTCCTGGCCTGAAGGGCAAGGCTCAGAAAAGGGGGTGGCTTCTCAGGTTCTGATACCCAGTCACACAACCTGGTGTGGGGTCTCAGCTTCCCTGGCATCTGCACATTCGGGGGTGGAGGCATTTTGCTTCCTGTCTTATGGAGACAAGGTCTGGCCTAACAGAGGCTGTGGCACTCAGTATGTGCTGAGGCTGACCCTGAACTCATGATCCTCCGGACTACACACCGCACCTGTTGCTATTTGTTTAAGACTTGCCAAATTGCTCCTAAGTGGAGGTGTGGAGAAGCTGGTTCAGAGTAAGCCCCATCTCTGACGGACTCTGCTGCCCTTATGGGCTAGGGTTGCACAATTAGGTGAGCCAGGGCCTGAGAGGGTTTGACAGGCCTGTCTGCCCAGAGCAGAAGTGACCAGCCAGCTGCTGGGTCCCTGTGGGGTCTATCCCATCAATGCATTTTTGTCTTATAAAGGCTCCTGGGCCCTGTCTCTGCCTGCCAGGTGGGGGCTGGGACTCATAAACCCTGCGGTCCCCAGGGAGGACTCCAGAGTCATTTCCAGATTGTTCAGAGGCTCTTGTGCCATCCTGAGCTCTGAGAGGCATGCAGTCAATATCCACCCCCTCTTTGGTTGTGTGGACAAGAGCCTGAACGATGCGGACCCGGCCCCTTGCTTCTCAAGGTAAACCACTGCTCTGGGGGTGAGCCCCACACAGGCCCCGCTGCCTAATCCTTCATTGTGCCCTGTCCTTTCTGGATGTAAGAGCCACAGGCCTGTCTCAGGACCCTAGGAAGAGCAAGCATGCCGGCTAGGGCAGCACCCGCAGTTGTGGGGGGAGGGCTTGTCTTATGGCCAGAATCCCAGCTTCACCACAGGTATGGGAGTGGGTGCCCTGGACTTCCCTCAGCAAAGGCCCATGAGGACACTGTGTAGGACCTCAGGAAGGTCCTATCCTGTTCTAAGGGTTCCACAAGGAGGGAGCCGCCCAGGGATCTCCAGGTGCAGGTGCGCACTGTGTATATACCCCAACCACTTGGTCTGGGGCAACAGGTTTCCTCAGTGGACGCAGGTGCAGTGCCCTCTGGTGGCTGGAAGGCCAGGGAGGTATCTGAGGGACCACAGGCTGTTCCCTCAGGTCCTCAGGAGACCCTGCCTCCCCTAACCACCACCACTCTGGAATGTGTTGTGCTAGGACCAAAGCTACCTCCCATCTCTCTAGAGCCGGACTATGCAATGCCCCACCCCCACCCAGGGCCAGATCCTGAGTTGGAAACGAGCTGGATGTGAAACTGCCTGACCACGCCCTAGCTCCAGGAAGTCCTCAGCCCCACCTACCTCCCACACCCCAGGACGCCCCCTGGAGGTTAGCCAGAGGACAGCGCAGGAAGGCAGTGATGGCCAACAGTGCCCTCATGAGGCCGGCTTTTCTTCCACACCCTAGGACAGTGGTTCTCAGCCTGTGGGTCAGGACCCCTAGCCATAGTGGAGCACGGGGTGGAGTATTGTGCCATTTTTTTCCCCAAGGGAACACACATTAGGTATTCTGCATAACATATTTACATTACAATTCACAACAGCAGCAAAATTAGTTATGAAGTCGCAGTGAAAACGCTTTCATGACTGGGGGTCATAACATAAGGACATTAAATGAAGGTTGAAAACCAGTGGCCTAGACTGTGCCCATCTGTGATTCCAACATTCGCTGTCATTAAAGATGGGCTCTTGGAGCCAGGCTGCTGGTGCACACCTTTAATCCCAGCACTCTGGAGGCAGAGGGGGGCGGATCTCTGTGAGTTGGAGGCCAGCCTGGTCCATCAATCAGTAAAGGCTACATAGACAAACCTTGTCTCGAAAAACAAAAGATGGTGTCTTGGAACCCTAGGCAGCAAACACACACGTGGTGGGTAGGTCTTTATTTGTGCGGTGCCAGCAGGCCCAGCCATGGTGCCCATGGTGGGGATGGGCAGCCCACCGAGAAGTCAGAGCTTGGCCTGGCCTCTCCTCATGACCAAGGACCAGGCTCCACTCCCGACTCCACAGGGCCGCAGTGACACGCGTAAAAGAGGGAAAGGAAAATAAAAAACCAGAAACCCCTAAGGAACGAATTCTCTGCATAGGAACCTCATTTAGTTTAAACTAGAGATGGGTGATGCGAGTGCCTGGCTTCCTCCAGGTGGGCGTCCGGCAAGGTGAGACTGTCTTCACCGGGGTGGGACAGGTAGGGCTGGGTAGGCTCAGGTCAGGACAGGGAGGGACAGAGTGGAGGCCGACGCTGGCTGGGGTCAGGCACGCTGGCGCCACTCCCACCTGCCCCGCCGCTCAGCTGGCGTTCCTCTGGCGTACGTTCTTGTCGTTCAAGTGATGCCCGCTGCCCTTCCTGAGACACAGAAAAGGCTCAGGCCCGCTTCTGAGTCTGGATTGTCCCAACAGCAACCACCCACCTTCTTTGAACCCACCCAGGCCCATAAAAGGTGGATGCCCACATTGGGGAGCCTGCCCCCCACTTCTAGGGGACCCCAGCAGCTACCCAGAGCCCACAACGAGTTGGACTTACAGTGGGGCGGCACCAGGGTCGTCCTCTGTGATAACGAGCAGCCACAGAGGAGAGAGAGAGAGAGGACAGGTGTCAGTGTCTACCAGGGTCTTCCAAGGGAGCCTTGTGGTGGGCAAGTCCA
The DNA here is from genome assembly GCF_964271855.1 of Acomys minous. Taxonomy (NCBI): domain Eukaryota; kingdom Metazoa; phylum Chordata; class Mammalia; order Rodentia; family Muridae; genus Acomys; species Acomys minous. Next base: position 80,254,105 of record NC_140490.1, on the reverse strand, counting down.
CTGCAGCCCCACACTGCCACCCTTATGACGCTGCACAGGTGCCAGCACCTTCTGAAGCCAACACAGCCCAAGCCCACCCAGCTGTTACCTGAGCTACAGGACACCACCAGCTTATAGCCAAGTGAGGGAGAGAGGGAAGGGTTGGCCATGAGCAGATCAACACGCTGCAGGGCACCCCACCCACTCACCCAGGCCCAGGCCCACTCACCGTCCAGGGCCTGGTCTGGCTTCCGCCGTTTCTCATAGATAAAGATGATGGTGACCAACACCAAGACCTCAGTCACGATGCCTAGGAAGGGCCAGAGGGCAGCCATGCGGCTGCGCACTCGCAGCTTGATGGTGTCCTGGACACTGCCCTCAGAATTGGTGGCGTTGCACATGTAGGTGCCAGGGTCTTCATTCATGTTCAGGGCGTTGATGATCAGCTCCGTCTTCTCAGGGGTGGAAGTCACGATAAACTTGTCAGAGGTGTTGGTGATGAGCTGGGAAGAATGGCTTGTCATGTCGTGCCAGGGCCTTTCCCTCCTTGTTCTGGGGGCTGTGCCATGCCTGCAGCCTCATGCATGTCCCCCGCCCCATGCCCACAATCTCCACCACGCTGGCCCATGGCCCTCACCTCATTCCCAGTGTCATAGACCTTAAGCCAGGACCACTCAGTGATAGGCGGGTGGCTCGAATCGGACTTGCAGACCAGCTTCACCGTCTCTTCCTCATTGGCATGCTCAGATTTCTTTCCGACCTTGATCCTGGGTAGCCCTATGAGGATGCGGAGGGAGCCTGATGCCAGCGCAGAGCCTGCCGTAGCCGCAGCCCCAGCCGCAGGCCTACACACAGCCACCTCCTGGCCCCTCTGCTTACCTTTGACGCTGATGTCACCTCTGCCTACAGGCTCGGGAAGAAAGATGCAGGAATATTCACCAGAGCGGTCATCTGCGTCCACTCTGTGGGGAAGAAGTGCTGAGGTAAGGAGTCTGCAAGGCGTGGTGTCCCCATCTCCACCCAGGTCTCAGTGCAACCACAGGACCTGTTCCCACCATGCTACACAGTGAGGCTGTGTGGAGCCCTGGCACAACTGTGGCAGCTCTGAGGCAAATTCCCCACGGGCTGTGCTTTGTGGGATGGCATCTAATATGGTCCTCTGAGAATCAAGGACTCACATGTACTGCATCTGCAGGTCGGGCAGCGAGTCCTCCAGTAGTAACTTGCCACCTCTCATCCAGCGGTGGCCAACAACCTCGACGCCACTGCTGTTCAAAGAGCAGGTAAGGTGTACCTTGGAGCCAATGTCCTGGACAGAGGTGATGATGGTGCCCGCTGAGAAGACACGGGGAGAGTTAGCTCAGCGCTGAAGAGGCTCGGCCCACCAGCCTGCCCCACACTTCTAACTAGGTCACAGTAGTCAACACCCTGCAGCCCCAGATGTCTAAGGCAAGCCGGTGCCCCACTAGAAACCCATTTCCAAAGTAAGAGACTCAGCTGCCCAGGCCCCACCTGCTGCTCTCACAGCTATATGGCTCATCACTCCTAACTCTCCACAGAGCAAACCACTTAGGTGCCTCATGTTCCCTTCACTCAGAACTGGAAACTAGCCCCCAGAAAGTCCTGGGGAGGCTGGATCCCTCACATTTGCAGTAGACCCCACCCCCACCAGACAAACACAGGGAGGCCGGGAGCCAGGAGGGCAGGTGCGCAGGGCAGAACAGGATGGGAGGGCAGCGTGGAATACCACAGACCACAGGCCTGCGGTGTGAGCTGAGGACCCACCTGCAAGAGGACAGAGCCAATTGGCACCCAGCAAGGTGACACGGATGAGTGTCCAGCCTACCCGTGTCCCCAGGTGGGCCTCAATGAGTGGTAGGGCAGAGCAGGATCTGATTCTACGAAGTGGGAATCAGGGTTGGGTGGCACAAGAGGTTAACAGAAGGTGCCTTGGCCACTCACGTTCAAGGACCACCACGCTCGCCTGGGCACGGACCCACTTGACCCTGGGTGGTCGGGTCAGGTGGTTGCGGTCAGGGTCACTGCTGGCCCGGCATTCGTAGGTGCCTACATCCTCTGCGGCAAGCCCATCAACAGACAGCGTGCTGGCTGCATGCTGGCGGTAGGTGGCATGGATGTGAACGCGGTTCTGCCTGGCGCCGTCCCAGAGCTGGGAGCAGCTGTCGTTTGGGTTATTCCCTTCAAACCACCACTGGATCTCAGGGACAGGGCTGCCCACAGCCTCACAGTGCAGGACCACACTCTCCCCTGCCCATTGCTCCTGTGACAGTGGCGCCTTGAGAAAGCCAGCTATGGGAGAGGGTTAGCACCCATTACCAAGAGGTGAGAGAAACAGGCAGGCAGGCCGGCCAACTGCCGGGCCGGCCACACCCCACTTCTTTTCTGCTTGCAGAGGGAAGTATGAAGTTAGGTGGAAACAAAAACAAAGGGGCTGGTAAATGTGGTTGCTAGCAAGCCTAAAGTCCAAAGTTCAATTCCCAAGACCTACATGGAGGACTTGTGTGCAACCAACACACACATGGGGGGCGGGGAGAGGAAGAGAGGGAGAGAGAGACAGACGGACAGACAGACACACACACACAGAGAGAGAAAATTTAATTTAAAAAAGAAACAAAGCCAGGCATGGTGGCACATGCCTTTAATCCCAGCACTCAGGAGGCAGACAGATCACTGTGAATTTGAGGTCAGCCTGGTCTTCAAAGTGAGTCCAGGACAGCCAGGGCTACACAGAGAAACCCTGTCTCGAAAAACCAAAAAGAAAAAGAAAGAAAGAGAAACAAACAAGCAAGGTATGGTGCATGCCTTTAATCCCAAGGCAGGCAAATCCGAGTTTGAGGCCAGCCTGGTCTACAAAGCAAGTCCAGGACAACCCAGGTGGTTACACAGAGAAACCCTGTCTCAAAAAAACAAAAACAAAACAAACCCCTGAGAACCAGAGCCAGGTGTTGTGGCTCACCTGTAATCCCACTACTCAGGAGTTCCCAGGCAAGATGGGCCACCTGCTTAACTCTGCCTCCAAAACAGAAAATGAAGATAGGGCCTCCCAGCATTTCATAGGGGCCTGGAACACTCAGACCTGTATGCCTGCCCCAAACACATGTCCCGGGGGAAGGCAGGTCCTTTGCATGTCTCCACATGACGTGGACATGAAGGTACAAGTGTGTGGGCTTAGGGCCAGCCTGAGGACCAAGAATGACACCTATCACCTAAGTGGCCCCAGGGCGCCTGGGGTGTAGAAAACAGCAGCTTTGGTGGAGGGATGGTTTCCTGGTACCGTACAGTACAGAGTGGAGATCTCCTAGGCTGCCCAGCCTGCAGCTCTGGGCAGTGGGGAAGGTGGCTGGTGAGTGCTTCAGGATGTCTGTATACACACCATTTCATCATGGACTGTCAGTCAGGAAAGACAGGTGCCCATGGGACCCTAGAGCCCCACCTGGGTTTCTGAAGAGACACTATGGGTGTCATCCACCTGGGACAGGACTGTCATGTTCCAGCAACCACATGCTGGGCTACTAGGAACCACTAGGTGGCCTATCATCTGGTCTTAGGAATGCAGGGTGCCCTGTGGTACTCCCTGGCACCCACCCACTTCTCTACATGGGAACCTCTGGAAGGGTACCATCTGTACTGCCAAGGGGTGACCAGTAACTCTGACCTCAACTTCAGGAGTTTCCACAGGGCCTCGAGAAGTCAAACTGGGAGTCTGGCCACATAATCTGTAGCCCACAGCTTGCAGCCGTCACCTCAGTCTAAAAACAGAACCCTCCTCCCTGCCCACTCACAGCCGGGGCAGGAGCAAGGCCAGACCCAGCCACTGGGTAAACAAGCCAGAATGACGAGGTGCAGGGAGGGGACGCTGTGGTGGAGGGCAGTTCACACCCAGCCTCCTGCTATCCAGTGCTGGCCCAGGCTGGAGCCTTGTCACCTCCCCCACCATGCAACTTGGTCATTTGAGGTACTAGGGTTAAGACAGACCTGGGTGACTACTGGAGTACCCATCTGAGAAAGACACCCTGCAGTGAGTTGTCTGATTGGCCTGGCCAGGGAGGCCACATTGACTACTCACTGAGAAAGCAGGTGTCTTCCTGCTGTGTGAAACCGGGGTGTGGAGCTCTTCAACCATCCTGTAAGAAGCCCTCGCATCAAATCCCAGTCTCACACAACGAGGAAAACAAACCAGAAGTGCCCAGCCCTCCAAGGTGAGCCCCCCACCACACCATGCAGAACAGGCTCTCTGAGTGGAGCCCCCCCAACACTACGTAACAGAAAACACATGGAAGGCTGTCCCGGGCTCTGGCCAGGCTGTAGACGACAGGGACCAGCCTGGAAGCTATACTTTGTGCTTGGCTCCCAGGCATGGCAAAGGTCTGCTTAAGGCCAGGCAGGAAGGCTCTTGTCCAACCAGGCTCCCCACCCAGCTTATCAGCTGCATCCACCTTGCCAGGGGGCAGCTATCTGCACCAGAGAGCCAGACTCACGGGAGAACCTCAAGATGTTTTGATGGAAAAGTGGGTCACGATTAACCCTGGGCAGTGCTGCCAGCCACAGTCCCCTCCCGAATCTACTGCTGATGGGGGTGGCAGTTGTGTGCCCCACTTCTCCAGTGGAGCTTTGGTTCTGCCCTTTGCTTGCTGTCTGAGGAGGCAGGAGAACAGCCCGTGGACTCCAGGCTTTCCTTCCACCTCAACCTTGCCACGACCTTGAGTACCTCCCTTCCCCACCTGGCCAGGCTCCAGGGTGGAGCAGGCTGTGTGCTGGGCCGCAGCCACGGGAAATCCCACCTAGAATGATAATCCAGCAAGTCCCTGTGCCAGAGGTCCAGGGCCAGGTGAGTCCTGGTCAGTCCTCGATCAGATGAGTTCCAACCACCTCGGAATGTCGGCTCCAGCCCAGAGGCCCGGGACTTCCATCTCCCTCCTTGGCCAGGGCCAAGGACAGGTGGCAATTGCCAAGGACCAGTGATGACTGATACAGCCCCTGTGGACCCTGGTGGGCCTAGGAGCTCGCTCTGGTGAGTATAGGGACAGCTAGGAGCACCTGAAGACGTATCTAGTTGGGATGGGAACTGCCCTTCTCGGGGACTGCCACCCCACCGCCACATGATGACACCTGGGCAATGACTCCACTCAGGCCCAGCCCTCCAAGCCCTAGGACACAGTACCCCCAGGGTCAAACGCTCATCCTCCAAGACTTGGGGTCACCACTTACAGGCATCGTTGTCCCCACCCCATGGCGACTTACTGTCATTCTTCAGGTTCCCCAGGCAGTGCTGTGGCCTCCATCAGCGTGCACCACGGTCCCCAAAGCCCCCCCAAGGCTGATGGGAGACTCCACTACTCTCATATTACCACAACATCAAGGACACTGTCCCCCAAATTCCCATTCAACACTCACCCACATGCCCAAATTTGGAGAATCACCTCCAGACACTTCTGTGTTCTGGGTCACCCACCTGCCTGGTCCCCCAAGTGTGGGCCCACTAAAATGGTGGCTCCTTCCACCCCAGACCCTCCAAACCTTGGAGACAGTTTCTTCAAGAAAGGTTGTCCCTCATCCTAGTCTTCCCAAGTGGTGACACCTAAGTGGCAAATCTAGCTCCATGCCCCCCCCCCAAATTAGGGACTGTCACTCCCAACGCTCCCCGAGCATGGACACCAATCCAGCAGTTCCTTCCAGTGCCTGATCTCCCAAACATGGGGTCATTTCCTGACACGTTCCCCTGGGTGGGGACCTCTCCCATGAGGGCAGCTTCCTCAGCTCCCAGAACTCTCCACATCTGGAGGAAGCCACCTGTGGTGCTGCTGTCCCCAACTCCAAGGCCCACAAACCTTCCCCAGACGTCCTACAATTCTCTCCCGCCCATGATTACTTTGCAGTCCTCTCTCCGGCGGCGGCGGGGAGCCCTCAGCGAGGCGGCTTCTTTCATCCTCGTCCTCCCAGGTGCCAAAACCAGGAGGAATCCAATCTCCAGGGTCGCCTCCCAGCCTGCTACCCAGGTGGGGACACCCTCCACTCAACCTTGGCGATGTTGCCCCAGAAATCTTACTGTCCCCGCACCCCCGACCCCCGGCCTCAGGGTCACCTCCTCCCTCCTACACCTTCCCCACCTCCCCCAAACCTAAGCCACTAACAGTCGCTGCTGTACCCCCCCCAATCCTCCAGAGTCACCTCCCAGTCCTATTCCGGGAGTCGGGACAGGAAAGCAGCGGCTCCATCCTCCCCAGCTGTCCCAAATCTGGCGTCTTTTCCACTCCTGGGCTCGAGTCCTCGGGCTAACCGCCCAGCCCGTACCCAGGTGGGAACAACCGCAAGGTGGAGGCGGCTCCCTCCACCCCCGGTTCCGACAACCTTACGATGTCTCCCCGGAGCCCAGCAGACACCTAACCTTGGCTTGTCTGTCCAGGCCGCACCCCTACGATGACCTCCCTCCACCTCGTAGCCCCACCGAGGTCTGGGGGGGGTCAACTCGCCGGTCACCCACAGCCACTGTAATCCCTCCACTAACCCCCAGCCCCGAGGGAACCGAAACTGTGGCTCCCACACTATCAGGTCCCCCTAAAACAGCGGCTCGACCCAGGTGTCCCCAGGCCGGGTCCCAGCGCCTCGCTCTTACCGGCCGCGAAGGCGCCTTGGCCGCCCAGGAGCGTGAAGCCCAGCGCCAGCAGCAGCGCCGCCGCCATGTCGCCTCGTCCAAGCGCGGCCGGGCAGCGGCGCTATAAGAAGGGAGGGAGGGCGGGGCGCGCGCACGCACGCACGCACGCACGTACGCCCGCGGTGGGCGGGGCGACCCGCGCACAGCGAGCAGGCACGTACCCAGCGTCCGCCTCAACGGCTCACGCGGTTAAAGCCGAGCGGGTGGGCGGGGACGCACGTGACCACACAGGCCCCACCCACGAAGGGGTGAGAGCTGGATCCTGGGCGGCCCGTGTGCATCAAGCTCCCTCCCTCCCTCCTTCCCTCCCCCTCCCTCCCTCTTTTTTTTTTTTTAATATTTATTTATTACCTATGCAGTGCTCTGCCTACATGTACGTCTGCAGGCCAGAGGAGGACATCAGATCACATTATAGATGGTTGTGAGCCACCATGTGGTTGCTGGGAATTGAACTCATGACCTCTGAAAGACCAGTCAGTGCTCTTAACCGCTCCCTGAGCCATCTCTCCAGCCTCCCTCTCTCTCTCTCTCTCTCTCTCTCTCTCTCTCTCTCTCTCTCTCTCTCTCTTTGTTTTGTGTTTTGAGACACGGTTTCTCAGCGTAGCCCTGGCTGTCCTGAAACCCACTCTATGGGGCAGGAGAGATGGCTCAGCAGTTAAGACTTCCAGAGGTCCTGAGTTCAATTCCCAGCAACCACATGGGTGACTCACAACCATCTATACCCTCTAAAGCCTTCTGGCGTGCAGGTGTACATGCAGACAGAGAACTTACATAAAAGAAAGAAAGAAAGAAAGAAAGAAAGAGAAATTAATTCAATCTATAGTCCTGACTGGCCTTAAACTCAGAGAGACCCACTTGCCTTTGCCTCTCGAGTGCTGGGTTTTGGGTTTTTTGGGTTTTTTGTTTTTTGTTTTTTTTAAGACAGGGTTTCTCTATGTAGACTCGGCTGTCCTGGACTCAGTTTGTAGACCAGACTGGTCTCGAACTCACAGCGATCCGCTTGCCTCTGCCTCCCGAGTGCTGGGATTAAATGCTTGCCCACCACACGTGCTTTCCTTTACATGTAAAACATTTTTATATTTCAGCCTGGCTGTGGTGGCCCATGCCTTTAATCCCAGCAATCGGGAGGCAATGGAAGGAGGAACTCTGTGAGTTCGAGGCCAGCCAGGGCTTAAGTAGTGAGACCCTATCTCAAAAAAGTACTTATTAAATTAATGAATTTATTTATTTGTTTGTTTGTGAGTGTGTGTGTGTACCACATGAATGCAGGTGCCACGGAGGTCTGAAGAGGGCACCTGATCCCCTGGAGTTGTTATTGTGGGCCTAATGTGGGTGCTGGGAACTGAACTGTGGTCCTCTGGAAAAGCAGCAAGCATTCTAAGAACCATCTCCCCAGCAGGACCTTGTTTTATTTTTCATTATTTTACATTTATTTTTGCCATTTTCGTTTTAAGCCTTGGGTCGTGGATACTTTGTCACAGTTTTGGCTGGACTGGAGTTTACTATGTAGATAGATCAGGCTAGCCTGAGACTCACAGAGATCCACCTGCCTCTGGCTCCTATGCTGGGATTAAAGGTGTGTTGTGGATGGTGGCCCATGCACTCGGAGGCAGAGGCAGGTGGATCTCGGTGAGTTCGAGGCCAGCCTGGTCTACAAAGTGAGTCCAGGACAGCCAAGGCTACACAGAGACCCTGTCTCAAAAAATAAAGAGTGGGAGGCAGAGGCAGGAGTAACCAGGGGGTTGGCAAGCAGCAGCTTCAGGGTTCTGCAGCTCCTTTGTGGAGGGGGTGGGGGAGGGGGGTGGGGGGGGAGGTTGCACACCATGGCAGGGGCTTTGAGAATGTCCAGGAAGGACACAGCATAGACACAGCCAGAGAAAATGGCAAGTGCAGGACCAAGCCTGGGGTAAGAGGGGCCAGGACGCAATGGTAGCTCACTCTGGGCCTGGTGACCCACTTACAGCAGCAGCTGCCTCTCAGAACTGCCTAGAATCCCAAAGCCTCCATGGACAGGCCCTCCCGAGCCCCCTCCAAACTACGTGCAGAACCGGGGCAAAGGCGGGGGAAGCTGCCAGCTGGCATCAAAGCACCCTCGGGGTCAAAACAAACAAGGCTGGGCTCAGTGGAATTCCTAACCCCCTGCATGTTCGGGCCTCTGGGAAATTTCAGGTTGGCCAGGAAGCCCAGCCTGTGTTTACTGAGTGAAGCCATCCCATCCCCCCAGTCCCTGGCCTGGCTTCTAAAGTCTTCTCTGACCCTGCACGGCCCGCGGGCCTCTGAAGTTCTTTAGGCTTACTCCACCCTAACCGCCTGACCTCCCAGCACTCGCTTTAGGATTAGCAGACTGCGCGCTGCGTGCCTCCCATTCCAGCACCTGTGGGTACAAGCCGGAGCAGCTGAAGTTCACGGATCTGTGGCAAAGGGGGAAAAAAAAAAAAAAGGAAAGGGCTCAGCTGTTTAAGAAGAGTACTGGCTGCTCTTCCGGAAGACCTCGGTTCTGTCTCCAGCCCCCACACGGCAACCTACAGACATCTGGAACTTCAGTTCTAGGGAATCTGCTGTTTCTGGTCTCCTCAGACACTAGGCATGCAACCAACACGCAGCATACAGGCAAAACACGGGCACACATAAAACTAAATTAAATTTAAGAAGGAACTAACTACGGGGAGGGGGCGGGGTGCTCCTTTAATCCCAGCACCCGGGAGGCAGAGGCAGGTGGATCTCTGTGAGTTCGAGGCCAGCCTGGTCTACAGAGTGAGTCCAGGGCTATACGGAGAAACCCTGTCTAAAAAACAAACAAACAAACAAAAAACAGAAAACAAAAAACAAAACACGAAACAAAACAAAAAGCAGCCAGCAACAAATGTAGATTTTACAGCTATATCTCAGTGGAGCAAGGGACGAGCAGGTGGGGGCTGGGAGAGGCAGGGAATGGCCACCCCACCCAGAACACATGCGGGTGGAAAGCCTTCCTATGGGGCTGGGCTGTACTGGCGCCTGCTGTTTCTTCTGTGGGATACTACTTCCTGTCTGCTCCTCAGAAGAGCCCACACCAAAAGTCAAAAGTCCTCACACAGCTTCAGAAAAAAAAAAGAACTGGCTGTGCGCTCTCATCTGCAGCCAGAATTCCAGACCTTGGGCTGGCAGGTGTTGCCTGGGAGGGCCCTTCTTGCTCTCCAGGCCCTGAGGCTTCCACGCCAACCTCTCCCCCAGATTCTTCTGCGTGTCTTTTCTTACTTACAGAGCCTCATAGGAGGCTGGAAAAATTAGTGACTGGCGGTGTGGGTGCAGGGAGAGCTCCTGCCTAGAATTCCCCAGGGTGGGGAAGGGGGGCAGGGAGGGGGGACTGGGGCGTGGCTCAGTGGCAGGGCTCTTGGTGAGCATGTGAATCTCTGAATTTCATCTCCAGCATAGCAAAAAATATTACGTTAATTAAGAATCCTGAATTTGGGCTGGAGAGATGGCTCAGAGGTCCTGCTCTTCCAGAGGTCCTGAGTTCAGTTCCCAGCAACAACATGGTGGCTCACAACCATCTATAATGAGATCTGATGCCCTCTTCTGGCCTGCAGGTGTACATGCCAGCAGAGCACTGTATACACAATAAATAAATACATCTTTAAAAAAAAAAAGTGCTGGGTGTGGTGGCACACACCTTTAATCCCAGCACTTGGGAGGCAGAGGCAGGTAGATCGCTGTGAGTTTGATGCCAACCTGGTCTACAAAGTGAGTTCAGGATAGCTAAGGCTACACAGAGAAACCCTGTCTCCAAAAACTACAAAAAAAAAAAAAATCCTGAATTTTAGCCTGACATTGTGGTGGTGGTGTCACACACCTTTGATCCCAGCACTGGGGAGTCAAAGGCAGGAGGATTTCTGTGAGTTCAAAACCAAGCTGGTGTATAGGGTGAATGTGCCACTACTGCACAGCTTTATATATTTTTTTAACTTTACATCTTTATATTTTTTAAATTTTTTAAAAAAGATGTATTTATTTATTATTATGCACACAATGCTCTGCCTGCATGTGCACCTGCGGGCCAGAAGAGGGCATCAGATCACATCCTAGATGGTTGTGAGCCACCATGTGGTTGCTGGGAATCGAACTCAGGACCTCTGGAAGAGCAGTCAGTGCTCTTAACCGCTGAGCCATCTCTCCAGCCCCCATATTTTTTAACTTTAATAAGAATGTTTATTTAATTGTATTTGATGTCTATGTGTGTTCGCCTTCATTTATGCGTGTGCTGCATGCGGGTGAGTTCCCAGGGAGGCCAGAAGAGGGCGCTGGATTCCCCCAAGAACTGGCGTTCCAGAGGGCTGTGAGCAACCCGGGGCCTCTGAGAGCAAGTGCGCTTAGGCACGGCGCCATCTCTAGCCTCACTTTTCTTTTGTTCCCTTTCGGCTCAGGGTTTCTTTCGGGTTTTCATGCAGTCTCGCCTTCTGAAACGCGGGGATGACGTGTCAGCATAGTCTCGGCCGTTTGAACTTGGTCCTGGGATGGTTTGAGGAGGTGGGTAGGCCCACTCTCTCAGCTTCTGCACCAGCAGCCGTGCCTGTGGCCGTGACAGACTCTACCCCTTAGAATCCGTAAGCCCAAATAAATGGATTCTAACACAGCAGGCATGGCCGCCGCCGCACATGAGCTCTGGATCCTCAGGGTCTCCCGTCCTGCGTCCTGTGCTGCGTCCTCCCTGCCTGGGCCTCCAGGACACTGCTAGCTGTGGCGTGGCTGTCTTCCACTTGGCTCTTCACCGTGTGGTGTTTCCTGAGTCCTGTCCTACGGCCCTCAGCCTGGCCGGTCCCATCCTGTGGGGTGTTGGTGTCTGCTGAGGGGCTGGGAAAGCCGGTGTGCTGGCACAGGTCTGTCATCCTGGCACTCAGGAAGATGGAGCAGGAGGATCGCCGCAAGCTGGGGGGTGGCGGGGAGAGCACACAGGGTCTCCGTCGCCAGGTGGGGCAGGCACTCCAGCCTCCGTTTTCCCTCCTCTGCGGAGGTAGTTCCTGTCTGGCTCCTGGCTCCTCATGGGGTTAGGTGGGACTGATTCTAGAAGGAAGCGCAGCTGAGAAGGCTTGGACGGCAATGGTAAACACCTTGCTGGACACACAGGCCTGGCCCCTCTGATCTGTGTCCAGCTGGAGCCACCCCAGAGCCCTGCTAGGGTGACTGAGAGCCCAGAGGAAGTCCAGCCGGCCATGAGTATTCAAGCCGGTGGCTGAGGCCCAGCTGGCCTCTTCTTCTTCACTCGAGGCTTTACCAGTGTTGTGAGAGGGACAGTCAGAGACGGAGGCCACCACACTTCTGCCTAAGCTGGGAAGGGGCTATGGCTGAGTGCTTGAGGGTTTATGGGATAAACCTCAAGAATTTATTTATTTATTATTTGGCTTATTTTATTTTATTTTATTTTATTTTTTGGTTTTTCGAGACAGGGTTTCTCTGTGTAGCCCTGGCTGTCCTGGACTCACTTTGTAGACCAGGCTGGGCTCGAACCCACAGCTATCTGCCTGCCTCTGCCTCCCGAGTGCTGGGATTAAAGGCATGTGCCACCATGCCTAGCTTATTATTTGATGTTGTTTTTCGAGACAGGGTTTCTCTGTGTGGCCCTTGCTGTTCTGGAACTTACTCTGTAGATCAGGCTGGCCTCGAACTCACAGAGATCGTCCTGCCTCTGCCTCCGGAGTGCTGGGATTCAGGGAGTATGCCACTGCCTCCTGGATCAGCCTCAAGGGTGTTAACTGGCAGAAGAAAGTATCAAAGGAGCTGGTTGCATAAATCGAAGTGTCTTGAGTTCAATCTGCTGAGAAAGCCTGGGCATCAAGGCTTTGTAAGCCCAGTGTTGGAAGGGAGAGAGAGGTGGGCAGGTCCCAGTCAGAGAGCCTGTCTCAGAAAACCAAGCTGGGGCCAGGTGTGGTGGCGCACACCTGTAATCCCAGCACTCGGGAGGCAGAGGCAGGCAGATCGCTGTGAGTTTGAGGCCAGCCTGATCTACAAAGCGAGTCCAGGACAGCCAAGGCTACACAGAGAAACCCTGTCTTGGAAAAACAAACAAAACCGAAACAACACAATTCAAACAATTTTTGTTGATGCCCAGGGTTCAGCTGCATACACAACCTGAAGTTTTCAGGACTGGTTTTGAAGGGCCAGAGATAGGACAAGCACAAATGTCCACGGCAAATGAGGTGACCAGACTTAGTGGCTCACTGTTAATAGGTTCAAGAAAGAAAGTCTAATGATACCATAAGAATCGCATGCAGGGCCTGGAGAGATGGCTGGCTCAGAGGTTAAGAGCACTGGCTGTTCTTCTGAAGGACCTGGGTTCGATTCCCAGCACCCACATGGCAGCTCACAACTGTCTGTAATTCCAGTTCCAGGGGATCTGACACCCTCACACAGATGTACATGCAGGCAAAATAAAGATAAATAAGATATATGTGTGTGTGTGTGTGTGTGTGTGTGTGTGTGTGTGTGTGTGTGTATATATATTTTTTTTTTTTTTTTTAAGGGATGAGCAGCTTCTGGTTCTGTTGAGCTAAGTGTCTCTTCTCTCTCCAGCTGCCGTCCCGCAAACAGTCATAGATCAGCTACACAATTTGTTGAGCTAAGCCGACAGTTCATAAAGGACTCAATCTGGTTGGTTAAAAGATGCCACCACGCCCAGCTTTCATTGGCTTCTTTGTGAAACTAATCCATATCCTCATCAATAACATCATTGTGGGGGGCTGAGTTTTTCTCATCCTGGGAACTAGTGAACAAATGAGGGTGTGACAAGCTCATGAAGTAAAAAGTTGCCTGCATACTTTGTGTCTTTCTTTTCTCCTCCCTATGCGGCTTCCTATTTCTAAATTAAAATAAATTCAAAATAAACATTTTTCCATAAAAAAAAAATCAGCTGGGCGGTGGTGACATATGCCTTTAATCCCAGCACTCTGGAGGCAGAGGCAGGTGGATTGCTATGAGTTCAAGGCCAGCCTGGTCTACAAAGCGAGCTCAGGACAGCCAAGGCTACACAGAGAAACCCAGTTACGGAAAAAAAAAAAAAAAAAAAAAAAAAAAGAAAGAAAGAAAGAAAGAAAAGAAAAGAAATCGATACAGCGCGGAGATTGAGTGGAAAGAGAGGGCATTTGGTGCAGAAGATACTGTTAGGAGGCAGCTGGGCCGGGAGGAGCTGAGCTAGTACTGGGGAAACTGGGAGGAGGGACGGTTTAGCAGACTGTGGGGGGAACTGAGGGAGGAACAGCTGGGAGAAACCTTTGAAGAGGCTGGGCTGGAAACGGAGAGGAAAGGTTTGGAAAGGAAGGATTCAGGGATGCTCCCCCCTCCCCCACCTCTCCCCCCACCCCCAGCCCCACCCCCTCCCCACCTGTGCTGGGCTTTTTCTGTCTTACTATGAAGGTCATAGGGTCAGGTAGCTCTAATTGCCTAAGAGTTCTTCCAGGGCCAATTGACCGCCACCCAGGGATCCCTTAGAGGGATCTGCCCAGCCCGGTGCTCTTAACGCTTACTCATAAACGTCATAGGTCTCCATGTCAATACTGGGCAGCTGAAACAGGAGCAGAAATGGCACATTGCAGCTCACCCTGTGACTCCCCACACTCTGAAGGTGGAGGCTCCAGGTTACCAAGAGTTTTCAAGGCCAGCCTGGCCTGCAGATGGGGTGTAACAGGACAGGCGGGGCTGCAGAGACCCTGTCTCAAAAAAAAAAAAAAAAAAAAATCAAAACAAACAAAGAAAAAGAGAAAAGACAGGGCCAGGCTAGGACGTAACTGGTATGCGCAGTGGCCTGGTGTGGGGGCTTCCACAGTGAAGAGATGTGTGGTACCTGCCTGTCTCAGGGAAGTAGAGGCAGGGGAAGGTCCCTTGTAGCTCAGGCTGGCCTCAAACCCCTAAGTAATTTCAGAACTTCATGCCTCCACCTCCCTTTTCTTTTAAGATTTATTTTAGCCAGGCACGGTGGCGCACACCTTTAATCCCAGCACTCGGGAGGCAGAGGCAGGTGGATTGCTGTGAGTTCGAGGCCACCCTGGTCTACAGAGTGAGCCTAGGACAGCCAGGGCTACATAGAGAAACCCTGTCTTGAAAAACCAAACCCCCTCCCCCCAAAAAAAAAGAAAAAGAAAAAGAAAAAAAAACAACCAAAAAGAGTGGGCAGTGCTCTAATTAATGAACTCGTCTGTCTAGCCTTGTTTTTTGTTTTGTTGTTTTGTTTTTTGATTTTAGCTTTGTGGTGCAGGCTGACTTGGAATTTTTGCCCTACCCACCTGAGCCTTCTGAGGGCTGGGATCCCAGGTGTACTCACCACTCCCAGATCTGTTTCTTCCAGGCCCTTCTATAAAAGCAAGTTAATCAGCTGATACCTTTGAAACCTCTTTTAGCAGAGCCAGGGCCACCCAGAGTCCAGAAGCCAGGTGAGGCAGGAAGGCCCTCCCTGGGGCACGGCAGAGAGCAAAGCTGAGCCGCCAAGAATTCTGGGACAAAGTGCAGGGTGGAAAAATAAGTCAGCGGAGGCATTTAAGCTCCATTGCTGTAATTCCGCCCTCTGACTTCTGGCTGGCCCTTCTGGCTGTTTTTGTGAAAGGAAGTAGGGAGCAGCTCAGAGCTTCATGCTCGCCCAGCACGAGGTTCAAGACGGTGCGTGGCACATACCTGTCACCCCAGCACCTAAAGGGTAGAAGCAGGAGGACCAAGATTTTAGGGGCATCACCGCCCCCCTCCCCCTCACACACACCTTGAGCTCATGGTGACTTTGGTTTTGGATTTTGTTTTGTTTTGCTTTTTAGAGATAGGGTGTCTCTGTGTAGCTCTCTGGCTGTCCTGGACTCGCTTTGTAGAGCAGGCTGGCCTCCAACTCACAGAGATCTACCTGCCTCTGCCTCCCCAAGTGTTGGGGTTAAAGGCAACTGCCACCATGCCTGGCTTTTTTTTTCTTTTTTTGTATTTTAATTTTAATTTTATTTTTATGTGCATTGCTATAAGGGTGTCAGATCCCTTGGAATTGGAGTTACAGTTGTGGGGTGCCAGGTGGGTGCTGGGAATTGAACCCAGGTCCTTTGGAAGAGTAGACAGTGCTCTTAAGCACTGAGCCATCTCCCCAGCCCCATGCCTGGCTTATTTATTTACTTCATGTGCATTCTCTGTGAGGGTATTGGGTTACCTAGAACTGGAATTACTGACAGTTGTGAGCTGCTGTGTGGGTGCTGGGAACTGAACCTGGGTTCTCTTGTTGTGAAAGTTTTGGTTTATATATAAATATATTTTTGTTTTAATCCCAAGTGTGGGGTATGGGGGCTGCTCCAGTTTGTCCACAGTTGCTAACTGCCTCATAAGAGGGCACGCGATATTTGTCAGCTGCGAACTGCCTTGAGCAGCGTTGGCATGTGACATGTAGCAATTGGAAGAGACCAGAGACGGAGAGAATTGTGGTTTGGAGCAGACAGATGGAGAGAAACACGAACGCTTTGGGGAGCAGTGGCTTGGAGGAGACCGCTGGCTGGTGCTGTTGGAGATGGGTATAGCCCAAAAGAACCAACTTGACCCTAAACATCTGGGAGAAGAGGCCCATCTCCTCACTAGCCGTCTCCTATGTAGGGTTGGGAGGTTGAGGCCTAAACATCACAAATAGAGTAGAGTTTAAAAGAAAGAGCACTAGCCAGGCGTGGTGGCCCATGCCTGCAATGGTAACACTTGGGAGGCAGAGGCAGGCGGATCGCTGTGAGTTCGAGGCCAGCCTGGTCTACAAAGTGAGTCCAGGACAGCCAAGGCTACACAGAGAAACCCTGTCTCGGAAAAACAAAAAACAAAAAACAAAAAACAAAAAACAAAAAAAAAAAAACAAAAAAAAAAAAAAAAGAAAAAGAAAAAGAAAGAGCGCTCCATTCTCTGGAAGAACAGCTGTTGCTCATAACTGCTGAGCTGTGTCTCTAGCCCCTCAGATTGGCTTTGAAATGGAGGTTACCCTCCTTTCTCAGCCTCCCAACTGCATATGGCAGGCAGGCGAGGGCCTATTTTCCAGTCACCCTTGGTGCTATCTTCTCTAATACCCAGTGATGGTTTCTCTCCTGCTGATCCGTTTTCTGTTGATCTAACTTAGAGCCTAAGATAACCTGGGAGCGGAGGAGGGAGGGTCTCCCTCTCGTCACCATATGAAGGGACCTTGAGGACATCATGCTCAGTACAGACCCAGATACAAAGGCCACCCAGCGTGGGCCTACATGACAGGAAGTACCTAGGGGAATCCAGAGAGGGCAGATTTATTGGGACTGGGGAGGGGAGGACGTGACCTCTCCTGGGGGTGGGCTTCGTTTTGGGGTGGAATCACAGTGATGGAATGTTCTGGAACTGATAATGCATGGGTTTACAGCCACTGGGCTGACTGACACTTGAGCTGTTCCTGTTGAGGTGTCTGCGAGCATCTTGTCTCTCCGAGGGCAGGTGGTGCCCCCTGCTGGCCACACTGGTCCCACTGCTCTTGCCTTTGCTCCCAGAAGGCCAGTGCCTTCTGTGTCTGCCTATCCTGTGTCCAAGGGCTTTCCTGACTGCCATTCAGAAGGGTCATCTTGGGTCTTACAGGGGAAACAGAGGCTTGCAGAGACCAAAGGCAGACAGGAGTGGATGCAACAAATATATCAGGATTTATTGGTCCCTTCCCTGCCCTGGCCAGTGAGAATGTCCTGGTCATCTGGGGCATTAGGCCAGAGGTTGAGGTGCCCAGCGACCTATGATCTTCCGGATCCAGGAGCTGTAGGGGGCCACTGCAGTGGCCACAGGGGGATTGAAGATGTCTGTGCAGTTTTTGGAGCTGAAAGATAGGATCCCAGCCACCTGGCCTTTTCCACATACCAGGGGCCCTCCAGAGTCACCCTGCCAAAGGTAAGAGACACACAGGTCAGCCTTTGTGCCTGCAAGGGGCATGGGGGTGGGGGGGTGGGGTGGAGAAGGGAGCAGGGGCCTGGGAGGGCTCTTTGCAAACTACACACGCACCCTGCCCTCCTGTCTCTTCCCCTTTGCCCCTCCTCTTCCCTTTTCTATCCCCTCTGTCCCCAAGGCCCCAGATGACTAGTCTGTGGCGCTGGAGTTCAAACCACAACTCTCTGGCTTCCTGACTTCCAACACAGACAGCATTTTTTATTCTCCCAGGGCCTTGATTTCTGCCTGTGAGAGGTGAGGGGAATTGTTAGTCCCACCCTCCTGCCACTTCCCAGAGACTGGGTGGCGGAGGCCAGCTTGGGCTGCTGCCCAGACCAGGCCTCCAGGCCATCCCTGTCACCTTGCAGGGGCCCTGGCTGTTGGTCTCAGCCTTCAAACACAGCATGCTGTCCACCAGGGCGCCATTCCAGAAGCGGCTGTTGTTGCACATGCGGGTGTCCAGCACACGCAGATCCAACTCCTGCAGGGCCCTGGCCAGGTGACCACCCTGCTGGGTCAACCCCCAGCCAGCTGTGCTACATCGAGCCCCTGCAGCCGGCCTGGCACGGGGCTTTCTTGGCAGAGCCAAGGGTCGGACATTCCTGCTTGGCTGCACTCGCCCATCCAGCTGTGGGAACAGGAGAGTCAGTGAGTGGCTGAGGGAAACCAGCCGCGGCTGGCCTTCAGCTCCTCTGTCCCGCACCTTAAGCAGTGCCAAGTCATTTTCGTAACTGTACTTGTTGTAGCCAGGGTGTTTAATGGCTTCCTTGATGTAGAAGGTGAGGCCAGGATCTTGGGGGTCGTGGAGCCGGTGCAGGCCGAGCACCAGCCTCAGCTGCTGCTTTACCCTGCAATGCAGAATGATGCTCGCCCAAGGCTGCATCTCCTCCTTCCCACCCGCGCACGCACACATGGCAGCCTCCCCAGCCTACTCCCGGCAGATCATCTTCCATCTTCTAAATCCTCCTCACCCAGTGAGGCTCCGGACTCTGGCTCCCGCCCAGCGCCAGATTCTTGAACACTCTCAACGCGCCACCCCCTGACTGCAGCCTCTCTCTCTTCTGTGATTTCCTTATGCTGACTTCCTGCATTCGTGCAAGCTACAGAAAAACGACCCCCCTCCCCTGCACTCTGGCGTCACACTTGCAGCCGAGTGAGCACCTCAGGGAAGTTACCTGGATCAAGCCGTACCTGAGGCCTAGGCTTCTGGAATGCACGAACTAGCTAACGATCCCTTTTGGTGCAGTTTTGTTTGTTCATTTTCAAGACAGGGTCTCTCTGTGTTAGCCTTGGCTGCCCTGGACTCACTTTGTAGACCAGGCTGGCCTCGAACTCACAGCGTGAGTTCACAGGCCTGCCTCTGCCTCAGGAGTGCTGGGATTAAAGGTGTGCGCCACCACGCCCTGGCTTATTTAGTGGTTTCTAGATGGCAGTTTCCTGCTGTGCTGGCTGTCTTAGTGGCAGGCTGGCTCTCACAGATGCTGGGTGTCTGTCGCAGGTGGGTTGGAGGGAAGCTGCCCTTACAGGCCAGGCCTTAAGCCACGGTGGAGAGTAGGGAGAAATACTCACGGCTCAGACAGGCAGTGGGCAGCCGTCAACACCCACTTTGGATGCACGAGGACTCCCCCGCACACGTGGGACCTTTTTTTCTGGAGAGAGGCCATGTACGGGCGGGAGTGCGGGACTGCCTCTTGACCACCAATGATTTGGGTCTCAGATGTGTTGTCTGCTGCGAAGGAAGGGCGAGAGGGAGGGTTGGGGGTGATGCAGCCCAGCCCTCCACTGAGCCCTGGCTAGAGCCCACTAGGCCCCACTGTTCAGACTCTATTCAGCTGTGAGAGGCCAAGGTTAAAGTGTGAATGAGGAACACTCAGGGGGCAGAGGCAGGAGGATCGCTGTGAGTTCTAGGTCAGGCTGGTCTAGAAAGTGAGTCCAGGACAGCCAAGGCTACACAGAGAAACCCTGTCTTGAAAAACAAAAACAAAACTGTGAATGAGGGGGTGGAGAGAGGGCTCAGAGGTTAAGAGCCTGCTCTTCCAAAGGTTCTGAGTTGAATTCCCAGCTCACAACCACCTATAATGAGATCTGGTGCCCTCTTCTGGCATGCAGGTGTATATGCAGGCAAAATACTATACATAATAAATCTTAAAAAGCTGCGCGTGGTGGCGTAGGCCTTTAATCCGGTCTTGAAAAACCAAAACCAAAAACAAAAACAGAAAAAAAAATAAATAAATAAAAACAAATCTTAAAAAAGTTTGTTTTTAAAAAAAATGTGAATGAGGGGCTGACGATGGCTTAGAGGGTTAGCGAACAGGCTGCTCTTGCAGAGGACCTGAGTTCAATTCCCAGCACCCACTCCAGGGGATTCACTGCCGCCTGTGGCTGCAGCTCAAGCTGCTCTGATACTGGCTTCTGGTCTCTTCGGACATTGCACTCACCCCTCCACAGTGCCCTGGTAGCCATAGGGGAGGGCGTGTGTGTGAGGAGCTTACCTGTGTTCTGCTCACACACAGGGGAGGGCATGTGTGTGAGGAGCTGACCTGTGTTCTGCTCACACACAGGGGAGGGCGTGTGTGTGTGTGTGTGTGTGTGTGTGTGTGTGTGTAGCTGACCCATGTTCTGCTCATACACGGGGAAGGGCGTGTGTGTGTGTGTGTGTGTAGCTGACCTGTGTTCTGCTCACCTACCGCAGTTACTCAAGCACAGATGAAGTGGGGATCTGACACTTGCTGTGGCAATGGCAGAGCCTTGTGGACACGATGCTCAGGGGAAAATCAGTCACAACAAGGCAGTGTGAAACTCATGACAGGAAGTAGATTTGTGGGTGCCAGGGTGTGGGGACGAGCGTTGCTGGGGCTGTGGGAGTGCCTATACTCTTGTGTGCCTTCTGAATTTCAGTGAGCCTTGCAGGGTATGAACTATTTCTCTGCAAACTTCTCTGAAGGGTTGATATAGAGTTGGTAGCACCTATACACACACGAAGCCCTGCCTTCCATTCCCTCCACACTACAGAATCCAGGTCTAGTGCTGCACACCTGTCATTCCAGCCCTAAGGAGCAAGTAGAATCAGGGAGCTGGGTATCGCGGTGCACATCTTTAATCCCAGCACTTGGGAGGCAGCAGGTGGATCTCCCTGAGTTCAAGGCCAGCCTGGTCTACAAAGAGAGTTCCAGGACAGCGAGGGCAATTATACAGAGAAGGCCTGTCTTGAACAAACAAAAAAGAAAAATAAAAAACCCCACAAAAACAAAAAATCAACCCCCCCCCCAAAAAAAACCCACACCGCTGCCTCACCTGGGCCATGTGGCCAGTCCACACTTACTCCAAGCTGCTTCTGAGGTCCCAGAGCTACTTTCCTGGGGCTGGTTCCAAGACCTTTATACATGGACGAGAGCCAAGTCCTCTGTTCTCTGTGATTCTTAAATATTTATATATTTTTATTGACTTATTTTTAGGATTGGGGTTCTCTATGTATCCTTGGCTGTCCTGGAACTCACTCTGTAGACCAGGCTGGCCTAGAACTCAGAGATCCGCCTGCCTCTGCCTCCCAAGTGCTAGAATCAAAGGTGTGTGCCATCACTGCCCAGCAATTCATGAAGCTTTAAAAAGAAGAAAAGAAAGAAAGATTCAACCAAGCCTAAAGAGAAACCAAAGATTTTCTGGGAAAGTGTTATCTCTGCAGCTTTGTGGGCAGTTCACACACTCTTGTCAACCTGTATCTGTAGCTAGGACCCACAACTGAGTAGTTTTTCACCACCCACATATGCCTTTTCTTCCCTGCTTAAAAAAACAAAACAAAAAACCCCTTAGCTTGGCCTGAACTCCTGACCCTGTTTCCAGACAGGCATGTGCTACTATGCACGGTAGGCGCAGGCCCAGTCGCTCTCCATACTGTAGCGCCCTGTTGTAGAGGATCGACTTGCGAGGCTGAGACACACTGTTAGGGGCATGACATCAGTTTTGGCTGCACTATGCCAGGGTCTCCACCAGCTGAGAGAGACCAGTGTATAGTCCGTAACTTGAAAAACGGCTCTTGGGCCGGGCGTGGTGGCACACGCCTTTAATCCCAGCACTTGGGAGGCAGAGGCAGGTGAATTGCTGTGAGTTCAAGGCCAGCCTGGTCTACAAAGAGAGACCCTGTCTCAAAAAAATAAAAAATAAAAAAAATAAAAGAAAAAAAGCTCTTATACCTGCAAAAGCAAATTTTCTCACTCCTTGTCCTTTGGAGACGGTCCTGGTCCAAGGAAATATGGGTATCAAAAATTGGGAGGGGTGGTGCACACCTCTAATTCCAGCACTCGGGAGGCAGAGGCTGGCAGATCTCTGTGGGTTCCAGGTCAGCCAGGTCTACAATAGTGAGACCTTGTCTCAAAAAGAAAATTGTGACTTTGCCTGTGTGTATGCATATGTGTACAGAGGTCAGGGACTAAGAGTGCTCTCCTCTTAATCAGCCTCTACTTAATTGACACAAGGCCTCTGACTGATCTTGCGTCCCCCTCCCTAGTGCTGGGGTTAGACACGACACATACTTATTGTGTCACTGTGCCCCCTCCACACTGTAGTTCTGGCTGTTTTGGAACTTACTACCTAGACTAGGCTGGCCTTGAACCCACAAAGCCTCCCAAGGATTAAAGGTATGTGGGGAATTTGTTCCACTTTTTTTGGCTTTCAAGACAGGGTGTAGCCTTGGCTGTCCTGGACTCCTTTTGTAGACTAGGCTGGCCTTGAATTCAGAGATCCACCTGCCTCTGCCTCCTGGATGCTGGGATTACAGGCGTGCGCCACCACTCCCGGTATACCACTCTTTTTAGATAGGTCTCGTGTGGCCCAGCTGGCCTCAGACCCTGGAGCTGAGGAAGGCTTTGGGTCTAGATTCTTCAGTGCTGGGGTAAGAGGCGTGCTCCCCCGTGCAGGAGGGGTGTATGCCAGGCACATGGCCACCAACTTGAGCTATATCCTTAAGCCCTGTTTTTGTTTTGTTGATGGAGTCTCACTCTAACCGAACTAATGGCAATCCTCCTGCCTCAGACGCCTCAAGTATTGAGCTCCCAGGCCTGTCACCAGGGCAAGTTCTGCCTGTACTTTCCCTCAGGGATCTGAATCACCCACTTGCCCTGTAATGAAACCCTCTGCCACCCACACACCCCTGAAGATCAGGCTCTAGGCCTCAGTCTCCCCTTCACGCTCACCTGCCCACAGTGTCTCCAGGGCCAGCAGGAGCAGCAGGGACTGGTGGACCTCCATCCTGGCCAGGACTGGCGGTTCCGGGGAAGGAGCGCCCCACCCACCTTGCACAAGTGTCAGCTCCTCCTCCTCCTTCACACCCTGCCCTTCGTGGCTTTAGAAAGCATCTGAGGTCAGACCCAGCTCATCTCTGGGGGTGTCAACTAGAGCCAAACAACAAGATCCCCAGCGCTCACTTTCCTGGTGTTTTAGGCACCCTTCTCCCCCCCCCCCTCCCCCGTGAACCCTGGGTATGGCTCAGCTGATACCCCAACTCTGACAGAGGACAACTTGCAGTGGTCAGTTCTCTCCTTCTACCACATGGGGCCCGGGTGAACGCCTGTCCTCGGCTTGGTGGCCAGCCTTTTCCACTGAGCTCCATCGCAGGCCTTGAACGCTATGTAACCAGGCCGACTGTGTGGAGCAGATGGCCTCAACTCCTAGTGCCTTAGTTTTTAGACATTGGGTCTATGTAGCTCTGGCTGTTCTGGGATTCACTTTGTAGAGCAGGCTGGTCTTGAAGTGACCAAGATCAGAGCGCTGGGGCTTAAGGAACGTGCCACTACGCCCCTCTGAACTATCTTAAGCAGCAACACTCAGTGGTAAGAAGTCACTGCCATGGTGGGGCAGTGGCCTCCTTCTGCAGCCAGCTGTGACAGGCAGGGGTCTTGTTAAGTGCTGTTCAATAGAGCAAGGCCTTTGTTGTGGAAATTGAAACTGGAGGTAACAGACCCACTTATGGGAAGTGACACTTTCTTTACAGGCACCTGTGAGCCATTGGTCGGAAGCACGGAGGTGCAGGCGGGTGGAGGGCACTCTGGGCCACTGTGGGTACCCTGTCCCTTGGGGAGTCATCAGGCTGTAGCTCAGTCCCTGGCCACAGGGACTTCTCAGGCAAGCAATGGAGTTTCCAGGGCTGAGAAAGTGCCTGGAACACAAGGACTGCTGGGAAAACAGCTCCTCTGTATGCTGCAGGGCCTGGGCGGGCCTCCTGCCTGCAGGCTTGAGGTAGATGTAGGCCGAAGGTGCAGCCACAGGCCCAGGTGGGGATCTGCAAGAGTGGCAAGCTGCTTCTGGGCCTTGGGGCCCTGTAGACCGCCACGGCGGCCTCTTCCTGACCATCCTACTGCCTGGCTGGGCTACCCAGGTGGTCCTCAGCGCCCAGTGCCACAGGTGGCCTGGCTGCTTCTCCCAGCTTCTCAGAAAGCCATTTTATTTGGATTTCACACACACCAAAGCAGAGAGGAGGTGACTGTGGGGCTGGCCCTGCTTGGGCTGGGATGGAGTCTTTGGCTCCCCATCGGGCGGCCCCCAGCATCCTGGGCTTGTCACCATCTGTGAGCTGAGTGGGGTGTCTGCCTGGCTCTTCTCTAAAGCCGAGGAAAACCCACGGGGACACAGGGCTGAGAGGACCTAAGGGTCATGAACAGGAGCCCACATGGAACCTCGGTGAGGTAGTCTGTCGCCTGAGGCCCACACGGGTCCTGCTGAGGTAAAATCTGTAAGTTTATTTCGGGGACTCGGTCAGGATTCCTCGGTGCCGGAGTCGTCCTCGTCATCCCCAAAGCAGCTGTCTGCCTCCTCCACCTCGCCGTCCTCATAGTAGTCATCGTAGAAGAGGTCTGAGCCCTCGTCGGGCGCCGGCGCCTTGGTCTTCACGCAGTACTCGGCCAGTGTGGTGGGCACCTTCACGCCGTCGCGCTCTGCGTCCACCTTGGTCCCCAGGACCTGCTTCCTGGGGAGACAGGGCAGATGAGGCCTTGGCCCAGACACGGGGTTCCAAAGGAAGACAATGAGTGGAGGGCTAGGAGCAGGCCAGAAGGGGACAGGGGACAAGGGCAGCTCAATGATCAGCTCCAGGCAGGACGGTCTCCCAGTACCCACAGAAACGGCTGGCACGACAGCATGCAGGCCTGTAACTACAGCACCGAGAAGCACATAGGACCGCGGCTTGCTGGCCACTAGCCCAGTTCCAGGTCAGTGAGAGGCCTTGGGCAGAGTGACAGTGCTGGACACCAGCCTTTGTCCTCTGGCTTCTCAGTGGGCGCACACCCACACCCAGCACACTGTCATCAAACTCTCACAAAGTGCAGCTTGAGCTGAGCTGAGGCACTCTGACGAAGGGCAGTCCTGGAGGAAGCGAGGTTCCAGCCATCAAAGGCCACAGGCGAAGTGACAGGGATAAGATGAAGCAACACACATCAAGAGCTTCCTTGCATAAGGGACAGCAATTAACTACACAATCGGGCCTGGCTGGAGCCTCAGAGCTCGGTCCTAACAGGAAGGTGAAGAGCAGAGCAGATGCCATCTTAGCTTCCCAGAGACAACAGCACACCCTGGCCAGACCTGTCTCAGCCCTGTGCCCCAGCAGGGACACGGCTAGACACTGGCTCTCAGGTTGAGTCTCAGGAATAATAAAGGCCTCGTGGTCAAGCAAGTGGCTCCTGGAGTCAGAATGACAAAAATAGCCTGGGGCTCCTGCTCTGGGACAGGAGAACTGGGCTAAAGGCTGCCAGGAGGCCGGAGACCTGTAGCCTTGGGGCCAGACCTAGAGTCCCTATTGGCTCCAGCACCCAGTGGTGCCCCATGCTGGGCGGGGTCCGCTGTAGCCCACCAGACACTATTCAAGTGGTGTCAGATTGACAGGAAGTGGGCAGTGGAAAAGGGCTGTGTATACCCACAGCAATGTCAAGGTTAAAGCGTTTACTTACAAGGCCGGGTGTGGTGGTGCACGCCTTTAATCCCAGCACTTGGGAGGCAGAGGCAGGCGGATCTCTGTGAGTTTGAGGACAGCCTGGTCTACAAAGTGAGTCCAGGACAGCCAAGGCTACACAGAGACCCTGTCTCGAAAAACTTAAAGATTATTTATTTATGCAGCATTCTGATTGCAAGAAGGGGGTACCAGATCTCATTATAGATGGTTGAGAGCCACCATGTGGTTGCTGGAAATTGAACTCAGCATCTCTGGAAGAGCAGGCAGTGCTCTTAATCTCTGAGCCATCTCTCCAGCCCTTTTCTTTTATTCCTAAAAAGAAAAGTCCCCAGAACTCCAAATGTCACACAATCACAGAAACTATCTGCAGCTGGCAAAGTCATGCTTCTGCCAGAGTACCAGGCCAAGCAGTCGGTTTGAAGCAACCCCACAGCTCACACCTAGATTAAAATGAAAGCACATTCTTCTAATATTTGTGGGATTTGTTGTGTTTTTTGTTTTGTTTTGTTTTTTGTTGTTGTTGTTGTTGTTTTTTTTGGGGGGGGTGGTTTTTTGAGACAGAGTTTTTCTGTGTAGCCTTGAACTCACAGAGATCCACCTGCCTAAAGCTCCAGAATTCTTAAAAAACATCACTACATTAGCAAGGAAAAGTAGGTCATAACTAAGTTTAGTGTGGTGGTCCACAGCTTTAATGTTCGCACCCACGAGGCAGAACCAGGCAGATATCTGAGTTTGAGGTCAGGCTGGTGTACATAGCTGGTTCCAGGACAGCCAGTGGTATATAGTGAGACTTTGTCTTAAAAAACAAAATAAAAGGCCGGGAGTGGTGGTGCACCTCTTTAATCCCAGCACTTGGGAGGCAGAAGCAGGAGGATCACTGTGAGTTCCTTCAGGCCAGTCTGGTCTACAAAGTGAGTCCAGAACACCTAAGGCTAAACAGAGAGACCCTGTCTCGAAAAACCAAAAACCAAAACAAACCCACAAGACAGTTGGTCTTCTTCCCAGTTGGAGGGCAGGAGGGTGGTGAGCTGCAGGCCTCAAGAGAAAACCAAGGGCGCAGCGTTACAGGGACTTTCAGGCCAGGCTTCCATTGCTAGCCCAAGCCTGGTGGAGGTGACACCTCCACAGCACAGGCTCAGCCCTTCCTGAGTAGCTAACACCTCCATGCAGGACCATGGTGGCTACATCTATCTTGTTCTGAGGCCGGAGATGAACCCTAAGGTCTTGCACATGCTGGATCAGCACTGACCACTAAGCTGCAGCCCAGATCCATTCCGGTTAGGGAGGCCTGCCTGCTTTCTGTAGCACAAGGCTGCAGGGCTCTTTCTGGGCGGGTGTTCACCCTGTCTGTGGCTTTAGGCCCTTGGCTGACAAGCGTGGCTTGCCCAGCACGCTGGCTGATGGGCCTAGGCTGCTGCTAGAGCATGGAAAAATACAGGCCCCTGGGAGGGGGTCAGTGTGTGGACAAGCACCTGTCCTGGGTCAGTGCTGAGACAGGGGACAGCTGGCTGTGAGGTGTTATTAGGTTAAGAGGTAGTGTGCACTGTCACCCTGACAACAGAAGATAACACGAGAGGATCTGGGTTGTATGAAAGCCTGTCTCAGGAAACACAGAAGCTAAGCTACAGGGACTGGGAATGTGGGTGCCAATGTAGACACCCAGCATGGCTGGGCAGCGGCAGGGTGTAACGCTTGCCTAGAATCTCACAAGTGCAATTTCATACACAGCTTTGGGGGTCAGGGGAGACCACCTGACCCCGGAACAAGGCAGGAACTGCTGGAAAGTGGACAGTGCCATCACAGATGACAGCAGGAGGGGAGCAGGCCACAGCCTGGGCCATCAGAGCACCTGTGGACGCCACCCGCAGGCTCCTGAGGATGGCTCAGCCACCTCTGCAAAGCAAAGCACAAATACCAGCCATGCTTAGGCAGACAGTGAGCATGGCCCAGTCATTCATGAAGATAAGCTGACGGACAAGGCGGAGGATCTTGGCCACCCTGGATGGTGAACATGGTGGGGCACACAGCCCCCGACATGCAGCTGGAGATGCAAGAATGGAAACATACAACAGTCCGCACCCCAAGAAACAACTGTGTTATGGGAGACAGAAGAGAGCGGACACATGGGTGGGCATAGCCCGCCACACACACATCAGACACCGACCACTGACAGCAAGCAGCGTCTGTCACAGACCCAGCAGTACCAGCCAGGCTGTGAGCGGTGCAGACACCGACCACTGACAGCAAGCAGCGTCTGTCACAGACCCAGCGGTAGCGGCCAGGCTGCGAGCGGTGCAGACACCGACCACTGACAGCAAGCAGCGTCTGTCACAGACCCAGCAGTACCAGCCAGGCTGTGAGCGGTGCAGACACTGACCACTGACAGCAAGCAGCGTCTGTTACAGACCCAGCGGTACCGGCCAGGCGGTGCAGACACCGACCACTGACAGCAAGCAGTGTCTGTCACAGACCCAGCGGTAGCGGCCAGGCTGCGAGCGGTGCAGACACCGACCACTGACAGCAAGCAGCGACTGTCACAGACCCAGCGGTAGCGGCCAGGCTGCGAGCGGTGCTCACCGGATGATGTCCGTGTACTCGCGGTCCTTCCCCTTGCTCTCCTTCCACTTTCTGTACATCACTGAGGCGTCCACGTTGGCAGGCGAGAAGGTGTTGGGCTCATTCAGCAGGGAGATCACACTCAGGAGGATGGTCCTGACATTCTGTGTGGGGTTCCACCGCTCTGAGGGCAGCTCCCCACTCTGTGGGTCGTCAACTGGGGGATGGAGGATGGAGATGCACACGTCCCCTGTCTGTAAGAGTGACCACAATCAGGTGAGATGTGGGGCGTGTGCAAGGGAGGCATGCGGTGTGTGCGGTGGGGTGTGCCCGGGGCAGGCACTGTCGTGCCGGCAGTAACTTACCTCATAGATGTTTGGGTGCCACATCTTAGTGAGGAACCGGAAGGCTGGTGGGGAATACGGGTAGTCGATGGGGAACTTGAGGCGCGCCTACAGATGGCAGAAAGTGGGGTGGCTCAATGGCAGCCCACTGAGCACTGGAGTTAGGGGCTGTTCCCAGAGGGGACAAGAACAGGGCCTGTTCAGGTGCTGAAGACAAGGCCACTCTGTGCTAGTGCACTCTGCGACCTGGCCTCCAGGTTAAGAGAGCTTAGAATGACAGTGTCACCTGGTGTGGGCTAGCCAGGGGAATGAGTCAGCAGGTCTCCTGCCCTCAGGGAGACCTGGTCACTCTGGACTCCTACCAACACCACCCAGGCTCAGCAGCCCAGGCCTAGGGTGGCTACCAGAGACAAGCTGGAGCCACCAGCTTGGCCACAGCCGCTGCTTATGGCTGAGGCTCACCCTGTCCACTGTCCCCACACTTTGGACAGGTAGAGGAAGAAGGGCTGAGGTTTTCCCTAGTCTTGAGGCTCCCCAAAGGCAGCCTCTAGAGTGTCCCCCAGGCAAAAACTGTAGCTTGACGTTTACTACTTTGTGGGTTCTTCCCCCCCCCCACCTTTTCTCCCCTCCCTGCTTAACCTCTAGCACTAGCTAGGAGAGAAATTAAGGACAGAGGGAGAGACAGACCCTTGAACCCAGCTTCTTTTTGTTTCTGGAGCACAACTACTAACACACTGCAGCGGACTCCTCTCAACAATCAACCCAACCCAGCCTACAGGAGCCCTAGCATTTATGACCCTCTGAACAGACCCCAGCATTCACACACTCACAGGAACTATCTGCAGCTGGCAAAACCACACCTCTGCTAGAGCACGAGGCAAATCATAGTCAGCTGCTGCGAAGCAGCCCCACATTCCACATCTGGGATTAATACAAAAAACATAGTCTTATAATATTGCTGTTTTTCAAGAGAAATCAAAACTTCAAAATTGGCCCTGCAGGGAGCACCTAGGGGAACTGGCCTGTGGCCTCAGAGCCAGGCAGGAATCGAAGCCGGAGGACCCGCCCGCTAGTTCCTTCACGCCTGACAAACACAAGCCTAGTGTGGAGTTTCCAAGCCTGATCCTCTTCAGAACAGTGAGGGAAGTGGCATTGCTAGAACAAGATCCCACACTTCTGAGGCTCCAGATGCTTTTTAAGGAGCAAACGGAGGCTCAGTAACAGGAAGGTCACCCCCAGTCACAGTGAGACAAGCTGGGCTGCCCAGAGGAGGCACCTCCCAGCTCCTCTCTTACAGGGTCTCTCCATGCCTTAGCCACCCACACCATACAGGAAGCTCCCACGCTGGCAGCCTGACATCTTGCAGGGCCTCCTCCCAAGCTGTCCTCAGAATAAAGCGAGCCTAGGAGGCTCCGCCCACAATCCTTTACAGCTCCAGTCCTCCCTCTGAGCACAAGTCCTGGCAGCCCCACCCTCTCCCCCAGCAGACACAGAAGATAGGGTGCTATCAGCATCTGGACTTCCAGGGTGACTTGCTGCTCTCCTGGGCAATGACCAGGAAGGGTGAGGCCATCAGCCAGAAATGACAACACAAACATCTGCCACAGCCTCACACCTGGGGCACTAGATCGGCTGGGACTTGTGCGTCCACCTGGTCCTCCCCTTGGCCCTGTGACTCTGCTAGGCGGTCTAGCCCCCAGCAGCCAGGATGATCAAACTGTGCTACTGTGGGTACCTGTGCTTGGTCACACACATACCCAGTGTGGGACAGTCCCGGGCTCCCTGCTCCCAACCACAAAAACATCTGGTGCATTGAGCCTTAGGCCACCAGAGGGCAGATAACACTGCCTAGGAGGGAAAAACAGGGCCCCAAGTGGCCACTGGTTGGTGGAACCTGAGAAAGGCTGCAGAAAGGGGGCAGGGCAGACAGAGAGCTCGGGGTCCAGGGCCCTTGGCAGGAACTAAGGGTGTGGTTCTGGGAATAAGGGTGGGGAGCTGGGCCGCTGCCCCCACTATCCTATTGGAATGCATTACATAAAGCCTGGCCAGGGCTAAGGGTGGCTGTTGTCCAAGCAGGCACGGCTGCCAAGGCCCTGTCAGGGCCTCTGCTGGAACTAGAGCAGGTGGCTGTCCAGGCTGCACGTCCCTTCCCCTAGGGACAGACCAGCCAGCAGCTGCCCTGGGTCTGTGTCCAAGGGTGGGGGACAGCGCGAGGATGTCAGCCAGCTGCTGCCTGTGGTGGTCCTCTGTCCTGGGTTGAAGACAATTTACGGAGACCTCTCTCAGGGGCATGCTGGCGGGGTGGGCCAAACAGCCTAGGAACATGCTTGCCAGCAGGGGGCTCCGGAGGCTTCTGGGTCTTGTATGTGTGTGTGTGGGGGAACCAGCTCGGGACCAAGAAGGCCAGCAGCTGTCCCTCCTGGTTGGTTAGACCTTTCACCAGAAGCATGCTGAAAGGGTGGGCACAACCTGGGGAGATCTGTCCCCAGCTACATGTTTAGTCCGGTGCAGAGCAGCCTGGGAACACGGCGGCCAGCAGCAGGCTCTGGAGGCCCCTGTGTCTTATGGTGGGAAATTGCCTGGGGAGACACGCCAGGCCATTAGCGGTCTCTGATCCTCTGTGGCCTGTTGGGAGGACAGTCCGGAGAGACCAGTCTCCGGGGTGAGATCAGTATGTGCCCAACAAGACAGGGAGTGGCCTCTTTGCACGCGGAGCCTCAGCCAACCTGGGGGAGGAGCAGGCACAAAGGGGAAACTGAGGCCCAGCTCACCTTGAAGTAGCCGCCCTCGTAATAGGTATTGGGGGGGCCGAAGATGGCCACCTCCCAGTTGTACAGGTCGCCCTCGTCCACCAGCGTTACCCGGAAGCCCTCCACCGGCTCCTCCTGCAGCCCCTTCAGCTCCAGCAGCAGCGCCTTCTGCGAGCTGGGCACCAGCGGCCGGGCCATGGCGGTGGCGGCGGCGGCGGCGGAGGGGCCCGGGGCCGGGCCGGGCCGCGGGACCGGCACGAGTTCGTGGGACGGACCGGGTCGCGCGCCGGCAGGGGGAGAGCCGCCGCCTTCCTCCTCTGCGCCGCCGCCGCCGCCGCCACCCGGGGTCCCCGAAGGCTCCACTCGCTCTGGCGCCGCTGCCCGCCCGGCGTTCGCTTCGGCCCGGCCCGGCCCGCGCCAAATGCGCCTGCGCGCCGCAGCCGCCGGGCCTCGAATGCGCCTGCGCACCGGCTCCGGGCCCCAAAAGCGCCTGCGTGCTTCCTTCGGGCCCCGAGTGCGCCTGCGTGCCACACCCGGGCTGCGAATGCGCCTGCGTGCCGCTGCCGCCGGGTCGGAAATACGCCTGCGCGCCACTGCCGGGTCTAGAATGCGCCTGTGCGACGCCTCCACCGGGTCCGGAATGTGTCTGCGCGCCCGCCCGCGGGGCACGTCGGGAAGTGTAGTCTTCTTCCCCCGCCCTGCCGCGCAGGCGCCTTGAGTTTTCGAAGCCCCGGAGGCCGCCGTCGCCTCCGGCCCGAAGAGTTCCGCGGATGCCTGTGTGCGGGGTGGCGGGCAGGGCAGGGCTGCGCGTGGCGGCTCCGCAGCTGCTGCTTTGGGGGCCTTTTTTGTGACGTCCACGGGGCGTGGTTGTGGGCGGAGATTTGGGTGTGGCTTAGGCGGAGGAGGAGCAGGGTCCACCCTCTTTACCCTACCTATGGGAAGCTGTAGACGTGTCTTTTGGTTTCTTTCCTTTTTCTTTTTTCTGCATTTTTTTGAGACAGGGTTTCTCTGTGTAGCCTTGCCTGTCCTGGACTCGCTTTGTAGACCAGGCTGGCCTCGAACTCACAGAGATCTGCCTCTGCCTCCCGAGTGCTGGGATTAAAGGCGTGAAGGTGTGCCCCACCACGCCCGGCCACCTTTTGGTTTTTAAGGGCACACGTAGGAGGGCTGACAGAATCGACGACTTGGGGTCCCCAGACTTGGCTTCCAGTAGGTGGGGTCTGAACCCCTGTTCTGAGAGGCCCCTCATGTTAGGCTGACCCACACCCTAGTCCTGCTTAAATAAACCAAAAAGCAGCCGAGAGGTATCCCAGGAGGTTACAGGAGCCAGATCAGGTGTGCAAAGACTCAGACATCTACACTCTTTACTTTGACATGTGGTTATGAGTATTGGGGGCGGCAGCATAGTCAAGCCTTGCAGGAGGGTGTGTGGGGTGTACATATGTGATCTCTAGGGGTGGGTGCTTCTGGCCCTAGGTTGCCTGGTGACTGACCCTGACTGTGGGCGTTCTGAAGAGCTACAGCTGCATCAACATCTAGGGCTGGGACCCGGCAGCTCCCTGCCTCAGGTGCTCCTACATCCTGTCCTGCCTGGGGAGAGCCGGTAGTCCTGTTTAGGATCAGGGAAGCAGTGTCAAAGGTGCAGCCGGTAGGTGTGGCCAGGAAGAGCCTAGAGTCTAAAGTGGCAGAACCTCGCCTGTCCTTGGGGGGGGGGGGTTCTTTAGACCCTTGGGCTAGAAGGCTTTCTGGTCCAGCTTCTTCGTGTCAGACTGTCCATCTCACTTAGTTGTCACAATGTAGCAGATAGCCCAGGCTTTCCTCTCACTGTGCCTGGGATTACCTCTCCCACAGCCTAAGCCTGGGAAGCCCTGATGTGCTGACAGACAGGTTCTGCTCCCTCCAACTGGGACATAAATGCCCCAAGGCAAGCCTGGACCTGGGCTCACAGACATCCGGAGCATCTGGGAAGGATGCTGGCTTCTGGTGACTAGGGTCACCTAACTTCTACCTCTGCATGTTCAGACATGGGTGTCATGATGCCAAGTCCCCAGCCACAGAGAATGGTCATCTGATGAGGATAGTACAAGCCTCCTCAAATAAGGAGCTATCCAGTCAGAGCTTTCTTTTATTTATTTATTTATTTTTTTTGGTTTTTCGAGACAGGGTCTCTCTGTGTAGCCCTGTCTTGAAAAACCAACAAATAAATAAATAAATAAATAAATAATGAAAGGCATGTGCCACCACAACTGCGTTTGTTTATGTTGTGTGGGGGTTTTTTTGTTTGTTTTTCGAGACAGGGTTTCTCTGTGTAGCCCTGGCTGTCCTGGACTCACTTTGTAGACCAGGCTGGCCTCGAACTCACAGCGATCCTCCTGCCTCTGCCTCCCGAGTGCTGGGATTAAAGGCACACCCAGTTTGTTTATGTTGTGGAGGCTGGCCTTGAGTTTCCTCCATACCTCAGATTAGCTTAGAATGTAATCCTTCTGTAAAATTAAAAGTATTAGTTTTTCTAGGCTCAATCTAGCTCCCAAGTAATGACATGGAGACCTGTTACATTTATTAATAAGCTTTAAGCACTATAGCTGGGCAGGTGCTGTTCTAACACATCCGCGCTAGCTTGCCTACCTCCCAGCCATGTGCCCCATCAGCTGCCATCTCAGTCTCGCCCTGGCTGCGCCTGCTCCGCTCCATTTGTGTCCTCATGTAGACCTCCTCTTGGTTACTTCCTCGTGGCAACCTTTCTCTCTGTCCACCTTGGCGCCCCCACCCACCCATCCTGGGATTTCAAGTCCTGTCTGGACTCTCCTGCCCAGCTATTGGCTGTTCGGGTCTTTGTTAACCAATCAGGTGATGAAGAACAGTTTTTACACAACATTGAGATGGGAGAAGTTTCCATAATCCAGACTGTAGCTAGATCTCAGGGTACAGAAGTCAGCACAAAATCATCCCCCAACACCCTGCCCAAGCTGCTTTTTCTGGGGTCCCGAATGTTTACAATTAGGCCCTATATCTTTTAGTGTTCCTGGATCCAGCCATACCTGGCTTCCTTTAGATGGGGGCCTCTAGCATTGTTTGTTTGTTTCTTTTCTAGACAGGTTTCTCTGTGTAGCCTTGGCTATCTTGGACTGGCTTTGTAGACCAGGCTGGTCTTGAACTCACAGAGATCCTCCTGCCTCTGCCTCCCAAGTGCTGGGATTACAGGCATGCGCCACGGCACCTGGCACAGGGAGCATTCTTTACACAGCCTTGATACAGTACTGTAGCAAAAGTTTTCGTTTCTTCAAAACCCAGTTAAGTTTTTAAAATTTTAATCCCAAGTGTGGGATATGGGGCTGCTTTTAGTTGCCCACAGCTGTAATTTGCCTTGTGTGGCTCGGAGAGGGGCGTGGCTTTTGCCAGCTGGAGGCAGTTTAATTCTGGTAGAAAACCAGAGCACACAGAGAGAAAAGGAATAATAGTTAGAAGGACACTTTGACCAGATGGTTGGAAAGTGCTCTGAGAGAGAGAGAGAGAGAGAGAGAGAGAGAGAGAGAGAGAGGGAGAGAGAGAGAGAAATGGGGGGGCTGCATTGGAGAACTGGAGAGAGAAATCCGAGCTTCTGAGCTTCCGGCCCACTGTGTGGGGAGTTGGAGAATTTGGCTGCAGTGGTGAGCTCGGTGGAGACCTCCAAGTTTGGTGCGACTTCTTCTTTCGGGTAGATGATCTGCTAGACTCCTGAGAATTACGCCAGGGGAACTGCCTCACGGAACTGATACCCAGAAGGCTTCATTCCTGTTCTCCTTAAACTCCTTTCCTTCCTATTTAGGGCAGTTGGGTTGTAAGGGAGTTACATGCCTTTAATAAATCCCTAATAAAGTAGGATCATTAAGGAATCGGAGGCAATGAGAGGGAGAGGGAGATGGAGGGAGGGAGAGAGAGGGAGAGGGAGAGAGAGAGAGAGAGAGGGAGAGGGAGAGAGAGAGAGAGAGAGAGAGAGAGAGAGAGGGAGGGAGGGAGGTACTTCAAGGGACACTTCGAAGAGATGGTGGGGAAGGAAGGCTGCTGGCTATTGGACATCCTGATGAGTGAGGTTGGGATTGCCCTAAAGAACCCAGTGACCCTAACCTGTCAGAAGCAGCCAGAGAGAACTCCACCCCCTCTCCCCACTAACCTTTCTCTCCTACCTAGTGTTGGGGTATTGGAAGGTATTGAGGTGGAGAAGGGAGTAAGAGGTATAAGAAAACCAAATTAAAACAGATTTTTGAAAAATTATGCCTACCCAGCTAGACGTGGTGGCGCACGCCTTTAATCCCAGCACTCAGAAGGCAGAGGCAGGTGGATCACTGTGAGTTCGAGGCCAGCCTGGTCTACAAAGTGAGTCCAGGACAGCCAGAGCTACACAGAGAAATCCTGTCTCGAAAAACAAAACAAAACAAAACCAAAATAGTACGCCTACAGAGTAGATTCTTCATAGAATTGACAAAGTCATTTCCAGACTATAATCTGATCTCCGGACACAGAAATCAGCATCTGAACACACAGGGCACAAGATCATCCCACAATAATCTTCCCTTTTTATTTTGTTTTTGTTTTTTGTTTTTGTTTTTCGAGTGCTGGGATTAAAGGTGTGCACCACCACGCCCGGCCCCCCTTTTTATTTCAATAAAAGACCTTTTCTCTTAAAATAATAAACTATATACAATAAGAGCAATTATGAAAACTGTAATGTAAAAATTACATTTATTAAGGAAATCGTAATAGCCAAGTCCTAGGAAAACTAGCTGCACCATTTGTTGCCCGGTCACTGTGTGCTGGGAAAGCGCAGGCCTACCTATATTCACAGTGTCCAGGCCATTTGTACTTGGCAACGTAGCAGAAAGCACTCTACTATCTGTTTTTTTTTTTTTTTTGGTTTTTCGAGACAGGGTCTCTCTGTGTAGCCTTGGCTGTCCTGGACTCACTTTGTAGACCAGGCTGGCCTCGAACTCACAGAGATCCGCCTGCCTCTGCCTCCCGAGCGCTGGGATTAAAGGTGTGTGCCACCATGCCCGGCTTAAACAGTTTATAATAGCATTGGAAAGGACTAGAACATCACATTGCATTTTGAAATGAGTTGTATATGTACAATATCTTAGACAAGAGTTGGAACACACATTTATCTTTTTGCTGTAGTTATAACAAAAATAGCCTTACATTTGTATCAATATACAACAATCTATACCAAAGTCAAAATATTTGAGGGGGCTGGAGAGATGGCTCAGAGGTTAAGAGCACCGTGTGCTCTTCCGAAGGTCCCGAGTTCAATTCCCAGCAACCACATGGTGGCTCACAACCACCTGTAATGAGATTTTGTGCCTTCTTGTGACGGGCAGGCACACGTGTGGGCAGAATACTGTATAAATAATAAATAAAGCTTAAAAAAATATTTGAAAAGTTGGACGTGGTGGCGCACGCCTTTAATCCCAGCACTCGGGAGGCAGAGGCAGGCAGATCACTGTGAGTTCGAGGCCAGCCTGGTCTACAGAGTGAGTCCAGGACAGCCAGGGCTACACAGAGAGACCCTGTCTCGAAAAAAAAATGAGATTAGCAGTTGCTCTTTAGTTTAAAAGTAGGTTCAATAGTCTATCCTTATCCTCTCATCCCTGTACCCCCTTTTCTTCCCATCCCTTCTCCCCCTTTTCTACTTAACATTAGATAGGGTCAAAAGAGGAAAGAAAAAGGGAGAGAGATCCCTGAGTCTAACCTCCTATGTTTTGTTTCCTCCCTGACCCCGGTCCCGTAATGATGACAAGCATCCATCACCAACTGAATGACTAAAAACCACCCACCCGGGGCTGGAGAGACGGTTCCGTGGTTAAGGCCACTCACTTGGTGCTCTTTCAGAAGACCCAGGTTCGATTCCCAGCACCCACACGGCAGCTCACAACTCAGTTCACAGAGATGAATGTGCAAGCAAAACACCGATGCACGTAAAATAAAAATAAATACACTTAAAAAGAGGCACAAGCCGGGCATGGTGGCGCACTCCTTTAATCCCAGCACTCGGGAGGCAGAGGCAGGCGGATTGCTGTGAGTTTGAGGCCAGCCTGGTCTACAAAGCAAGTCCAGGACGGCCAAGGCTACACAGAGAGACCCTGTCTCAAAAACAAAAACAAAAACAAAAAAGAGGCGCTAAAAACTACCCACCCCACTTCTCGGGAGTGAGGGTGTCATGTTCTTTAAATTTGCTTCCTGTTGTCTGCGGGTGATATTCTTTTGGGAGCCCTAAGAAAATTTGGTAAACCAGTTGTCGTGGCTCGTTCCTTTACTCCCAGCCTTCAGGGAGGCAGAGGCAGATGGGTCTCTGTGAGTTCAAGGCCAGCCTGGTCTACAGAGTGAGTCCAGGACAGCCAAGAATACACAGAGAAACCTTGTCTTGAAAACCCAAAATAAATAAATAAATAAATAAATAAATAAATAAATGGTAATTGTTGAGTCCTAGGGAAGCTAGCTGTATCATTTGTTACCTAGTCTTTGTCTGCTAGAAAAGTGCAGGCCTAGGCCTGGAGAGATGTCTCAGAGGTTAAGAGCACTGTTTGCTCTTCCAAAGGTCCTGAGTTCAATTCCAGCAACCACATGGTGGCTCACAACCATCTATAATGGGATGTGATGCCCTCTTCTGGTACATAGACATACATGTAGACAAAAAACACTGTATATGTAATAAATTAAATCTTTTTTAAAAGGGGGGGGAGGACTTTCCTATTGGGGAGCATTCATTATTCAAAAAAAAAGAAAGAAAAAGAAAAAGAAAAAAAAGTGCAGGGCTTAACTAAAATCCTGTCTGGAATAGCCTGTGATACTGGACATCCTAGCTAGCTGTCTTAAAGTTGTTCTGGATACAGATTTTGAGGGATGAGCTATTGAAGGAGTCTGTGATGCAGAATCAAGCAGGATGCTGCAATAAATATGTCTCAAAGTGTGGGTCTCCCCTTCTTTGGGCATTGTGGTCCATGGGCCCATGAGGGCACGGGGGAGTGGAAGTGGCAAGCAGGGTTGGGAGGGCCAGCGAGTAAGACATAATGACTTCTGGTAACTGTCAGATCAACTTTATTCATGGGAAGGAAGAGGAGTGTGTAGGGCGGGGCAGCAGTTGGGGCATCACGTGAGGAGAGTGTGTAGGATGGGGGCAGCAGTTGGGGCATCACGTGAGGAGAGTGTGTAGGATGGGGGCAGCAGGTGGGGCATCACGTGAGGAGAGTGTGTAGGATGGGGGCAGCAGGTGGGGCATCACGTGAGGAGAGTGTGTAGGATGGGGGCAGCAGGTGGGGCATCACGTGAGGAGAGTGTGTAGGATGGGGGCAGCAGGTGGGGCATCACGTGAGGAGAGTGTGTAGGGCGGGGGCAGCAGGTGGGGCATCACGTGAGGAGAGTGTGTAGGATGGGGGCAGCAGGTGGGGCATCACGTGAGGAGAGTGTGTAGGATGGGGGCAGCAGTTGGGGCATCACGTGAGGAGAGTGTGTAGGATGGGGGCAGCAGGTGGGGCATCACGTGAGGAGAGTGTGTAGGGCGGGGGCAGCAGGTGTGGCATCACGTGAGGAGAGTGTGTAGGATGGGGGCAGCAGGTGGGGCATCACGTGAGGAGAGTGTGTAGGGCGGGGGCAGCAGGTGGGGCATCACGTGAGGAGAGTGTGTAGGATGGGGGCAGCAGGTGGGGCATCACGTGAGGAGAGTGTGTAGGACGGGGGCAGCAGTTGGGGCATCACGTGAGGAGAGTGTGTAGGATGGGGGCAGCAGGTGGGGCATCACGTGAGGAGAGTGTGTAGGGCGGGGGCAGCAGGTGGGGCATCACGTGAGGAGAGTGTGTAGGATGGGGGCAGCAGTTGGGGCATCACGTGAGGAGAGTGTGTAGGATGGGGGCAGCAGGTGGGGCATCACGTGAGGAGAGTGTGTAGGATGGGGGCAGCAGGTGGGGCATCACGTGAGGAGAGTGTGTAGGGCGGGGGCAGCAGGTGGGGCATCACGTGAGGAGAGTGTGTAGGATGGGGGCAGCAGGTGGGGCATCACGTGAGGAGAGTGTGTAGGACGGGGGCAGCAGGTGGGGCATCACGTGAGGAGAGTGTGTAGGGCGGGGGCAGCAGGTGGGGCATCACGTGAGGAGAGTGTGTAGGATGGGGGCAGCAGGTGGGGCATCACGTGAGGAGAGTGTGTAGGATGGGGGCAGCAGGTGGGGCATCACGTGAGGAGAGTGTGTAGGGCGGGGGCAGCAGGTGGGGCATCACGTGAGGAGAGTGTGTAGGATGGGGGCAGCAGGTGGGGCATCACGTGAGGAGAGTGTGTAGGATGGGGGCAGCAGGTGGGGCATCACGTGAGGAGAGTGTGTAGGATGGGGGCAGCAGGTGGGGCATCACGTGAGGAGAGTGTGTAGGATGGGGGCAGCAGGTGGGGCATCACGTGAGGAGAGTGTGTAGGATGGGGGCAGCAGGTGGGGCATCACGTGAGGAGAGTGTGTAGGGCGGGGGCAGCAGGTGGGGCATCACGTGAGGAGAGTGTGTAGGATGGGGGCAGCAGGTGGGGCATCACGTGAGGAGAGTGTGTAGGATGGGGGCAGCAGGTGGGGCATCACGTGAGGAGAGTGTGTAGGACGGGGGCAGCAGGTGGGGCATCACGTGAGGAGAGTGTGTAGGACGGGGGCAGCAGGTGGGGCATCACGTGAGGAGAGTGTGTAGGGCGGGGGCAGCAGGTGGGGCATCACGTGAGGAGAGTGTGTAGGATGGGGGCAGCAGGTGGGGCATCACGTGAGGAGAGTGTGTAGGATGGGGGCAGCAGGTGGGGCATCACGTGAGGAGAGTGTGTAGGGCGGGGGCAGCAGGTGGGGCATCACGTGAGGAGAGTGTGTAGGATGGGGGCAGCAGGTGGGGCATCACGTGAGGAGAGTGTGTAGGATGGGGGCAGCAGGTGGGGCATCACGTGAGGAGAGTGTGTAGGGCGGGGGCAGCAGGTGGGGCATCACGTGAGGAGAGTGTGTAGGATGGGGGCAGCAGGTGGGGCATCACGTGAGGAGAGTGTGTAGGATGGGGGCAGCAGGTGGGGCATCACGTGAGGAGAGTGTGTAGGATGGGGGCAGCAGGTGGGGCATCACGTGAGGAGAGTGTGTAGGATGGGGGCAGCAGGTGGGGCATCACGTGAGGAGAGTGTGTAGGATGGGGGCAGCAGGTGGGGCATCACGTGAGGAGAGTGTGTAGGATGGGGGCAGCAGGTGGGGCATCACGTGAGGAGAGTGTGTAGGGCGGGGGCAGCAGGTGGGGCATCACGTGAGGAGAGTGTGTAGGATGGGGGCAGCAGGTGGGGCATCACGTGAGGAGAGTGTGTAGGATGGGGGCAGCAGTTGGGGCATCACGTGAGGAGAGTGTGTAGGATGGGGGCAGCAGGTGGGGCATCACGTGAGGAGAGTGTGTAGGATGGGGGCAGCAGGTGGGGCATCACGTGAGGAGAGTGTGTAGGGCGGGGGCAGCAGGTGTGGCATCACGTGAGGAGAGTGTGTAGGATGGGGGCAGCAGGTGGGGCATCACGTGAGGAGAGTGTGTAGGATGGGGGCAGCAGTTGGGGCATCACGTGAGGAGAGTGTGTAGGATGGGGGCAGCAGGTGGGGCATCACGTGAGGAGAGTGTGTAGGATGGGGGCAGCAGGTGGGGCATCACGTGAGGAGAGTGTGTAGGGCGGGGGCAGCAGGTGGGGCATCACGTGAGGAGAGTGTGTAGGATGGGGGCAGCAGGTGGGGCATCACGTGAGGAGAGTGTGTAGGGCGGGGGCAGCAGTTGGGGCATCACGTGAGGAGAGTGTGTAGGATGGGGGCAGCAGGTGGGGCATCACGTGAGGAGAGTGTGTAGGGCGGGGGCAGCAGTTGGGGCATCACGTGAGGAGAGTGTGTAGGGCGGGGGCAGCAGTTGGGGCATCACGTGAGGAGAGTGTGTAGGATGGGGGCAGCAGTTGGGGCATCACGTGAGGAGAGTGTGTAGGATGGGGGCAGCAGGTGGGGCATCACGTGAGGAGAGTGTGTAGGGCGGGGGCAGCAGTTGGGGCATCACGTGAGGAGAGTGTGTAGGGCGGGGGCAGCAGTTGGGGCATCACGTGAGGAGAGTGTGTAGGATGGGGGCAGCAGTTGGGGCATCACGTGAGGAGAGTGTGTAGGATGGGGGCAGCAGGTGGGGCATCACGTGAGGAGAGTGTGTAGGGCGGGGGCAGCAGTTGGGGCATCACGTGAGGAGAGTGTGTAGGGCGGGGGCAGCAGTTGGGGCATCACGTGAGGAGAGTGTGTAGGGCAGGGGCAGCAGTTGGGGCAACACATACTAGATGCCCACAGGGTGTTTTATTTGCCTTTGGCAGCATGGTCCCGTTATATGGACCGCAGCACAATATCTAATTATCCTATGGGCTGCAGGG
Organism: Acomys minous; assembly: GCF_964271855.1. NCBI lineage: Eukaryota > Metazoa > Chordata > Mammalia > Rodentia > Muridae > Acomys > Acomys minous. The sequence continues at coordinate 80,212,569 of NC_140490.1, read as the reverse complement.
AACTGTGTCAAAGCTTATACTCCAGGTATGGTCAGGCATCTGTGCCTAGAGATGCTCACCAGAGACAGCAGGCAGAGGAGAAGAGGCCCCACTGGGAAGAGGAAGCACTCCATTTTGTGCCATTGCACATGGTGGACTGTGACCTTAAATAGCAGAGTCCTCCAACACAGCATCTCAGCCTCCTCGGGGATAAAACTTGTCAGGGCTGCTTCTTCCCTGTCTAGTCCTTTAGTTCTGTAAACATATACACTTTTAAAGGGAACGTACATTTTTTTTCATTAACACATGTGTGACACGGGATGTACAGTGTGCACAGACCAGCTGCAGATGAGTCTCTGTTGTCTGAGCAGTGAAAGGCATCCGTCTTTCTTTATAAGTTCACTTTGGTCTGTGTAACTGAACTAATATACATTTTCATCCGTGCCATAGGAAGTGATGGCCTGAGGACTGTGTAGCCAACAAGATTTATTGGCTATGCGTAACTGAAGTCCTGTAGGGAGACATTTTTATGACCCAGTCAGTCTCAGAGCTGTTCCCATATAGAGGGATCAGGAATACATGTTTCCAGTTTTGTTGATCTTCTTGACTTCTTTTATTCTTTTCTTTTCTTTTTTCTTTTTTTATTTTTTTGGTTTCTCTGTGTAGCCCAGGCTGTCCTAGACTCACTTTGTAGATCAGGCTGGCCTTGAACTCACACCTGCCTCTGCCTCTCGAGTGCTGGGATTAAAGGCGTGAGCCACCATGCCCTGCATTTCATTTCCTTTCTCTTTGTTTGCAGTCAAGATCTTCAGGGGAAGCGTGGCGTGGTGGCCCACACCTGTAATCCCAGCACTGGGGAGGCAGAGGCAGGTGGATTTCTGTGAGTTTGAGGCCAGCCTGGTCTACAGAGCAAGTCCAGTGGGGCTGGAGAGATGGCTCAGAGGTTAAGAGCTGCTCTTCCAAAGGTCCTGAGTTCAATTCCCAGCAACCACATAGTGGCTCACAGCTGTCTTTAAGGTGATCTGGTGCCCTTTTCTGACCTGCACATGTATATGCAGGAAGAGCGCTGTACACATAGTAAATAAATAAAAATTTAAAAAAGTGTGCACTTTAGCCGGGTGTGGTGGCGCATGCCTTTAATCCCAGCACTTGGGAGGCAGAAGCAGGTGGATCTCTGTGAGTTTGAGGCCAGCCTGGTCTACAAAGTGAGTTCAGAACAGCCAAGGCTGCATAGAGAAACCCTGTCTCGAGAAACCAAAAAAAAAAAAAAAAGTGTGCACTTTGGGGCTGGAGAGATGACTCAGTAGTTAGACACTTCCTGCTTTCAGGACCAGAGTTTGGCTCCCAGCACCTGTGTCTGTGACTCATGACTGTCTGTAACTTCAGGTCAATGCGATCTAATGTCCTCCTCTGGACTCTGTAAACTTGTGGTGTACACTTCCAAGTACATACCTTCATACAGATAAATAAAAATTAAAGACAAAGTGAGTCCAGGATAGCCAAGGCTACACAGAGAAACCAAAACAACAACAACAACAACAACGATAAAAAGACCTTGGTCCAGGGGGTGGGGTTCTCTCCTAGTCAATCTGATTTTTACTAATTTGGATGGAACCCATATCTTTTCTTTCCTCCTGTTGAAATGAATAAAAAACCTCTTCCCCACCAGAACACATTTCCTGACTTCCATTCTGAAGTTAGGAGAACCCCCCCCTAATATAAATAGGTTGATTTTGTAAGACCCCCTCCCCTGTGCACCCGACATAACAAGCATAGCAGCAGTAACGCTATCTTGCAAGGCAAGACTAGAATAATAGGTTCCCGGGATAAGATAAGGCCTGGGGCTCAGAGAAAAAAAGATAAAAGCGTGCTTGTCCTTGTCAAACAAGATATTTATGGTCGGCCATCTGGCCCAGGGAGTGGGCAAACTCCCCTGTTCCCATCCGATGGCCGGGCCATAACCTCGCTCCATGTCAAACAAGATATTTATGGATGGCCACCTGGCCCAGAGAACGGATAAACTCCCCTGTTCCCAGAGCCCACCTAATGACCGGACTATAACCTCGCCTCATTTAAATTTACCAATCAGAGCCCTGTAACTATGCTTTTTTGCTTCTGTAACCGAGCTTCCCGCCAAACTCCCTATAAAGGACCCCCTAAAAACTCGCTGGGCGCGCCAGCCTCTCCAGAGACTGAAACGCCCGGGTATCCGTCCCTTTAATAATAAAGCCTCTTGCTTGTTGCAGCCGAAGCCTTGGTCTCGTTGGTTCTTGGTGGGGGTCTCCGCGTTAAGACCGCCGTGTCGGGGGTCTTACAATTTAAAACAGGTTTTTTTATTAGCATTTTTTTTTTTTTGAGACAGGGTTTCTCTGCGTAGTCTTGGCTGTCTTGGACTTGCTTTGTAGACCAGGCTGACCTCGAACTCCCGAGTGTTGGGATTAAAGGCGTGCTCCACTGCGCCCGGCTTCTTATTAGCATTTTTAATAAAGATTTTATTTTATTTATTATGTATATGTTGCTCCATCTACATGTACAACTGCAGGCCAGAAGAGGGCACCAGATCTCATTATAGATGGTTGTGAGCCACCATGTGGCTGCTGGGAATTGAACTCAGGACCTCTGGAAGAGCAGTCGGTGCTCTTAACCTCTGAGCCATCTCTCCAGCCCTTCATTAGCATTTTTAAAATGTAAAGTTAATAAATCATTATGTAATCTGCCTCTGGGGGTCTTTGTTACCCTTTTCTGTTTTTTTAAAAAAATACTTTATTGGGGCTGGAGAGATGGCTCAGCGGTTAAGAGCACTGACTGCTCTTCCAGAGGTCCTGAGTTTAATTCCCAGCAACTGCATGGTGGCTCACAACCATCTATAATGTAATCTGATGCCCTCTTCTGGCCTGCAGGTGTAGATGCAGACAGAACACTGTATACATAATAAATAAATAAATAAATAAAATACTTTATTTAATTTTAATTTATGTGCGTTGGTGTGAGGGTGTCAGATCTTGGAGTTACAGACAGTTGTGAGCTGCCGTGCAGGGCATTGGGAATTGAACCTGGGTCCTTTGGAAGAGCAGGCAGTGCTCTTAACCACTGAGCCAACTCTCCAGCCCTTTCTGTTTGTTTTTTTGTTGATTTGGTTTGTTTGGTGTTTCGAGACAGGGTTTCTTTGTGTAGACCCAGCTATCCTGGACTCCATTTACAGACCAGGCTGACTTTGAACTCGGAGATCCACCTGCTTCTGCCTCCCAAGCGCTGGGATTAAAGGTGTGCGTGACCATGCCCAGCTAACATGATGCTTCTTTCTTTCTTTTTCTTAAAAATGAAACTCTGAAGCGTCTAGAAACTATTCCCCATCAATAGTTGACCAATTTCATCATAATCTTGTTCTAGATAGCCTGGTAGACACATATGGGATCTCATATGCATTATATATAATGGATAATTTATATTTTTGTTTTTGTTTTTCAAGACAGGGTTTCTCTGTGTAGCCTTGGCTGTCCTGGACTCACTTTGGAGACTCGATCCGCCTGCCTCTGCCTCCAGAGTGCTGGGATTAAAGGCGTGTACCAGCACCACCTGGCAGGATAATTTCTATTCCTGATCACTTGTTTTAGTTGAATAAACAGCAAACTTAGTTCTGAATCATCCTGAGTAAGTTCAGCAGTTTCTCTGTGCACAAGAACTCTTGACATATTGAGAGTCACTAACTATATTAACAGATTCAGGAAAATCATATAATATCCTAAGAATGGCATATATATCTTATCTCTGAAATGGATCATAGGGACTCTTGGAGGAGATATAAACAGGTTTTTTTTTGTTTAGATCAAAAGTGGGGGATGAGAAAAAGACTCGTGAGAGAGCGGGTGATGTTTATCCCCTTAGAAGTCAAACCACTGTGTGGGAGAGATTGGTTATTAACCAGATGAAAAGCATCCTTAACAAATACCTTAAACAGATATAAGGTATTTATGTAAGGTATAAATGTGAGCCAAAAACAAGAGGCGAGGCCTTTGGAGACTTGGGATAGTTTTGGCTGTTTATTGCTCTACTTCGAGACGCTCCTAGAGAGAACCGCTTGAGGGAAGGCTTCGGGGCTCCGACTCCTGCTGAGGCTCCAGGTTCTGGTTGCTCCAGGTTCCAGCAGAAGAAATCCTACTGATTATGGCAGGAGAATCGTTCCTCAGAACTGATATCCTTATGGTTTTGTTGTTGTATTCTTTAATCTCTTTTTCCTATTGTTTAGGTTAGTTGAGTTATAAGTGAGGTACTCTCAGTTAATAAGTTAGCAATAAAATATATTTGCTAAGAAAATTGAGCCTACAGACTCTGAGCCACTTATTTTTTCTCACTTATAACCTGCCTTTCCTGATTTATTTCCGTCAATATAGAATGTAGGGGCTCCAGCAATTGGTGTCCCTTTTACTATATAAGGGAGAGCCAAATTAGTTCTTTTTATAAACTGAATTTGTTTGCTTTTGGAGTACTTGTTGTTAATTTCTCAAAAAAAAAAAAATTACTGCAAGCCCTTCGCCAGTGTTCATTCTCTGCCCATAATGAGGCAATTTCAGCATTAATAAAAGGTACCACAGGGGCTGGAGAGATGGCTCAGAGGTTAAGAGCACTGTCTGCTGTTCCAGAGGTCCTGAGTTCAATTCCCAGCAACCACATGGTGGCTCACAACCATCTGTAATGTGATCTGATGCCCTCTTCTGGCCTGCAGGTGTACATGGAGGCAGAGCACTGTATACACAATAAATAAAAAAAAAAATTTTTTTTAAAGGTACCACAATTTCGGCTGGGTCAATTTCTGCTAATTGACGAAGTCTCATTTTTCCTTTTAGAATCAATTCTGAAACCTTTTCTATATAGGTCTTTAATTTTTTTAAATCTGTGTGCTAAAATTATCCATTCTAAGATACAATCTTCTTTCTTTCTTTTTTAAAAAAATATTTATTTATGTATACAGTGCTCTGCCTACATTTACATCTGCAGACCAGAAGGGGCATGAGATCACATTATAGATGGTTCTGAGCCACCACGTGGTTGCTGGGAATTGAACTCAGGACCTCTGGAAGAGCAGTCAGTGCTCTTAACCTCTGAGCCATCTCTCCAGCCCACAATCTTCTTTCTGCAAAAGAATTCCTGTGGAAGAATGAGTAGAAGGCGAAGTAACTGAAGTCCAGTCCAGTTGTAAATCTAAACGGTCCACACTTGCATCTTGCAATTTCTTTTCAACCAGAGCCTCAAGCTGTTAATCTTCTTGGACTATTTAAGCCCTTATCACCTTGTAAGGTTTGAAATAAATTACTTAGCTCTTGAGTAGTTAATCCGTTTGTGGGATTAGCCAATCAACATCTTCCCCCAAATTTGAAAACCATTAAGAGTTCTTAGTTGGTTTCTCCTGACTTGTGCTGTTATGCCAAATTTTGAGAGACTCCCTGAACAGACCACCCAAGAGCCGAGTTTAAACATAATGGCAAGGAAGTCTTTTTTGCGTGTTCGAACCCAGGCCACCCCTTCTATGCACTGACACAGCAGGTGCAGGGAAGTGGCCTCGAGTCTCAACTGAGAGGGTTTTTTTTTTTATAGGTTTTAGACAAAGAAAAAAGAAATGGATTTTACAGTATATGATGGATGGCATTTGGGCAGAAAATCTGCAAGCAGGGAGTTATAAGTCTTGGCGTTTCATGGTTGGGTAATAGGTGTAGGGGCAAGTTGGCTGATAAAAAAGATTGGTTGAAGCAGTCAAGGGAGCGTTAGGAACTTTGGCCTGGCTGCTCCTAATTGGCTGTTGCTATGTGCTCTGCTTGACCAGCAGAGAGTATATTTGGACTTTCCAAAGGTGTTGCTAGGGAACATTTTTGGTTTAGACTACTTTGTGGTTTTTCTGGAATCTGGGTTCAGCCCTTGGGTAGGTTTAACACAAAATGGAGTTTGTCTGGTCCTTACAGTACTTTCTGTGGTTGAATTTACTGCAGATTTATCTTTTTAAAACATTAATTAATTTGCCAGGTGGAGGTGGCGCACACCTTTAATCCCAGCACTTGGGAGGCAGAGGCAGGTGGATCGCTGTGAGTTTGAGGCCAGCCTGGTCTCCAAAGCAAGTCCAGGGCAGCCAAGGCTACACAGAGAAACCGTGTCTCGAAAAACCAGAAAAAAAATTTTTTATTTAGTATCATGTACACAGTGTTCTGCCTGCATGTACACCTGCAGGCCAGAAGAGGGCATCAGATCACACTTTATAGATGGTTTTAAGCCACCATGTGTATGCAGGGAATTGAACTCAGGACCTCTGGAGGAGCAGTCAGTGCCCTTAACCTCTGAGCCATCTCTCCAGCCCTGTAGATTTATCTTATATCCTAAATAATTAATAAAATCTTTTTAAAAAAATATTTATTTGTTTATTATGTATACATTGCTCTGCTTTCTTGTACCCCTGAAGGCCAGAAGAGGGCACCAGATCACATTATAGATGGTTGTGAGCCACCATGTGGTTGCTGGGAATTGAACTCAGGACCTCTGGAAGAGCAGTCAGTGCTCTTAACCGCTAAGCCATCTCTCCAGCCCCTTTGGTATTTTTTTTAGGAGCAATTTGTAATCCCAACAAGGCAAAATTCTCTTCATCCAACTTTTTTTGACAGGGTTTCTCTATGTGATCTTGGCTGTCCTGCACTCACTTTGTAGACCAGGCTGGCCTCGAACTCACAGAGATTCATTTATCTCTGCTTCCAAGTGCTGGGATTAAAGCTGTGTGCCACCACACCCAGCTGAATATCCAAACTCTTGAAGAGGCAAGTCTGGAGGCCCGGATTTTGTTGAAATTATTGTTTCATCTTTTCCAGTGTCTACTATTGCTTCAATTCCAATATTATGTATAGATACCTTTAGTTTTGGCCTCTGATCATCTATAAGTTTTCCATTACTTGTTTTTTTGGTCCCGCCTATGCTTTTTGTATTATCTATAGAAGTTGCTCTGTCTTTGATATCTGCGTTTTTATGTCTATCTTCAGAGTAGTGCCGTTTGGTTGTTTCATGAGCAGATATGGCTGATTTGAGTGTTGGGGCCTGCCAGAGTGGCCCGGGCTGCTGTTGGGTGAGGAGTTACCTTGTCCGTGCCCTGTTGATGTGCATTCACCAGTCCACAGCAGCCTCTGCCACACCTTCTGCGTATTCAGAAAGCAGAGGCCTTCTTTCGGAATTAGTTTGGTTCTGTCTACAATTCTTTTTGAAAGGACCTTGATGACCACAACTAAGACATTTGAGAGTCTGGATTTTCTCAGATTTTTGAGAGATCACTTCTATTAAAGTCATAGCATGTCAATTGCAAGGACCAAACTAATGCTGTATCTTGTATGTTCTGTAACTAATGCCATGTTCTGTATGCGCTGTAACTAATACCGTGTCCTGTATGCGCTGTAACTAATGCCATGTCTTGTATGTTCTGTGAGAACTTGTCCCCTAGGTAACCCTTATGTCTCCCTGCGTTCAGAGAGTGACCACATAGCGCTGTAAACTGCACCTGCCAGCAGTCTCCAGAAACCCCACCCGGGCGATTAGATGTAATCAGGTCCCAGTGTTCCACTGAGATAAAAAACTTCCCCTTGAGACTCAACCTTTACCCAACCTACCTAAAGTTTGACACTCCTGTGACCCACAACCCTCACTTATGGTTTTTTTCCCTTTATAAACCCATTGCGTGGGTCCTGGAGAGATGGCTCAGTGGTTAAGAGCACTGACTACTCTTCCAAAGGTCCTGAGTTCAATTCCCAGCAAACATATGGTGGCTCACAACCATAACCATCTGCAATAAGATCTAGCGCCCTCTGTACATGCAGACAGAGCACTGTATACATAATAAATAAATAAATAAATAAATAAATAAATAAATAAACCCATTGCCCTTGAAGCTCTGCCCCACTTTCCTATCATGTTGCCTCAGGAAGGATTGGGGTCTGAGTTTGAGCCTGTAATACAGGACCCTGTCTGTGTGTGTTGCATCGGTATCGAATCCTGGTGATCTTTTTCGGGGCTCTTGTGATCTGGGTACTACATTTGGGGCCTTGTCCGGGATTCCCCAGAACCACTCCCTCCCCACCCCAGTACTCCAAATCAGGAGGGTCCAACATTGGCCGGTAAGTGTTTGTCTGTGTGTCTGTGTGTCTGTGCCACAGCTCTGTCTATTACTTTTGTTTTGTTTTCAGGCTTCCTGGGACTTCTGTATCTGTGGCGCCAGGAGTGACTTAGTGGACTCACTGTATAGTCATGGCTGCGGGAGTCTGGAAGACATTTCAGACCTGGTCAGGGGGGACTTTGGTCCCCACCAGGAGGGAACTCTGACCACCATCAGGAGGTTTTAGAGCTTCATGCTGGGGGCTTTGGTCTCAATCAGGAGGGAGACTCTTACCCACCTCAAGAGGATTTAGACCCTCACGCCTGTTTACTGGATCTGGCCACTGAATGCTGTCCCGAGTGGCCGAGCCAGTACTTTCGTTTCCTCTTGAATCATCAAGCTGGATGTATTTGTGTGTCCATGACTATTTTGTGTGTGTGTGTGATAGTGTTGATTGAGAGTTTGTGTAGGAGAGATAAACCTGTTTTTGTTTTGATCCTAAGTGTGGGATGGGGAAGAGAGCAGGATGTTTACCAGTTGGATGTGAGAGAGCAGGATGTTTTTCCACTTAGAAGTTGAACCACTTCCTGGGGAGAGCTTGATTGATGCCAGCTGAAAAACATCCTTGAACATACATACATCCAAAACAGGGAGCTTGGAGCTTTTGGTTGGGACTTGTTTTTTGGCTGTTCATGCCTGCACTTTGAGACACTCTTAAAGATAACTGCTCCAGGGAAGATTTCAAGGCTTTGGTTTCTGGCTGAGGCTTCAGGTTCTAACTGAGGCTCCTGGTTCAAGCAGCAACTTTGGTGGGATTGCTGGTCTGCTGAGGGCTTGCTGACTATGCCAGGAGAATCATTCCTAGGGACTGACACCTAGGTTTCATCTTTATTTTCCTTAATCTCCTTTTCCTCTTATTTAGGCTAGTTGGGTTATAAGGGAGGTATGCTCATTTAATAAGTTCATAATAAAGTATAATTGTCAAGAAAATTGAGCAAGGGCCTGAAAAAGCCTTCACAGAATTTTGCAGAGATTAGGATCAGTGCTGGATCAAGGAATAACAGATGCTGACACCAAATAGGCATTGAAACTCATTATGGCACATGAGAATGCTAACAAGGAACGTAAGAGGGCAAACAGACCCTTAAAGGAAAGAGGAGCGCCATTAGATGAATGGGTAAGAGAAACAGTTAATATTAGCTTTCTAGAACATTAAAACAATATTGTGGGACAAGCTATGGCCAGAGGTCCCAGACATCATAACACCCCGTGCTTTAATTGTGGCAGACTTGGTCATGTACAAAGAAAATATAAGGTTAAAAGTTCCAGACTTCAAAATAATAGATGCACTCACTTTGGAGTAAATGATACTCATAGGACAGAAAAAGGGATTGTTAATCTAAGGAAGATGAGCAAGGTAATATCTTGCCGGCAGGAAACTGTATATTCTACATTGGTTAAAACTTAAGATCATGGGCTGGAGAGATGGCTCAGAGGTTAAGAGCACTGACTGCTCCTCCAGAGGCCCTGAGTTCAAATCCCTGCATACACATGGTGGCTCACAGACATCTATGATGAGATCTGGTGCCTCTTCTGGCCTGCATGGGTACATGCAGGCAGAGCATTGTATACATGATAATAAATAAATAAATCTTTTAAAAAACCCTTAAGATAATTTTGTTCGATGTTTACTTAATGTATTATACATGTGCAACTCATTTGAAAAGGCGATGTACAGTTCTAGTCTTCTGAAAGGTAACTTTACAACCTGTTCAGGATGGTCGGAGATAAAAAGTTGGGTAGTTAGTCACCTATAAATCTTTTTTGTTTGTTTGTTTTGTTTTTCGATACAGAATTTCTCCGTGTAGATGTCATGCACTCTCTTTGGCTTTTAAAATGTCCCACCACTTGTGATGAACAAGCACCAGGGGGACACTGGAACGGCAGGGCTTTTGGGCAGCTGCTGTTTGGCCTTGGTGAAAGCTTTTTCCAGCTTGCAGTCTGGTTGTAAGCCTGGCCCTCATGCGTGGGACACCGGTCACGTGATCTGGGACACTGCTGGAAAGCCCCAGCTCCTGCCTGCATCAATTGGGTTCAACAGGTGACAAGGTACTTTTCCCTTGAAATTATAGCTAGAGAAAATAAAAAATAGTTTTGACTGTCTATCTTAAATGTATTAATGTGTGTGGCTACTATATGTTTGATTTAACTTGTTTTATTTAAATGTATAGATTTATTGTGTTCTGTACATCTTGTTTATAAATTACTGGTTATTGAAGACGGTTAAAAAGATTTTTAACATCTGTAACAAAAAGGTTAATTTAAACTTGTAAGTTAGAGCTGGGGGCCATTCTAAGCAGCATAAGCAGCAAGTGGCATAAGCCACCAGGTCTCTAAAGGTACTTTTAAATTAAGTTTTTGGGTTTTTTTTTTTTTTTTTTTTTTTTTTTTTTTGGTTTTTTGAGACAGGGTCTCTCTGTAGCCTTGGCTGTCCTGGACTCACTTTGTAGACCAGGCTGGCCTCGAACTCACAGCGATCTGCCCGCCTCTGCCTCCCAAGTTAAATTAAGGTTTTTATGTAATTCTTGTCTGTATTTAAAACTAGGCTTATACAAGATAGAATTTAAAATAATGTTTCCTTAATTAGGTATTAAAGCTACATCTCGGGGCTGGAGGTTAAGAATACTGACTGCTCTTCCAGAGGTCCTGAGTTCAATTCCCAGCAACCACATGGTGGCTTACAACCATCTACAATGAGATCTGGTGCCCTCTTTTGCCATGCAGGCAGAGCACTGTATATATAACAAATAAAAATCTTTAAAAAAAAAAAAAGCTGCATCTCCAGGCTATGTAGCTTAAGATTATACTGTGAACTCTTATCTAAGGATTTATACTTTGCTTATTGGGTATGATGTTTAAAATTTTAAGTTTTAACTCTTATTTAGAACATGCATATGTGTTTGTAACACAGATGTTTTTAAATAGCAACCATGTAGACCGCATGATCTGCAGGCTGCCATGTGATTCCATCATCTTGAGATAAGTCACATGGCATAAGGCAACAATTTTAGAGCCTCTTGGTTCTAATGAGCTCTCTGCTTCTTATAAAGGTTGATTCAGATTAAAAGGCTGCTATATTGCAGATTTTGGAAGTGGGTAATTCGAAAAGATACTTTTAAGTTAAAAAAATAATACTTTTAGAGATATTCAATTGTTTATACTGTTAAAATTTGGGTTTTGTCTTCTAAATTTATGGTTACTATGTTCTACCTTCATAATAAAAAAAATCACTGCCTTAGGAATATGTTTGGCTTTATTTTCTGAATACAGTGTTGTTTTTAAATTGCCCACCATGGCCTCTAATACCACTTGGCTGGCTGCCATGTTGATTCGGCGATAAAAAGGGAGGGCCATAGCCTCTAAATCATCTTGGCTAAGGGCAGTCACATGGCTGGGAGCCATCTTTCCACAGCCTCTCTGCCATCTTGGCTAAGGGCAGTCACATGGCTGGGAGCCATCTTTCCGTAGCATCCCTGCCATCTTGGTTAAGGGTAGTCACATGGCTGGGAGCCAACTTTCCACAGCCTCTCTGCCATCTTGGCTAAGGGCAGTCACATGGCTGGGAGCCATCTTTCCGTAGCCTCTCTGCCATCTTGGTTAAGGGCAGTCACATGGCTGGGAGCCATCTTTCCATAGCCTCTCTGCCATCTTAGCTAAGGGCAGTCACATGGCTGGGAGCCATCTTTCCATAGCCTCTCTGCCATCTTGGCTAAGGGCAGTCACATGGCTGGGAGCCATCTTTCCATAGCCTCCCTGCCATCTTGACTAAGGGTAGTCACATGGCTGGGAGCCATCTTTCCACAGCCTCTCCACCATCTTGGCTAAGGGCAGTCACATGGCTGGGAGCCATCTTTCCGTAGCCTCTCTGCCATCTTGGTTAAGGGCAGTCACATGGCTGGCAGTAATTTTTGGTTGTGGGAGACTCAAGCCTCTCTATTGAAGGCTGCCAACCGCATTCAGTGGCCTTGCTTAGCACCAAGGGCAACCTCTGTCTTTCAAGTTAGCTTTTGCTCTTCAGCCTCAATGATGGAATTTGGCAGAATCAGCAAGATTGCCAGTCCCTCAATGGACTGTATCTATAATTAAAAGTTTTGCTTTGATATTAGTTCAGAAATATATCTAAAGTTGTACTAATAACTGATGCAGTTTATGGTCAGCTATATCAGTGAATCAGTTGCCTGGAAATAGAAACATGCCACATTCCCTAGGTGAGGTAGATGGTTTTTGGTTGTGCAAATCTTTGCATACTGATACAAAATTAAGGTTATATTTAGATTACAGCATACTATGTTATCAATTCTTTTTTAAAAAAGATTTAATTATTATTATTATTTTTTGTTTGTTTGTTTGTTTGTTTTCGAGACAGGGTCTCTCTGTGTAGCCTTGGCTGTCCTGGACTCGCTTTGTAGACCAGGCTGGCCTCGAACTCACAGTGATCCGCCAGCCTCTGCCTCCCGAGTGCTGGGATTACAGGCGTGCGCCACCACACCCAGCTTTAGATTTATTTATTATTATTTGTACAGTGCTATGCCTGCATGTACAACTGCAGGCCAGAAGAGGGCATCAGATCACATTACAGATGATTGTGAGTCACCATGTGGATGCTGGGAATTGAACTCAGGACCTTTGGAAGAACAGGTGGTGCTCTTAACCACTAAGCCATCTCTCCAGCCCCATCAATTCTTTTAAGATATTGTGCCTATGTAATTCTTAAAAGTGCTATGTGCAGATCCAGTCCTGTTAAAAGGCACTATCACAAACTGTTTAGATTAATTGAAGTTTATGGTCTTGTTGGATACTAGTTCTGTTAATCACAGGTGTTTTCTAAAATAATCAGCCATATAGAGCTAAAAACAAGCAACTCAGATATACTAAAATAAGACAGATGTGGTCCTCTAGCGCTTAACTGCAGATTATAGATTATAACATTCTGTTCTATGTTTGTGAGATGTAGCTTAGAGCAGATAGCTAAAGACAGACGAGGGTTGAGCACAGATATGCTGGCCCTCAGGCTTGTCAGAGATCTGCTGAATGTGGCATTAAATATATTTATAAACTAAGTATGACAGAGAATCCTATATCCTAGCAGTAAATCCCCAAGGTCTGATGTGGCATGGCAGATAACTTCAACTCTGAGCAACTGCTCAGCTGAGCAAAAGTGTTCTGAACATCTCATCCTCTGCTACGGATGAACCTAACTGTAGACAAACTGGACACCCGGAGAGCCATTGTCTCACGTTGCTGAATACGAGGTAAGGTCAATCTCTTCTGTGTTCTCCTCTCACAGAAACAGCCTTTTGGTCTCCTGTGCCTCTGTGCGTGATAGCCAGACAGTCTCTGCCAATGGTGCCGTGTTACCACAAGAGACAGCTGAGACCTGTTTAGGCACTGGGATATAGGGAGTCATCTCTGTCATTTTAATTGATACATAAATTTGTCTAGATTACAATTTATCCTTCTCAGGCCTCTGATTACATTGATGGCTGAGCTAATGGTAGCTTGACAGAGGACAATGAGATCCACTATTAGTACACTAGTCAGTTCATTAGCTAGTTAAAAGTACTAGGTACTAGGTCTCTTCTCTTATTTAAAAAGGCAAACAGGCTTGTTCTGCTCACAGGCTTCATGTTAGACAGTAAACAGTTTTTGGTGTAACTTTTTATAAATCCTTCATTTGGATGACTGCTCTCAGTATTCAGCTGCCTGTGCCTCTTTTTTAAAAGATTTTTTTTTGAGACAGGGTTTCTCTGTGTAGCCCTGGCTGTCCTGGACTCACTTTGTAGACCAGGCTGGCCTCGAACTCACAGACATCCTCCTGCCTCTGCCTCCCGAGTGCTGGGATTAAAGGCATGCCTGTGCCTCTTGATGAATAACTGGATAGAAAAGAAGTATAGTTATATAAGGTCTGAGGACATGAATGTTTAAGTTATGTGAATCTAAAGTATTTGAGGATTTGAGAAAGCATTTAAAAGTTGACACACGCCGGGCGTGGTGGCGCACGCCTTTAATCCCAGCACTCGGGAGGCAGAGGCAGGAGGATCGCTGTGAGTTCGAGGCCAGCCTGGACTACAAAGTGAGTCCAGGACAGCCAGGCTATACAGAGAGACCCTGTCTCGAAAAACCAAAAAAAAAAAGTTGACACACGCATGATAAGAATGTTAGAAGGTCTAATGAAGTGTTCCAAAAAGGTGTTTTAAGGTTGTCTATAAATGTTAGAAGGCCTAAGAAAGTGTTTCAAGTTGGTGAATACAAGTTATAAATGAACAACATGAGGGTCTAAGAAAGTGTTTTAATGTTGATAAGTGCAAGGATCTTAAGAGAAGTTTTAAGGTACACAAATGCAAGTTGCAGATTTAAGATAGGTGAAAAATGAGATCAATAGAGTTATGACTGTTTATTAATCAGTCCCAAGCTCAAGATTTTAATTTCCCTTTGGTTGTATTCTGAATGTAGACTTTTTTTTTTTGAGACAGGGTTTCTCTGTGTAGCCTTGGCTGTCCTGGACCTGTTTTGTAGACCAGGCTGGCCTTGAACTCACAGCGATCCACCTGCCTCTGCCTCCTGAGTGCCACCACGCCTGGCTTCTGAATGTAGACTTAGAGGTGCATCTCCTCATGCTGAAAACGAGTCTGTCCAATCTGTATATCAAGTCTTCTGGCCTGAAAAGAACGTTCATGCTTTCACTGGAGTGTGGGTTTCAAAGGCATAACCCTACTTCAGCTGTCTTTTTTTTTTTTTAAAGATTTATTTATTTATTACATATACAGTGTCCCGCCTGCATGTACACCTGCAGGCCAGAAGAGGACAACAGATCTCATTATAGATGGTTGTGAGCCACCATATGGTTGCTGGGAATTGAACTTCGGACATCTGAAAGAGCAGGCGGAGCTCTTAACCATTGAGCCATCTCTCCAGCCCTAGCTGTCTTTTTTTTTTTTTTTAAAGATTTATTTATTTATTATTACATATACAGTGTCCTGCCTGCATGTACACCTGCAGGCCAACAGAGGGCATCAGACCTCATTATAGATGGTTGTGAGGTACCATGCGGCTCCTGGGAACTGAACTCAGGACCTCTGGAAGAACAGCCAGTGCTCTTAATCTCTGAGCCGTCTCTCCAGCCCTTCAGCTGTCTTATAGACACAATTTTCCTACTTTATAGGCTGAAATGCTAAGTCAAGGGCTACTCTCTGGCATGAGGGACAAATGTCTACAAGAAAATAGACTCAATTCTGCTTTCTGCTCTCCTGATTTCAAGCAAAGATTGGATGCCATCCACCTAATAGTCATGAGGGGGCAGTACCTGGCCCGTAATGGTCAACTCAGAGGAATAAGTTTCAGGAAGACCCATGATTGGGCCTTCAATGAACCAAGGACCAAAATAATGCCATGTTCTGTATGTGCTATAACTAATGCCATGTTCTGTATGTATGTTCTATAACTAATGCCATGTTCTGTATGTGCTGTAACTAATGCCATGTTCTGTATGTTCTGTAACTAATGCCATGTTCTGTATGTGCTGTAACTAATGCCATGTTCTGTATGTATGTTCTGTAACTAATGCCATGTTCTGTATGTGCTGTAACTAATGCCATGTTCTGTATGTATGTTCTGTAACTAATGCCATGTTCTGTATGTTCTGTAACTAATGCCATGTTCTGTATGTTCTGTAACTAATGCCATGTTCTGTATGTGCTATAACTAATGCCATGTTCTGTATGTATGTTCTGTAACTAATGCCATGTTCTGTATGTTCTGTAACCAATGCCATGTTCTGTATGTATGTTCTGTAACTAATGCCATGTTCTGTATGTGCTATAACTAATGCCATGTTCTGTATGTTCTGTAACTAATGCCATGTTCTGTATGTGCTATAACTAATGCCATGTTCTGTATGTATGTGCTGTAACTAATGCCATGTTCTGTATGTGCTGTAACTAATGCCATGTTCTGTATGCGCTGAGAACTTGTCCCCTAGGTGACCCTCCCTACTTCCTGAGTTCTGGGAGTGACCTCCTACTGCCATAACAGCACCTGGCAGCAGTTTCCAGAAACTCCACCCAGGTGATTAGATGTAATCAGGTCCCAATGTTCCTCTGAGATTAAAAAAAAAAAAAAAACAACAAACTTCCCCTTGAGACTCAGCCTCCACCCAACCCGCCTAAAGGTCGACACTCCTGTGACCCACAACTTTCCCCTTGTGATCCAGCCTCCATGGAACCCACCTAAAGTTTGACATGTAAGACCCCCTCCCCTGTGCACCCGACATAACAAGCATAGCAGCAGTAACGCTATCTTGCAAGGCAAGACTAGAATAATAGGTTCCCGGGATAAGATAAGGCCTGGGGCTCAGAGGAGAAAGATAAAAGCGTGCTTGTCCTTGTCAAACAAGATATTTATGGTCGGCCATCTGGCCCAGAGAATGGGCAAACTCCCCTGTTCCCATCTGATGGCCGGGCCATAACCTCGCTTCATGTCAAACAAGATATTTATGGACGACCACCTGGCCCAGAGAACGGATAAACTCCCCTGTTCCCAGAGCCCATCTAATGACCGGGCTATAACCTCGCCTCATTTAAATTTACCAATCAGAGCCCTGTAACTATGCTTCTCGCTTCTGTAACCGCGCTTCCCGCCAAAATCCCTATAAAAAGACCCCCGAAAGACTCACTCGGCGCGCCAGCCTCTCCAGAGACTGAAACGCCCGGGTACCCGTCCCCTTAATAATAAAGCCTCTTGCGTGTTGCAACCGAAACCTTGGTCTCGCTGGTTCTTGGTGGGGGTCTCCACATTAAGACCGCCGTGTTGGGGGTCTTACAGACACTCCTCCCAGGGGTCCCGCTCAAACTAAGGCACCAGCCAAGGACAATACAGGCGGTAAACTCTAAACCACTACCCAGATCTAGTCAATGGTCAGAACATTCTCCACAGCTGAGTGGAGAGTGGAATATGACTTTCTCACGTACTCTGGTGCCTCACATTTGACCATGTCCCCTGGAGGGGGAGACCTGGTAGCACTCAGAGGAAGGACAGCAGGTTACCAAGAAGAGACTTGATACCCTATGAGCATATACAGGGGGAGGTAATCCCCCTCAGGAACAGTCATAGGGGAGGGGAATAAGGGGAAAATGGGAGGGAGGGAAGAATGGGAGGATACAAGGGATGGGATAACCATTGAGATGTAACAAGAATAAATTAATAAAAAAAATAAAGTTTGACATTCCTGTGACCCATGACACTAGTTTATGGTTTTCCCCTTTATAAACCCATTGCCCTTGAAGCTCTGGGCCACTCTCCTATCCTGTTGTGTCAGGAAGGATTGTGGCCCAAGCTCGAGCCTGTAATACAGGACCCTGTGTGTGTTCCGTCAGTATCGAGTTCTGGTGGTCTTTTGGGGGGGTCTTGAGATCTGGGTACTACAAGTGAGATTTAATGTCAACTGTATTTCTAATCCACTAGTCTCCTGGTGCTGATCTTGCCTTTGGAGGCCTGATCCTTTTTTTGCATTCAGCGTTAGCATTTTTGAAAGCTAAAGATTTGATCAGTGCTAGCCGAGTGTAGTGGCACACGCCTTTAATCCCAGCACTCGGGAGGCAGAGGCAGGTGGATTGCTGTGAGTTCGAGGCCAGCCTGGTCTACAAAGTGAGTCCAGGACAGCCAAGGCTACACAAAGAAACCCTGTCTCAAAAAAACAAAAGGCAAAAACCAAAACCAACCAACCAAACAAAAAGATTTGATCAGTACTTTCCTAACTAGTGGATCTTATGCCCTATCTATAGCTGAAGTCAATCTTTGTAAAAAGCCAGTGAATTTTTCTTTTGGACCTTGCATAATCTGAGTAGATGGCTCAAGCCTTTTTTTGTTTTGCTTTGTTTTTTAGTTTTTCAAGACAGGATTTCTCTGTGTTATTTTTTAAAAAAAAAAAGACTTTATTTATTTTATGTATATGTGTGCTTTATTTGCATGTACACCTGCAGGCCAGAAGAGGGCACCATATCTCATTACAGATGGTTGTGAGCCACCATGTGGGTGTCAGGAATTGAACTCAGGACCCTTGGAAGAACAGTCAGTGCTGTTAACCTCTGAGCCATCTCTCCAGCCCCCTATGTTATCTTTGCTGGCCTGGACTCACTTTGTAGACAAGGCTGGCCTTGAACTCACAGCGACCCACCTGCCTCTGCCTCCTGAGTGATGGGGTTACAGGGGTGAGCCACCAGGCCTGGCTCAGTTTCAAGCCCGCTTCCTGTTTCTTCAACCTTGTCCCAATTACTCAAGGCTGCCATGTGACATAAGGTCAAGATTACCTCATCATACACCATTTGCATCAGTACCTCGGCATACGTACCTTCACTGAGCAGCTGATTGTGGGGGAGCCATGCTAAATTCAGCCATGTTAGAAATCCTGTGCTCAGGCTGCACGCTGTGACCTCCGAGTTGTTGACCTTTGCTGAAGGAGGCCTTGTGTTCAGGCTATCTTTGGATTATTTACCTTTGGAAAGAAATAAGGAAATTCTTACGGAGGATTGTGTTCTTGCCTGGGGGCTAGGGGAAGTGAGATTGGAACAGAGCTTGTGGAGTCCTTGCTATATAAAACCGTACTCACTTTTTGAAAAAAATATTTTTATTTAATTTTTAAATTTATGTACATTGGCGTGAGGGTCAGGCTTTACCCTTGGGGCAAGCCATGAATACCTTGTGACAGACTGTTTGGAGCCTTCCTGGGCTTGGAATTCAGGAAGCCGACCTGGGAACCCCACCGTGGCTATTGTTTTCCTAATTGACCCTCGAAGGGAGAAGGAGACCACCCTTTGCTTGTGACTGGGAAGGTGGGGAAAAGAAAAACAACAGGTGAAGGCGAGCAGGGGCGCAGAGAGAGAGGAAGGGACCGGACCAGCTCGTGGGACAGAGACACCTAAAGACCCGTCCTGAAAAACAGATTCCAGAAGGTTTACTCTTCTGTCCCTTTAACCTTTTTTTTCCTTCTTGTATATGCTAGTTGGGTTGTTTAATAAAGTTTAATTGTTAATAAACAGAGCCAACAGGGTGTCAGATCTTGGAGTTACAGACAGTTGTCAGCTGCCCTGTGGGTGCTGGGAATTGAACCCCCGACCTTTGGAAGAGCAGACGGTGCTCTTAACCACTGAGCCAATTCTCCAGCCCCCCCTCCTACTCACTTTTTAATAAAGTGGGTTTTGATCGGAATCCGTCTTGGCCTCGTACCCCATGTGTCTCTTCCAATTGCGCACACCCTCTTTCAGGTGAACCCTGGTTTGATATTTCCCGCGGGCTGGGATAGCTGATCTTGAAATATAAGGATACCTCTGGCTCTATTGCTCCGTGCTCCGTCCCTAGTCTCTTCTCTCTAGCATGGTTGCCATTGTAACTGGGGACCAGGTTCTAACATTGCTCTTGTCATATCTTTCCAAGTCTTAGGGGGGACTATTCTGTTTTGAATCACCCAAGAATTTAGTGTCTGCTTCATGAATGGTGAATACATTCCATAATTGGTGATATTTTAAGTTTTTTCTTTTTTCTTTTTAAAATTTCTTTATTTATTTTATGTATATGAGTGCTCTATCTGCATGTACACCTGCAGGCCAGAAAAGACCATCAGATCTCTTTATAGATGGTTGTGAGCCACCATGTGGTTGCCGGGAATTGAACTTAGGGCCTCTGGAAGAGCAGAGAGTACTCTTAACCACTGAGCCATCTCTCTGGCCCCTTAAGTTTTTTCAAATCCAACATGTCCATGGGGGACTGCCCACACTCTTCCTGAGGATGGCCTCTGTTGGCACTTGCTGTACACTAACTGGATAAGCTAAGGTTGGTTTTCTTTTTACTTAAAGATTTATTATTTATTTATTTTGTGTATATGAGTGCCTTATCTGCATGTACTCCTGCATGCCAGAAGAGGGCATCAGATCCCATTATAGATGGTTGTGAGGCACCATCTGGTTGCTGGAAATTGAACTCAGGACCTCTGGAATAGCAGGTGGCACTCTTAACCACTGAACCATCTCTCCAGCCCCTAAGGTTGGTTTTCTAACAACCTTTAGCTGACTTTCTTAATTTCCATTAATTGGTGGTGCAGTAGGCTCTGGCCTTATTTTCTTGGTCTTTATCTTAGTATCTTTTTCAATTTTATTTATAAAATTTTCTAAATTTTCTTCTAAGGATTTTGTCATCTTTCTGTATTTTTCTTTTGTTTGTTTTCCTTTCTTTTTTTTTTTTTGTTTTGTTTTTTGTTTTGGTCTTGGTCTTAGTTTTTCAAACCAGGGTCTCTCTGTGTATCCCTGGCTGTCCTGGACTCGCTTTGCAGACCAGGCTGGCCTTGATCCACCTGCCTCTGCCTCCCGAGTGCTGGAATCACAGGTGGGTGCCCCAGTCCCTGACTCTACTACTATCTTAGTATCTTCCTCATTTTTTATTATAAGTTTTTCTTTTAAAGCTTGCCTTTACTTTCATTTTTCACTTTTTCTTGTATCTCTAAAGCCCTTTTCTTTGAGAAGGCACACAAAGCCATTGTGGCCGTGGAGCCTAAGGGTTATCAGTGTGGGAATCATCCATCGTAACTAGATGGTGCCATTTCCAGCTAATTAATTTATTGCTTTTTTTCTGCTTCTATCTTTAGCCCATTTAAAATAACACTATATAGAGTCCCAAAGCTGTGTTACTGTGATTTTCATCTTTATGTGTCTTGTTTCTTTAAGTGTATCATTTTCAAATTATTTATATCTATGAGTGTTCATACCCAGGCGCTTTCTCTCTTTAGGGTTAAAGCATAATTTCAAACATTTTACCAATTAGAAGTTTGTCTGGGCTCGGATTTCTTCTCCTCTGTCTGTGTCTGGCTCCTGTGTCCTGTGCTGTGGCTACTCTTGTCCTTCAGTTCATGGGACGGAGCTGTTTTTGCTGTCTGCACGTGTGTGTAGCTGGCGTTTGCCAAGCCTCATGTTCGTACACATCGGCTGAGAGCTCCATCTCACTGGATGCTTTATCCTTCCCTTGGGCAGTCACGCTAGGCGGCCGCTGGCTGAGCTTCTGCTTTGTGCTTTCTTGGGTTGCAATGAGCCCCTGCGTTCCCGACAGCCTCTTTCTTGCTCCTGGTCCTCCACTCTGCACCTCAGTTCGGGGAAGTCGTGTGGGCTGAATGCCACTCTGTCCCAGCTGTGGGCAGAGGCATAGCCTCTGGCTCCTGGGAAGTGGTGTCTGCACAGGAGGATGGAGTCGGATCTTGTGTGTTCCCGCGCCAGCTCAGCCTCAGGAGGCGGGCAGCCCCCTTCCCCGGTGGTGGCTTCTGCGGACCTCAGTGCAGAGCAGGGGTCCTGCACACTTCCTGCTGGCCTCAGTTACTGCGTTGCCAGTTAGCTGCATTTGTTCCCCGCCTTTCCCGCAATAGCTTTCTCAGGTCCCATGCTTGGATTTCTTCCTTCCTTCCTTCTTTTCTTTTTTTCTTTTTAAAGATTTATTTATTTATTTATTTATTTATTTATTTATTTATTTATTATGTATACAGTGTTCTGCCTGCATGTACACCTGTAGGCCAGAAGAGGGCACCAGATCACACTACAGATGGTTGTGAGCCACCATGTGGTTGCTGGGAATTAACTCAGGAGCTTTGGAAGAGCAGACGGCACTCTTAACCACTGAGCCATCTCTCCAGCCCCCATGCTTGGATTTCTAACCAAACACTGGGCGTCAAATGTCGAATTAGGGTATTAGTTGGGGCCTTTTGTAATACCCGCTCTAGCTCCTAAATAATCGACACAGAGACCTATTAGCTTTACATTCAACAAGGCTGCACACTATCACTGGGCAGATAATCATCTATTCTCACCCAATTATGCTAGTTTGGTTACTTCCCAGCTGTGTGCCCGTTACTGACGTCACAGCCTCACCTTGGCTCTTCTACAGTATCTCTGTACTCACCCTCCTGGCTGGCTGGAAAGTCCAACCTTCCTATCTCCTCTGCCCAGTCATTGGCTGCTCAGCTTTTTGTTAACCAATCAGAGATAATTGGAGAATGTTAGTGGTTGTTTTAAAAAATGTGCCGCTGCTTGTCTCAAAACAACAACAACAACAAAAAAAATGTGCCGCTGGGGGCTGGAGAGATGGCTCAGTGGTAGAGGTCCTGAGTTCAATTCCCAGCAATCACATGGTGGCTCACAACCATCTATCATGAGATCTGGTTCCCTCTTTTGGTGTGCAGGTGTACATGCAGGCAGAACACTGTATATGTAATAAATAAATCTTTTTTTAAAAATGTGCCGCATGGGCTGGAGAGGTGGCTCAGAGGTTAAGAACACTGCCTGCTCTTCCAAAGGTCCTGAGTTCAAGTCCTGGCAACCACATGGTGGCTCACAACCATCTATAATGAGAGCTGGTGCCCTCTTCTGGCACGCTGGCACATATGCATTGTATACATAATAAAAATTGATTTAAAAGTATGTGCTTCTCTACTCTCTCTTTTCTTAATCTTCTCATTTCTGTCTCTCTAGGGTACCCCTCCCCACTTTCCTTCTCTCCCCATGCTCATTTAATAAACTCCTCTACAACATAAAAAATGTGCTGTAGTCTGTAGGGGGTCAGCTGGGGTCATGGGGTGTCACCATGTCACCCTTGGGGTGTCAAGGAGATCAGGGTGGAGATCTGAGACTGGGGTCAGGAGGTGGAGAAAGCGGAGGGTTGGGGCGTATCTTAGTGCACCCCTTCCACAGCCCCAGGGGGCTCAGCACAGTAGTTAGCCAAGTCCTGCAGGACAGAGGACATGGGCGTCACTCTGGTATCCTGGCCTTGGGCGGCTTCTCCAAGCAGACCTGGCTTCTGGGTTCTCCCTGAACCCCTCAGTTCCTACCTGCTGCAGGCTGTGGCTAGGCTCCTCCCTGTACAACCCAGGCATTTTAGTCTCCCTCCCTGCGTGGGCATGCTGCCTCCCCTCCTCCCTTCCCCCTCCCCCACCTGCATGGTGATGGTTTCTCTGGGATCAATGAGAGCTGCCCCCAACAAGGTTTCTCAGTGTAGCCCTGGCTGTCCTAAACTCACTCTGAACACCTCGAATTCACAGAGATCCACCTGCCTCTGTCTCCGGAGTGCTGGGATTACAGGCGTGTGCCACTGTGCCCGGCCAATAAACCTGCTTTTTACTTTTAATTTGGCTTGGCTCATTTTGTTGGATTCACTAATAGAAGAAAACCTATTAGTGAGTTCCCAGGGATGCGGAGCTGAGGCTATGAGGATGGTTCTTGGAATCTCCCAACTAATCAGTGTTGATTGGCTCATGTCCTATGCTGAGGGATGGGACCGGTCCAGCAATCTCCAATCAAACGCGGGGTTTAGAAAGCACTGCCGCACCACTGTCATTTCCGAAGCTCCCACTGTCACTCAAGCTGATGGGATGCTGAGGTAGAAGGGTCAGGAGTTCACCTCAGCACAGCTGGTGAAGGCATTTGCCACCAAAACCGACCTGGGTGGAGTTGGTGGAAAGACAGATCTAATTCTTGCAAGCTGCTCTCTGACCGTGACACACACAATTAATCAACAGTTTAGTAAAACTCTAAAGAAGGTTGAGGGGCAGTCTAAGGAATATAGCCCTTGCCTAGAATTCCCTAGTGAGGGGCTGAGGGTGCAGCTCGGGGGTGGAGCCCTCCCCAGCCCCGCCCCCTCCAGTGAGCGGCTGAGAGTGTGGCCAGAGACAGAGCCCCAGCCTAAGATGCTCAGTGAGGAGCTTAGGATGTGGAGTCCTGGGGTCAGCCGAACCCTGGACCGTCCTGGTCTTCCCTCGTCTTCTTCCACAGCTGTGAGGAACCTTGTGGGACCTGTAGTACGTGGCAATGGCCAGGGCGCTGCGCACAGGTGACCAGCAAGGCCGGGTCTTTTTAGATTTTATTTCTGTGAGAGGGGAAGGCAGGCCAGTACAGAGGGGGTTGAGCTGCAGGCGCTGGCCCTGCAGGGTCCAAGCGGGTCCCCTCCCTGGGAGAGGACCCCGTGCAGGATGCTGGGACACGGGGTTGCAAGTCTCAAGTTCGCCCCTTCCTGGGGAGGTGGCGGGGCGTAGGTGTGCTGGGGGGCTCAGCCCACCGGCTTGACCTTGGCGATAAAGAGGGCTGCAGCTTTCTCCAGGAACTCCTCCCGGGCCATGGGCGCGCTGGGTCGCCGCCCGGCCGCTGCCCTGTCTAGGGCACGCGCCAGGCTATCAGGGCCCAGGCGGGAACCCGCCTCCAGGTAGTGCGTGGGCGCTGCCGCTAGGTCTCCCGCTCCCAGCGCGCCCTCAAGCGTGTCCAGCACGGCCTGGCCCACGCGACGATCGGCCACCGCCAGGTCTGGGTCCTCCAGGAGTTGGAAAAGGGCGCCGGCGCGCGCCACGAACTCCAGCAGCACGAAGCAGGACAGCATGCCGGCTCGGAAGATGCCCAGAGGGACGGCTTCGTGGTCCCGGCACTGGATCTTGCGCAGCAGCGGCGCCACCACCTCCTCGGGCGCCCCGCCGTCCCTGCACACGCGCTTCAGCAGCTCGCTGTATGTGCGCCCGTCCAGCCCCGGCTTCTTCTTGCGGCCGCTAGCACTCAGGCACTCGTAGGCCACGCTCACGTTGTTGTTGAAGGCCGTCCTGCAAGGATAGTGGGGTGTTAGGAGCCCCCAGCCTGGCCGGCCACCCAAGGCCTTTCCGGACCTACCCAGCACCCCATTTATCTGTGTCTCCCTTCAGAGCACCAGGCACAGAGGAACCCCAAGTGTTTGCTTACTTAACATTTATTTAAGGGTCTGTAAATATGGTTCAGTCTATAGGCCTGCTCTTGTTGAGGACCCGGGTTCGATTCCCAGTACCCACATGGTGGCTCACAAGTCTCGAACTCCAGTCCCAGGAGATGTGATGCTCTCTTTTGGCCTCTGAGGCAGGCACCAGGTGTGCACATGGTACACAGGCATACATTCAGGCAAAGCACCCGTATATATAAAAATTAAAAGCAATATTTAAGATGAAAATGGTAATCTTTGAATCTTAGACCAGCCTGGTCTACACAGTGAGAACTTGTCTCATAACTAGTCATAAGCATACACGTGCATGTGCGGTCCCTTCCCTCTCTGCACGGGTTCCAGGAACTGCACGTTCAGAAAGCACCTTTCCTGGGTGAGCCCTCGGGAGTTTCTGTTTGAGACAGGGTCTCATGTAGCCCAGACTTCTTGAACTCTCTATGACACTGAGGACCATCCTGCCTCTGCTTCCTGAGTGCCACCGTGTCCAGCTGATGTGGTGCCAGGGCTCGAACCAGGGCTTTGTGCGTGTTGTGCCCCGCCCCCACACAGTCTGCTCTCAGTAAGTGTCCGCTCAACCAACCAGCAGATTTATTGCAGCATCTCTGAAGGAATCACTCACTGTGCTCCCCGACAGGGCCAGTCCTCACTACAGTTCTTTATTTTGAAGCAGGGTCTCCCAGTAGCTAAGCCTTGAGCCTCGAGCCCATGATCTTCCTGCCTCAGCCACAATAGCTGGTTTGGAAGTCAAGTTTTACTGAGACAGAAAGCGACCAGGTCTAACATGGACCCGTGGCTAAGCCATGTTCTCAACCAAGAGGTAATGAGCAGAGAGGGTGCTTAATAAATGCTAGCCAGTTGCAGCAAATGCCCAGAGACTGACTGTGTGCCACTCAGCAGGGCACAGCTGTGCCCGGGTGTGTTCCGTGTTCTGAGCTGCTGGGAGCCATCAGTTCTCTCGTCCTGATTCTAGTGACCTCCAGGGGCACTGTGCCCTTGTTTGGTTCCTGGACCAGGTGGAGATCTGCCTCCCAGGGTCACTGGGTTTCCAACGCTGCCTCTGTGAGCCCAGCCCTGCTCACCTGTGGGATGTAAACACCAATTCTGCACCTCCGGATTCTTGGGAGGATGGATGACACGATCTTGTGCTGGCCCCGCCCCCACCCCCTTGCCTTTGGCTGTTTACAGTCACAGAATGGGTAATTACGGCCTGGCACAAGGACACCCACCTGTCAGCTGGCTCACATCCGCTCCTGGGATCTCCAGTCACTGACAAATGAGGGGACAGACACAAGGTGGTGAGCTCCAGCCTTGGGAGAGCCAGGACTGGGGCTCCATTTTGCGTTGTTTTTTGTTTTTGTTTGTTTTTTCTGAGGCAGGGTCTCTCTGTGCAGCCTTGGCTATCCTGGATTCATTTTGTAGACCAGGCTGGCCTTGAACTCACAGCGATCAGCTTGGCTCTGCCCCCTGAGTGCTGGGATTAAAGGTGTGCACCACCCCCGTCTGGCTGCTTGCATAGTTCTTTCTGCTGAGTGCTCAGCATTGTGTACAGGTACTGGGAAGCCTAACCCACCCCCTCTTCTTCTTCTTCTTCTAGACAGGGTCTCACTGTGTAACCTTGGCTGCCCTGGAACTTGCTTTGTAGACTGGGCTGTCCTTGAACTCACAGAGAGCTGCCTGCCTCTGCTTTACCACCATCAGGCTTCCCTCCCTCCTCCCGCCAGCGGCTCTCCCTGCAGCAGGCCTGGGATGCTGTGCAGGGGCCACACACCCGTTCCAGATCTCTATACTCAGGGAGCGCCAGGCACGGGTGGGTGGGGGCAGGGATGTTGACAGCACCGTGCAGGGTCAAGGTGCCTCCAGGGGAATGGCTTGAGGCTGCGGGGGAGGGGCAGGGGTTAGGCTGGCTAGTCCTGTGACCAGCTAGTGACTCAGCTATTTTAAGTCACTAGGTTGTCCTTGGTCAAAAGAGTTTAGGGACAGTACGGTCACTGCCCCTCCTCCTGCTGTCACTAGCAGGGTGGTAACTATGAAGGTTTGCAGGGGTGTGTCCCATGGTCTGATTCTTGGCTTGGGCCCTGGTGCAAAGCTTCAGCCATCTTCCTGGTTGAACAGTGACCCTAAGGGGCTCTCACGGGGTGACAGGGAGGTGACCAATGGGGATGCAACAGCCACTGGAAAGAGATCTTCCCGGATCTGATGTACTGGTTGCTTCACAAATTCAGCTCCTCCACTCCTGGGGAAGTGACCTGGCTTCTGCTGACTGGGAGGGCTGCCCTGTGTGGAGGCTCAAGTTGAGCATTTCACAAGGACCTACTCTCTCCACAGACATCAGTCACAGGGTCTTAAGTGGGGAGTGGCGACTGCAGTTTCTCTGGGGGAGGAAGAGAGAGGCCAAACTCCGTAAGCCATCAGGAGACATGCTGAGGCTTCTGGGTCCACCCTTGGGTGCATCTCTGGGGATCCCACCTGCTTGCTGGCTTTTTCTCATGTCCCTTGCTGTTCTGGGGAGAGTAGTGACCCCGAGTTCACGTCCACACAGAACCTCAAAATGTGGTAGACACACAGCTTTCATGGTTTCAGCTGGCTAAGATGAAGCTGAGCCAGAGGACGGCAGGTATGGATCCAGTGACTGCAGGCTTAGGGTGGTGGCCACAAACCCTGCCCCAGATCCTCAGGTAAGGCTGTGACTTCGATTTGAAATTGCTACACTGATTGCTTTTCATCCCGGGAGACTGTCTTCTGCATGCCTCAGGGAGCATTTGTTCCTGGTCCCTCCTCCCCTGGGTGCAGGCCTGTATGCTTGCTTCTCTGCCTTCACACAGCGGCAGACTTTGCCCACCTTCTTGGTTGGGCTCCTCGGGAAGTGAGAGGAAACCGCCAAGAACCACTGGTCTCCTCCCATTGTGCCTGTGCCCCTCCACCCTTCCCTTCCAGGCCAGCGTCTTGTGGGCACTGAGCCCCCTCCTGGTGCAGAGACGCCTGGTCTGCTAAGATAAACCCCTATCCGTCCCACTTGTTTTGGCATTTCTAAGACTCTAGGAGGGAACCAGCAGGAATGTATGATCCCTGAACTTTCACTTCCCCAGGGAAAGCCAGAGCTACTGTGCCCACCATCTGCCGTGTCCCGACCCCACCAAGTCTTTCTCCATGCCCCCTTTATAAAGCCATTTCCATGCTGAGACCCCAGACACCACCCGCTCACCCACTTTGACTGTCATCCCGGGTTGATGATGCCTACTAATCAGCTTTCCCCAGCCACTATACAATGGAAAAGTGTCCCTCGGTCATCTTCTACACTGGGAACTGTTCCCACTGGGGTACAGAAGCCACTGCAACTGCCGAGCTCCAGGCCTCCCTGCAGTGGCTCTAGACCAGCCCGCAGGTCATGCCCCACAGGTGCATTTCTTCGGTCTGTGGGCTAGTGCCTCAGAACACAGGCTGCCCATCTTCTGTACAAGCACCACAGCTATTCAGGCTCTGGCTGCAGCGATGGCATCTTGGGCCAGGTCCTCGCTGGGCTTCTCGACCTCCAAAACCCTGGGCTGCGAGGAGAAAACGGACACCGGCTCAAAAGTAACCCCCTCCTAGGCTCTAACCATCTGGAAGCTGAAGCAATAGGTGGACTACAACTTCCAATACGCCCTGCCAGGATCACAATTTCCAGTTCACCCCGCGCTCACGGCGGCCGAAATCTACAGGAAGCTCGCCGGAAACTGAAATCCGGCAGCCACGCCGCACGAAGCGGACCAGGCCCGGGAAAAGAGGACGGACAACCACTCCCGGATATGCCCCGCGCCCAAGGCGAGCTGAGCCCGCGCGGGGCCTGCCGGGAGCTGTAGTCCGGGCACCCCCGCCCGCCATCAGTCCGCACCTCTGCGAGTGGTGAGCCAGGCGAAGGTGCCACAGCGCGCGGCCCAGGCGCTGCTGCTGCAGGAGGAGCTGGCCTGGGGGATCCCCGGCGCCGCCGTTGGCCGGCGAGCGCAGGCCCATGTTCTCGAAATAGTGCGCCAAGAAGGCGATGGGCTCCTCAGGCCGCGTCTCCAGCACCTTCAGTAGGGCCGCGCGCAGCATCTCCGTCACGCCGACCTGCCGTAGGAAGTCCTCCTCGCTCTCGGCCGCCGCCGCCGCCTGAGACACGGACGTCCGGCCGCTGTCGGTGAAATTGGCCGCTGGTGCTACTGCGGGCCGCCGTTTCTCTACGGCCGCCATCTTTGCTGAGGGCAGCGGGACCGGAAGCGCCGCCATAATTCACGGCGCGAAGAGGCACCCTCCTTGGACGGCCATTTTTGTTAAGGGCAGAGGCAGCCGCGCCCTTCCCGAGAGCATCTAGGCAGTGACAAGCGCAAGCTACCGTTCCACTTGTACTCCAACTGGCTTTCCTCTGTTTGCGCCTCTCCAGGTGCTCCGTCACTGCATCTCGTAGCTTCGGTCTGGAATCGTGAGCTTGCCAGACTTAAAAATGGTCCCCCAGGAATGACTTGGTTTCTGGCTTGAAGTGCGATTGCTTGCCATCTTGATAGTGGGCAAGTCTTCCTAAGCATGGTCTCCTAGCAACCAGGATCCCTGGGTA
Source organism: Acomys minous (assembly GCF_964271855.1). Classification (NCBI taxonomy): domain Eukaryota; kingdom Metazoa; phylum Chordata; class Mammalia; order Rodentia; family Muridae; genus Acomys; species Acomys minous. Next base: position 80,183,092 of record NC_140490.1, on the reverse strand, counting down.
CCAGAGAAACCCTACCATTTCGTTTGCTGAGAGTTTAGCGCGCCTGGAGCGAGTCTTCACCTAGTTACCCTTCGTGACCACCAGAGGGGGCTGCTCTCGTAACTTTTTTTTTTTTTTTTGATTTTTGAGACAGGGTTTTTCTGTCCTGGACTCACTTCGTAGATCAGGCCGGCCTTGAACTCACAGTGATCCCCCTGCCTCTGCCTCCCGAGTGCTGGGATTACAGGCGTGCGCCACCACGCCCAGCTTCGTTGTAACTCTTAACTGGTTCTCTAGTACCCCTGCATGTCCCTCTCCTGTGTCTCTGCTGACATTTGCCTCCCCTTCCCCTTCCCACACCTCCCATTCCGCATCATCGCGTTTGCTCAGGATACCCTCCGAGTACTTTTTCAGTCCATCGGATGTTAAGTGCAGGTATAACGTCCAGCATCCTCCTAGCTTCTGCTCGGGCCTGCCAAGCTACACTGAGATGTGTGCCTGTCTCCATGGTCTCTGGGTGTAGGACTGCGAGACGCGCAAAGCTTTCCTAAGTTCACAGTATGAATGGGCACACCAGTGACCAGAGACAGGACCTTTATTCTGCTCTGAGCAAGCAGCTGGGAGGAGTCTGTAGAAGTGCTGACCACCAGGAAAGGGGACACACTGTCATCTTGACTGCTCCAAACCCTGCAGTTCTTCACGCTCTGGCTTCATAGCTCATACTGCATGAGCTAGTGTCCGGGCGAAGACTTGGCCCGTAGCGTTTCCATAGGCGGGAGGCTAGGAAGACCAGCAGGAGCAGCCCCAGCAGCAAGCTGCCGATCCATAGGGCGGCCATGGAGGCTGAAAGAGAAGGAAGGAAGAAAGGCTCGTCAGCCCCACTGCACGCAGGCCCCGCAGAGAGTGCTAACTGTACATAGGCCGCTCGTTTAAAAGTGGACTTGCCAGGCTGGGTATGGTGGCGCACGCCTGTAATCCCAGCACTCAGGAGGCAGAGGCAGGTGGATCGCTGTGAGTTCAGGACAGCCAAGGCTACACAGAGGGACCCTGTCTCAAAAAACAACAACAAAACAACCCCCCCCCCTAAAAAAAAAGTGGACTTGCCAACTAGCTGGCTACCGCTTGGGTAGAAAACAGCCACCCAACCAGGCAGAGTCAAAGCAGCATGGAAAAATGAAAACATACTTCTGTAGCTCAGGCTGACGTTGACCTTCCTGCTTCCGCTGCCCAGGCACTTAGGCTGCAGCTCTGTACCATACCACCCAGGGTAGTCCTAAAGTTTTGTTTTTGCTGGTTTTTTTTTTTTTTTTTTCTGAGATAAGGGTCTTTGTGTAGTCCTGCAGTCCAGGCTGGCCTTAAACTCACCAAGAGAAGCCTGCCTCTGCCTCCCAAGAGCTGGGCCACCATCGCCTGGGTTAATGTTTATTTTTTTGGTTTATTTATTTATTTATTTTTTCAAGACAGGGTTTCTCTGTGTGCCCCTGGCTGTCCTGGAACGCCCTCTGTAGACCAGGCTGGCCTCGAACTCACAGAGATCCGCCTGCCTCTGCATCCCAAGTGCTGAGATTAAAGGTGTGTGCCACCACACCCTGCTAAGGTTTATTTTTTTAGTGATTGTTTTTGTTTATATAGTGTGTGCAAAGCTGTGTGCGCGTGCCACATGTATGCAGGGACTTGACGCCTTCTTTGGAGGCCAGTGGAGGGCGTCAAGTCTCTGAGTACTGGAGTTCCCAGCGGTTGTGAGTTTTCTGCCTCTTCTTCTGGAGTGCTGGGATTAAAGGCGTGCGCCACCACACCTAGCTGGCTGATTTCTATATGTAGGGGTTCTTAGTGTGCATGTGTGTATATACACCATGCGCACATAGTGCTCTTGGAGGCCAAAAGACAGCGTCAACCCCTGGATCTGGACATTGGGTGGTTGTGTAGCCACCACGTGGGAAGTGAACCAACGTCTGCTGCAAGAGCAGGAAGTGCTCTTAACGTCTGGCCATCCATTGCTCCAGCCCCAGTTAATGTGTTTTTTAAAGTCCACACATTAAAACAGGTGAGGCGCTGCATGCCCGTTATCCTAGCACTTCCGAGGTTGAGGCGAGAGTGTCACCTTCAGGTATGAAGCAAGGTTTGTTGTTGTTGTTGTTGTTGTTGTTTTTCAAGGCAGGGTCTCTCTGTGTAGCCTTGGCTGTCCTGGACTAGCTTTGTAGATCAGGCTGGCCTTGAACTCACAGCGATCGGCCTGCCTCTGCCTCCTGAATGTTGGGATTAAAGGTGTGCGCCACCACCGCCCGGCTATGAAGCAAGTTTGAAGCCAGCCTTGACCATATGAAACTAACATTAAACTTAAATTTTTTTTCTCTCTTTCTGGACTTTTCTCTTTACTTTTTTTTTTTTCCATCAGATCTCCCAGTTTCTAAAACATACAGTCTGCAAGGTGCTTCGAGTTCTAAGTGGTCTCAGCCATGAAGGCATACTGAACTTAGGGCGGGAAACTGAGGCAAGGCATGGCACAGAAACCCCACTAGTGTTTTAATCCCATTTGTCAATCCCTCCCAGGGACCCAGCACTCACAGGGATTTGGGGTCACCTGGCCCGGGACATACAAACTGGCCACCTGCCCCCCAGGGTCCAGGCGGCACTGGAACCAGCCCTCTGGGATGGGACCAGGGGGTTGCTTGCTTAGCCATGCCTGGGCCCCGGACTCCTCCTTGTGGTAGTTTGCCAGGTCGCCCGGAGCCAGGGTCCAGCGCACGGTCACTCCAGGCCCACAGGGCGCCTCACAGAGTAGCTTCCGGCCTGCCTCCAGGCCCTGGTGGATTTCGGGGTGGCAAGTTTCAGCAGAGCTCACAGTCCAAGGGCTGAGTGTGGAGTGCGGAGGCGTAGATGGCGGGGCCCTGCTGTTGGAGAGCCCAGTGGAGGCAGCCTCAGCAGTGTGTGATGAGGTCAGGGTGTAGGGCTCGGCAAATGTAGTGTTGGGGGCCTCTGGTGAGGCCTGGCTCTGTAGGACTGCAAACAGAAAGTTCTTCCTGACGCCCCAGGTCTTTCTCCTGCCTTCAGTTTTCTTCATGTGCAACTCAGTATTGGGCTAGAACCCCTTCAAGCTCCTCCCTGCCCCCTCCCCACCCCCCACCCCAAATGACACAGGGCATCACATTATCTGGGACCAGGAGCTGAGGATATTGCACTTACCAGGCACTGAGTCCTGTATATCTCTATTTCATTTTATTTTATTTAGTTTTGCTTTTTGTTTTTTTCTGTTTTTTGAGACAGGGTTTCTCTGTGTAGCCTTGGCTCTCCTGGACTCGCTCTGTAGACCAGGCTGGCATCAAACTCACAGAGATCCAACTGCCTCTGCATCCTGAGTGCTGGGATTAAAGGCGTGCGCCACCACTGCCTGGCTAGGCCACTGTTTATAAACCACCTACCGTGTGCAGGTTCCTATGAGTACTTGGTCAGTGTTTGTAAAGCACCTATAGAGTGCCAGGTCCTATGAATCTGCTCTGCCAGCATTTGTAGCATACCTACTGAGTGCCGGGGCCTACTTTGAATCTACTTGGCTGTGTTTGAAAAACACCTACTGGTTGCTGGCTCCATCCTTGACTTTCAGGATAGTCGGACCTTGGCAAAGCCAAGAATTTATGGACAGAAATGACAAACATTTTGGGCCCAGCACAGAGTAGGTCCTCATCTTTTGAGTTAATCTTTTCTCTGGCTGCTTCCTGGGGAGATAGACATTGTGACCAATTCTGTTGGGGATCTGCAAGTGGGGACAATCGTTCCTGGTCTGAGCCCCAGAGTGGCTGAGCCTAGAGGCAGGTGGGACCCAGTGGCTTACCTGGCAGCTCTCTTTTGCGGGTCAGCACCAGGCTGTACAGCTGCATGGTGGCCTGGCAGGTGATGGCAGGAGGAGCAGAGGTCCCCAGGGCGGGTAACAGCCAGCGCTGTGTCACTCGGAACAGCGGTGTGCCCTCGGCCTCCTGCATCATCTCCTCTTGCTCTGGTTCCAGGGCCTGGGCCCCCTCCAGTTTCTGGTCTCCCAGTAGCAGGGCAAAGGAGAGAATGTCGGGGCCTGCAGGCCAGATGTTGTGGGCTGTGCAGGACACTTCTTGGTCCTGTCCGGGTACAAGGAACTCCGGGGACACCACCAGCTCCTCTGGGAAGGCTGTGGGTGGATGATGGGGCTCAGGGCTGGGCCAGGGAGACGTGGGTCATGGGGTGATAGTCTAGCCATGGGCCTTAGGCGGCTGGGGCAGGAAGGATGGATATGTCAGCCTTGAAGGTCTAGGGTGTCGGGGAGGCAGTGGAGTTTGGGGACCTGTTGGGTGGTGGCATTGGTGTGGTGCCTGAAGGTCCCGATATGCCCAGTTAGGGGGCACCTAGAGAGGCAGGGTGGGTCTCACCGTACACCAGGATCTGTACAGAGTACTGGAACCTTCGGCTCCCACAGGAGCCCACGCACACACGAGTGCCTGTGTCTGACAGCCTGCCGTGGACAGAGAGGTTGCTGCTGCCCGGGATGGTCTGTACGTTGCCCAGGTTGGTGTCCAGGCCAGTCCAGTGCACCCGGGATGCCCCCTCTTCACAGGGCAGGGTGCAGCTGAGCTGGAGGGACGTTCCTATGGCCACAGGTACCTCAGGCCCAGGGGGATCCACCCGGAGGGACTGGCCTAGGTGGGGAGGGGGGGGAATAGAATTAAAGCTGTGATGGGGCAACCGGGTCTCAGATTCCAGCCTGGACCCTGGTTTGAAATTCCAGGGCTCTAGAGCTTTCTCTGTCTCAGGTCCCTGGGCCTTGATGAGAGAGGAGCCCACTTCCCTAGACCAGCTTCTCAAAGCTGTGGTCTGACACACTCTCTCTCTCTCTCTCTTGGTTTTTCGAGACAAGGTCTCTCTGTGTAAGCCTTGGCTGTCTTGGACTCGCTTTGTAGACCAGGGTGGCCTCAAACACAAAGTGATCCGCCTGCCTCTGCCTCCCGAGTAATGGAATTAAAAGCATGTGCCACCATGCCCAGTCTTTTTTTTTTTTTTTTCCAAGTCAGGGTCTCTCTGTGTAGCCTTGGCTGTCCTGGACTCGCTTTGTAAACCAGGCTGGCCTGGAACTCACAGCGATCCACCTGCCTCTGCCTCCAGAGTGCTGGGATTAAAGGCGTGCGCCACCATGCCGGGCGCCCTGGACTCTCATGGCACCCCTAAAGCGGCCGCCCTGTACCCACTCATCTCCCGAAACCCCCTCCCGTCACCACATCCCTGCTCACCTCTGCAGAGCTGAAATGGCACCGTGGCCAGGGCCAGCAGGAGGGCCAGGCTGGGCTCCATGCCTTCCCCTCGGTCTTGTGACTGCCAGGGGAAGCGGTTTAAATAATAGCGGGCTGGCGGCCTTCCGAGGTCTGAGACCCTGCCTCCCCTCCCCCTACTCCCTGCTCTGTGGGAGTTTCCCAGGGGGCTTTCCCAGCCTGACCCCCCACTTTGTAGGAGGCAGGGAGGCAGAGGCCAGAGATGAGGCAGGGACCCGGGGACACAGTCAGATAGATGGGCAGGGAAGGTCTGGGAAGGTTCCAGTTCTATAGACGGGAAGGGCTGAAGGTAAAAGTTGGAGGGAGGTCACCATGGGGAGGATCAAGTGCGTGGAAGTCAGCCAGTCCTGGGTCGCTCCGCCTTAGTTGGCTCCAGCTGGGTCTTCACTTCCACAGGTGGCCACTTGAGGGTGGCAGAGGAGCCTGGCCTGGTTCTGGATGGTGGGCCCAAGTACACCAGGGTGGGAGTCTTCCTGGGCCTCAGTTCCATGTGATACGTGGTGTCTGGGACAGTTGCTCTCCCCCCCCTGCCCCCCCCCCCCCGCCTCGAGTCTGTGTCCTTTAACTGCATAAGGCTTTGCAGACCTGACAGAGCCCAGTCTGGGGCTGGCTCGTTTAGCAAGGTAGAGACCTAGGTCTGGGGTGGATTCCTCACTCAAACTTTTGAGTTCTCTCCAGCTTTCCTCCAAGATAGGCACGCTGTCTCTCCTGGGTTCCTGTCCTGGCCCAGATCCTTACTGAGGAACAGGCCCCGCACATCCACACTGCCAGGCTTGAGAAACACTGCCCCCCCCCCCCCCCCGCACATCCACACTGCCAGGCTTGAGGAACACTGCCCCCCCCCCGCACATCCACACTGCCAGGCTTGAGGACCCCCCCCCCCGGCACATCCACACTGCCAGGCTTGAGAAACACTGCCCCCCCCCCGCACATCCACACTGCCAGGCTTGAGGAACACTGCCCCCCCCCCCCGCACATCCACACTGCCAGGCTTGAGGACCCCCCCCGGCACATCCACACTGCCAGGCTTGAGAAACACTGCCCCCCCCCCCCGCACATCCACACTGCCAGGCTTGAGGACCCCCCCCCCCCGGCACATCCACACTGCCAGGCTTGAGAAACACTGCCCCCCCCCCCGCACATCCACACTGCCAGGCTTGAGGACCCCCCCCCCGCACATCCACACTGCCAGGCTTGAGGACCCCCCCCCCCGCACATCCACACTGCCAGGCTTGAGGACCCCCCCCGCACATCCACACTGCCAGGCTTGAGGACCCCCCCCCCCCCGCACATCCACACTGCCAGGCTTGAGGAACACTGCCCCCCCCCCCCCCGCACACACATCCACACTGCCAGGCTTGAGGACCCCCCCCCCCCGCACATCCACACTGCCAGGCTTGAGGAACACTGCCCCCCCCCCCGCACATCCACACTGCCAAGCTTGAAGAAACCCCCCCCCCGCCGCACATCCACATTGCCAGGCTTGAGGACCCCCCCCCACACACACACACATCCACACTGCCAGACTTGAGCTGCGAGCCCACAGAAGGAAGACTAGACTCCTGTGGCCTTGCCTCAAGCAGCCACAGGGTCTCCCAGGCCCTTCCCCTCCCCCTCTCCTGCCTCCTCTGCCGTCCCAAGACACCTGTGGGTACCCGAAGTCTGTCTCCACTCAGCACGGGGAGTGTGTGCTTGCCTAGGGTTTTGGCAACCTGACATAAGCAGAGTCATTTGGGAAGACAGAACTTCAATGAGAGAAAATGGCCCCCACCGGATTGGTGTGTAGGTAGGCCTGTGGGGGTGTTTCTTGGATTAATGATTGATGTGTGAGGGCCCAGGCCCACTGTGGGCAGTGGTCCTGGGTGCTATAGAGCAAGCCAGTAAGCAGCACCCCTCCATGGCCTCAGCTCCCGCCTCCAGGCTCCTGCCTTAGTTCATGAAGGACTGTGATCACGATGTGTAAGCTGAAATAAACACTGTCTTCCTCAAATTGCTTTTGGTTATGGTGCTTTTATCACAACAACAGAAACCCTAACTACACAGGCTGAGCCGTTGTCTGCCTCAACTTTAACCCCTAACCCTTGCCCAGCACGCAGACTGTGGGGGATCTTATTAAAAGTAGAAACTGAGGCACCAGTGGCAGAGTGTGTGACAGATGGAGGCTGGTACCACAATGGGGAAACTGAGGCACCAGGCTCAAGTGCTGTGCCTGCCTGGGTCCCATCCTCCCCCCCCACCCCCACCCCTTTCCCAGCATGCGCTAGTGCCCGGAAGCTGTGCAGGAAGGTGACTCCAAGATGCGGGCCCTTCCCCGGGAAGCTGGGCCCTTAACCCGGGTGGGGGGCAGCAGGCCTGGTGAATGCGCTGTTTCCCTGCCCCTGACCCGGCTTCCTGCTACACCAGGGCCAGGTGGGGAGGGGTCAGCAGGCGCCTGGCAGGCTGAGGCGCTGAGGGCTGCAGGCGTGGTCCCTGCTTTCCTTCAAGGTCTCCAGAGACACTCTTTACAGCCCTGACTCCACCTGCAAGACAGGGAGGCATCCTGTTCACGGAAGGGAAGAGGGGCTAGGGCGCCACGTCAGCGGAGCCACCGCGCAGAGGGGACAAGCTGTAGGAAGGCCAGAGCTGGACACAGAGACTAGGAAACTGAGACAGAGACCAAGACAGGGTCAGAGGCGTAAAGACACAGGTAGGAACCGTGAGGGCACAGGGGCCTGGAGTGTTGGTGGCCCCGGGGGGAGGGGACTGTGTGTCCCCAGCTCTCAGTGGCACCTGGGGCACCTCCTGTCCTGTCCTCATTGCTTCCCTACAAGGCCAGGGCCTGGCCCTCCTTCCCGCCATTGTCCTGCAAGGAGGAAGTCCTCCTGGCTCTGCAGGAAACCCCCCTCCTCACTGAGGTCCAACTTAATCAGGACACCTGACATCCTGGCTTCCCTGCCCTTAGCACTAGGAGAGTCCAGAAGATGGCTTGCTCCAACAGTGGCTCACCCTCACTACTCCTGGCTCCTTCAGGAGACTGTCCAGGATCGCAGGCCTGGCACATGGCCCAGCCCTGTGGAGCCTGAGGGCGTGGGGACCAGGTGGAGGTGGGACTTGGAGACACTGTCGGGGGCTGGAGAGCCGGCTCAGCGGTTAAGAGCACTGGCCGCTCATTAAAGGACTTATGTCCTGTCACCCAGGTCAGGTACCTCACAATCACCTGTAAATTAGTTCTAGGGAGATCTGATGTTCTCATCTGGCCTCTGTGGTCACTTGCTCTTGCACGCACCCCCACCCCATGCACACACATACATACACAATGTTTAAAAAAAAAAAAAGAGGGGGCTGGAGAGGTGGCTCTGAGGTTAAGAGCACCGCCTGCTCTTCCAAAGGTCCTGAGTTCAATTCCCAGCAACCACATGGTGGCTCACAACCATCTGTAGTGTGATCTGGTGCCCTCTTCTGGCCTGCAGGTATACATGCAGGCAGAACACTGTCTACATAAAAATAAATAAATAAATATTTAAAAAAAAAAAAAAGGCTGGACATGGTAGATCACACCTTTAATCCCAGTACATGGGAGGCAGAGGCAGGTGAACCTCTGTGAGTTCAAGGCCAGCCTGGTCTATAAAGTGAGTCCAGGACAGCCAGGGCTATGTAGAGAGGCCCTGACTAAACCAAAAAAATCAAAACCCAAAACAACAAAAAATCTAAAATGGGGTCTGGAGAGAGAGGGGTTTTAGCAGTTAAGAGCACTCACTGCTCTTCCAGAGGACTGGGGTTCGATTCCCAACACCCACATGACGGTGGACGACCATCTGTGATTCTATTTCCAAGGGTGTGACACCCTTTGTGACATTAATGGCACTGTGTGCTTGTAGTGCACAAACATAAATACAGGCAAAATGCCCACATATAAAAGAATAAAATAAAATAAATAAAACACATCTTAGATCAGCCATGCGTGGTGGCGCATGCCTGTAATCCCAGCACTCAGGAGGCAGATGTGCCCGGCAGATCTCTGTGAGTTCGAGGCCAGCCTGGTCTACAGATAGAGTCTAGGACAGCCAAGGCTACACAGAGAAACCCTGTCTCAAAACAAAAAAGCAAAAACAAACAAATAAAAACAACCCAACCCCCTAAAATCTTAGATCACCCACGGAGGTAGGGCTAGACTTGGCTACCCACTGTCCATGGTTGACACTTAACTGCAATCCACATGGCCTTGTTTGCGCTGTGCTGGACTTGGTAAGAGGCCGTGTGTATGTGCATGCGCGCACATGTATATACCCAATGCTGATAAGCCACAAGCATTGAAAGAGGTCTGCTAGGACTGGAGAGATGGCGCAGAGATTAAGAGCACTGGCTGCTCTTCCAAGAGGACCTGGGTTCAATTCCCAGCACTCATGTGGCAGCTCACAACTATAACTCCTTTTTCAGGAGATCTGACACCCTCATGCAGACACACACAAAGGCAAAACACCAATGTACATTAAAAAAAAAAAGAGAGAGAGATCTGCTCTGCCTGTCGTTGTCATTTGTAGAATGGAGAAACTGTCTCAGAGCTACGTTCCATCTGGAGGGGCGGGAAGAGGTAACCCTCCTGGAGACCTCAAGAGTCACAGCTTAATTCTGGCTTTGAGGACTCCATGGATGCCTGCTGGGTTGAGTCTAGAGCGTCACAGATTCCTCGGTGGGCTGATAGCGACACCTGCTGGCCTGGGATGGCGTAGGTCTGCAGCGCCTCTGCAGGTACGTGATCCCCCCCTCCCTCTCCTCACCGCAGACGGTGAGAGATCCGTGAGGGCTTGTCTCAAGCGGACCGTATTGATCTGGGAAATCCCAGGCAGCCGGATGTCCAAGACGAGAGGCATCCCACCTGGGGACAGTGGCCCCCCAGGACAAAGCTGGACTGAGAGGCTGGGCGCCTAGGGGAATTTCTGGTGGCCTCTCACACAGCTGGAGTGCCTTGTTACCTCAGTGCTAGCTGTGTGGTGGGTGCTGTCTCTGCTCAGGGGTGGGGCCAGCTGCAGCAGGCAGGCCTGGGCAGGCGGGGCGGGGCGGGGGGGTTGTCACAGGTGGACTGGGACACCCCCCCCCCCCAGTAGAACCTGACAGGGCCTGGCTTCACTTGACTGAGCAACCTGGAGCCCTGACCTCGGGTCTCCTATGGATTGTCTTATGCCAGTGGACGCCATGTTGACCTCTTCCTTGAAGCCACCCTCCAGCAGTGGCCCTGGCTGGTCTAGGACGTGGGCACCTCTCATAACTCATATGGCTGATGACACAGGGAGGTGAAGGATTACCAGGATCTAGGAGCACAGAGCTCAGGGCACGGGACATTTAGCCCTGGTGCTAACCCTAACCTTCTACCTCAACTCTGATCCCCAACTCTACCTTAACCACAACCCCAAACCCACGCTAACTCCACTTTAGTTTTTTTTTTTTTGTTTGTTTGTTTTTTGAGACAGGTTTTTTCTGTGTAGCCTTGGCTGTCCTGGACTCGCTTTGTAGACCAGGCTGGCCTCGAACTCACAGCGATTTGCCTGCCTCTGCCTCCCGAGTGCTGGGATAGCCCTAAGCCTACAAGGAGTAGTGCAGTCTGGTTTCCAGCCACACCTGTAACAGTTCCTGGCCACCAGCTCGGCGCCCTCCCCCCCCTCCGCTCCCCCCTCCGCCCCCCCCTTCACTCCAGTTCCCACCAGCACTCAGCCTTTGACCTCCCTACCCAAGGCCACTCTTACCGTCTCCATGCTCTGCCCATCAGAGCCTGCCCTTGTCTCACCCTCCCCACCCACCAAGGACACGCCTATGGGCTCAGCACCCCCTCTTCCACCTCTCCACGCTTGGCCCCAGCCACACAAGCTTAGCCCTTCCTTCAGGTCTCGGCCAAGTGGCATCACCATGGATGAACTACAATTCCCATCATGCTACTGGCTGAGTGTGTAGCCCACAAAGCTATGGAAGCCGGGGAGGCTTCCTCAGGGGAGGATACAAGGGTTTCAGTGGGCTTTGGAACCTAGTGAAGTGTGGTTCTTACTTTCCTGTCAACCACAAATTGTGCTTGAGAGGGCTTTGGCCAGTGCCAGGGTGGAGGCGCAAGGGAACAGGGATGCACTCATGGTCTCCCAGGGGAGCGTGTTACCGCCTCAGGATTTGGCTCTGTTGGCACTGTTGCGTGGACCGTATTACTAGTCTGTGATCCTGTTGCTAGGGTGTGGGACCATGTGACTTGGTTGGGATCCTGTTGTTAGGGTCTAGGGCGGTGTTGCCAAGGGTGGCGTTCTGCTGCTAAGCCTGAGGTCTTGTTGCTAGGGGCCTGCATGCATGTTGATAGGCCTGGGGTCCTGTTGCTAGGGAGATGAGTTTACTTTCCTTGTGTCTGCAATCTGTTACCAAAGTTACGGTCCTGTTACTAAGGGGGCTGAGATTATGATGGCAAGGTTGCTAAGCAGCAAGCCTTGTTGCCAGGATGGAGTCAAGGGCCTCACATCCTTGCCTGGTGTGAAGATACCGGGGGAAATCTGATGCTGTATTTAATTTTTATAACCCAGGGCGGGCCTGGGACTCACTTTGTAGCCTAGGCTCTTCTCAAACTCAATTCTCCTGCCTCAGCCTCCTGACTCCTTGGCTACATGTGTGCACCACTGCACGACATGCAACGTTTTGTTTAAGGTTTGCAGGTGTGTCTGGAAACAGAGGTGACGGTACGGCATGCCAGGGTCTTGCAGTATGAGAGCAGTTCCTAGGGTGAGGGGCCGACAGTAGCTCAGTATAGATTTGCTGAGTGATAGTACCTACAAGTGTTGTTCTAAGGACTACAGAGACTCCTGGCCCAAGGAGCTTATGCTCTGTGCAGAGAGGGCGCGGGGGCTTAACTGAGGGCATCACATGGGGCTATCCTTCCACACCCCACCCCTCACTGGGATTCTAGGCGGGGCTCCACCCTGACCACGCCCCCAGCCCCTCACTGGGGGATTCTAGGCGGGGCTTCACACGAGGATTCTAGGTGGGTGCCACAGTGACCACACCCCCAGCTCATCGCAGGAGGATTCTAGGCTGGGCTCCACCCTGGCCACGCCCCCATATCCTCACAGGAGGATTCTAGGTGGGGCTTCACCCCTGACTACGCTCTTAGTCCTGGAGCTTCCTGTTCTAGGGGGAGGAATCTGAGCAGGTAGTAGATCATTTTCCATTACTATAACACCTGGGAAGTGGCTTATTTTAACTCACAGTTTTTGGTGTTCAGATCATGACTAATTAGTTTATGGTGAGGCAGGCTGTGTGTAGTGGAGCATCCTATCCATCTCACAGCCAAGAAACAAAAGAGAGAATAAGAGCTGGGAACAGTGGCACTTACCTGTCAGTGGTACTTCAACCTCTCAGTGGGTTGAAATTGAAGTTGACCCTAACCTGGGCTTAATCATAAGATGCTGTCAGGCAGGGCACAGTGGTGCACACACCATTAATTAACTGGTTAAGGCCTACCATTGAACTAGCTACTTATGAGTTAAGTAACTTATTTCAAACGTTAAAAGGAGATTCAGATTTAAACAGTCCAAGGTATCTAATAGGTGAAGCGGAAAAGGAGTTAATTTTGGTAGAGCAAAAACTCCAAAGGGCATATGTGGATAGAATTGATCCTAAACTTGGTTGCATTCTGGTTATTTTGCCTTCAAAACATTCTCCTACAGGGCTCCTTACGTAAAGGGAAGACAGGATCCTGGAATGGATATTCTTAGCAAATAAACAAAGTAAAAAAAAAAAAAAATAGAAGACACACATAGAAAAAATTTCTGAATTGATTGCAAAGGGAAGAATAAGATTGCATCAACTATCAAGAACAGACCCGGTGGAAATTGTAGTGCCTATTAATAATTCTGAGATTATGTCATTATAGGTTATTAGTGAAGATTGGCAAAAGGCTTGTAGCAACTATTTGGGAGACATTAATAGCAAATACCCAAAAAGCAAATGTATACAGTTTATAAAAAGAACTAATTGGATCCTTCCAACTATTGTAAAGAAGTCACCAATACCAGGGACACCCACCTTTTATACTGATGCAAATAATATGGGTATGTCTGGTTATAAGTCTGATAAAACAACTAAGGTGATCAAAAGCCCATTTACTTCCATCCAAAAATCAGAATTTTTATGGTACTGTTAGAGTTTCCTGAATCTCTTAATATAATCACTGACTCTCAGTATGCAGAAAGAATTGTTCTGCATATAGAAACTGCTGAATTTACTCCTGGCAACTCTGAATTAACCATATGGCTTATAGAACTGCAACAGGTCATCCGAAGTAGAAACTATCCCTTGTATATTACTCATATTTGATCCCATACAGGATTACCAGGGCCACTGGTGCAAGGGAATGAAGAAATCGACCAATCATTAATAGGGAATGTGATTGAAGCCTCAAATTTTCATGAGAAACATCATGTTAACGGTAAGGGTTTGAAGAAATGGTTACCTATCACTTGGCAACAAGCCAGAGAAATAATTAATAGGTGCCCTACATGTTCTTTGTATAATCAAAACCCTTTACCTGCTGGAGTTAACTCTAAGGATACAAAAAGGAATGAAATCTGGCAGATGGATGGGCTTCATTTTGCAGAATTTGGAAAACTAAGATATATACATCATACTATCCAGACCTATTCAGGATTTAGATGAGCAACTGAAAAGGCTGATTGTGTAATTACTCATTTATTGGGAAATAATGGCAATTATGGGAATACCTGCACAAATGCTCCTGCATATGTGTCCCTTAAGATGAAGAAATTCTTTACATGTTATGATATTAAACATATTACTGGTATACCACACAATCCAACAGGGCAGACAGTTCTTGAAAGAGCTAATAAAACCTTAAAAGAGATGCTTATTAAACAAAAGGGAAAGGGAAAGACCGCCTAGGGATGTCGGCGCTGCACCGTCCAGCGGAAATAAGACACCAACAACCAGATTTCTTCTCAAGATCTTTACTCAGGATTCAGCTCAGTGGGAATGGCCCCGAAGAAGGGAAGGGCCAAGCTTAAGTACAACTCAAGGGCCAATCAGCTCATGCCAAGTGCCACCTCCTCATAGGTCCGCGTCAGAGCAGGACTGCGCGTCATCAGATCACCAGTTACCCTTGCACAGCCTTTTGCCATATAAGGACTTGTTTATCTTAGAGAGCGCTCGCTGTCGGGATGCCGGAAGGCGGAAGCCTGCGCCTTGTTAAGGCGCGGCACCTTGCAGCTCTCCACATAGGGACAGATTAAATAATACTTTGTTGATTTTAAATTTTCTTAATGTTAGTGATGAAGGGACAACAACAGCTGAGAGACGTTGGGTTATAGAAAAAAATTGAGGAATCAGGACAACCAATTTATTAAAAAGTTTTATCAACCATGGACTGGAAACCTGCAAAAGTTTTGAGATGGGGCCGAAGCTATGCCTATGTTTCTACAGGGAGTGAAAAAAATATGGTTGCTGACAAAACTTATAAAGATTCTATCTGACCAGGAAAGACCTCTTGGTACCTAAAACATGAATGCATTTGTATAGCAAGGGAATATTAAGGGCTACCTGGTCCTTATAACATGACATTCTTTCATACAGCTTGGATATTACAACTCAAACAGAAGTATACAATTGAGGCTTACACCTGCTAAAAAATAGGGTAGATGTTTATCTTTAGATAATTTGTGCACCTTGAATATTCCATATATATATGTACTTCTGCTAATACTTATAAAAGTTTGCTTATTTTCAGAAAGAAAAGAAACAAAATTATGAAGACAAAGCAGGTAGCCTAGGTGATTCAGCATCAAAGTCTGCTTCAACTACTGTTTCCTCAGGAAATTGCATGCATTTCAACTTTAAAAAGGGCTAGCCCAAAGGATCGATCCCAAAAAGAATGGACAAAAACAGATACAGCTAGCTTTTCCAGCACTTAGCCAATATCTTATTTTTCTAAGTATACCCAAAAGATGTTTTTTCCCCTAAACAGCAAAAAGTAATTTTGAGAGAATGACACCCCATTCCTAATAGGTGAGGTGGCTGTTTTCGCTGGGTTATCAATATTCATTTTTGTTTAGGGGGGTTAGTTAATAAAAATTTCATTTAGGGACTTCTTTCTTCTCTCCTTCTTTCTCTCTTATCTTTCTATCCTATCTAGCATTAGAGAAAAAGGAGAGATATAGGTTTATCGAATAAAAAGTAGATTATTAAATCTGTTAGCCTCATATATTTTACATTGGTATTCATATATTTTACATTAGTATTGTAGGTTGATGGAAATTTAAGACTATTTCATTCAACTTTTGCTTTATGTATTGTATATTGTATGTTGATAGAAACTTAAAACTGTATATTGTATGTTGGTCGAAACTTAAGATCATTTTGTTCGATGTTCACTTAATGTATTATACATGTGCAACTCATTTGAAAAGGGGATGTATAGTTCTAGTCTTATGAAAAATAACTGTTATAACTTGTTCAGGATGGTAGGAGATAGAAATTGGTAGTTGGCCACTTATAAATCTTACTAGATACAAAATTACTTAATTATGGAATAAGCTTTATTTAGTTTTTTTTGTATATGTTTTCAAAGGAATAGATAGATAATAGAATAGATAGATAAATGGTCTCCAAATACTTCAGAGATCCACAGAAAAATGACATTTAATAATAAAGGACTTTTAAGATAGAGAGACACAGCTGTTCCTGGCAGCACCTCCACTCTAATTATGAGGGCATCAAGAAACGGTAGTGGCAGATAGTCACTGGACTGAGGAACTGTGTTTATCTCTACTGCTGATGAGAGACTGACCATCCACTGTGACCAAGCCTGACACTGAGAAACTGGCTGCCCAGCCTTGCAGAGAGCAGGTGGGCCAGTCCTTCAGGATTCCTGCTGCAGAGCAGTCTGTGAGACGCTTTGAGCCCGCGGGCTGAAGACTGGATGCCCGGACGATGGAGAGGAACCTGTGACTGTCCAGACAGTCAGCTCTCTGTCCTGTCAACACTTTTGGAAGTTGCCTGCCTGCACTTCCTTCATATTAGATAGTTTTTCCTTCTGGGGTCTCTGATGGGGTTGAAGACTAGATAGCCACAGTATTACTATTTTTGAAAAACTCTGGACACTAGAATAAGACTCAGTAGGATAGGATAGATAGTGAAATAATTTCTCCAGGACTGGTCCTGAGATGTGACTTTTATGGAATAATTCTCATAATTACTCTTATTATATATAGTTTATTATATTTAATAGAAAAGGGGAGATGTAGGAGAGATAAACATGTATTTGTGTTGATCCCAAGTGGGATCAGACTAGTGAGAGAGCAGGATGTTTTTCCATTTAGAAGACGAATAACTTGTTCGTGGGGGAGCTTGGATGTTGCCAGCTGAAAACATCCTAGCAGAGACTCCAAGAGGATATATATATATATATATACACACATACATACAAATATATATATACACATACATACAAATAAATATATACACATACATACAAATATATATATATATACCGAAAACAGGAAGCTTGAGAGAGAGGATTTGGGATTGTTTTGGCTGTTCATCAACACTTCAAGTGAGATGCTCTGATGCTCCTGGGAAGGCTTCAGGGCGTTGGGCTGAGCTGAGGCTCTGGGCTCTGGGCTCTGGCTGCTGTTCCAGGTTCCAGCAGCCACCTTGGTTGAGTTGCAGGTTTGCTGAGGTCCTGCTGGCTACACCAGGAGAATCGTTCCTCAGTACTGATATCCTTAAGGTTTCATTATTGTGTTCTTTAATCTCCTTTTCCTACTGTTTGGGGTTAGTCGGGTTGTAAGTGAGGTGCGCTCTGTTAGTGAGTTCATAATAAAGTATAATTGTTAAGAAAACTGAGCCTGCAAACAAACGAAAATCACAAGACCCTGTCTCAAAGACAAAACAAGACTCACTTGTACCCACAAAAGCTTTCCTCCCCTCTCTGGCAGCCCCTCCAGTTTCTTGCTTTTATAGAACATACCGGAAATCCAGCCAGCACACCTTCATTTTCACCGTCCTGTTGGTGAGGGAGAGGCACTGCAGGAAGAGACAGGAGTCCCACAAGCCCTCTGAGGGCACAACATCAGTGCCCTTAGGGCCCTGTTCCTAGGTCCCACTCCTTAAAGTGTCCACCACCTTCCAATGCTGGGACTCAGAGGGTTTTTTTTTGGGGGGGGGCGGGCACTCCAGGACACAGCTGGCTTCCAGTCTGGAACACAGGAATTGTAAACTGGCAAGTGGGAGGTTAGTAGCTAGAGCTACAGCCTGGATGAATCAGTGTGAGGTGAACTGTCAGGTAGACTGAGGTCAGGAAGATCAGTCACATGGGGACAGAGAAGTAAAGGCTTGGGGGAGGGCAGGAGAGGCACCCCAGGCAGAGGGCACAGTTAGGACCAAGTGTGCTGGATGGATTGCTGGTACTCTGAAAGAGCAGGAAACTGAAGGGGCCGCCCAGAGGGGAGGAAAGACTTTGTGGGTACAACCGCTTCGGCTGGGACCCCTCTATAGACCCCACCTGTCCTTAGCACATGAGCAGTAGAAACAGGGTGTTCTGAACGAACTTGAGGCTGGAACAAGCAGCGGTGCACGTGAGCCAGTTCTGACCTGCACTGGCGGGAAGGGACAGGCGCCCAGCCAGGGCAAGCACGGGTCTCCTTTGTCACAGTTCCCATGGGACTGCTGCCGAGCTGTATGAGTCCCAGTCAGTCAGCAGGCTTGGTTTGGGGACAGAGGACAAGATGAGCAGTTCTAGGAAGAGAGAGATCAAGGTGTCCAGGAGGGCGGGATGTGAGGTCAGCCTTCTGAGCTGCCATAGAATCCAAGGCAGTCGGCCCCGTCACTGGGGGTGCTCACTCTGCCCGCACCACGCCCTTGCCTCAGTCTCTACAGAGGGTGGGCGACAGGCTTGCGCTACCTTTACCCTCCGTCTCCTGTCCACTGAATTGGGATAACATAACTATTTTGGTTTCAAAGTAGATGTGGAATCCAGTGACCACCCACAGTCACTCCAGCCTGGTCCCCGGGACTCGGCTACACTTCCTGCTGCATCCGCCTGAACTCAGGCCGTCCATCTTCTTTGTGTACATGCATGCTTACGCGTGAGTGCATGTGGGTGGGTGTGAGTGTGTGTAGCCTGGTGGGGCTCTTTCTGATTCTGCCCACTCTGCCTTGCGTGCGCTGGGATTGCAGATGACTTCTACCACAGAGATTTACGTGGGCTCCGTGGCTTTGAATACAGGCCCTCATGCCTGCTTAGCAAGTGTTTAAGCCCCTGAGCTGCCCCTCAGTCCTGGGTTATTCCTCAAGAGTTACCCACCTTGTTTTTTAAAAAAGTTGTTGTTAGCCGGGCATGGTGGCGCACGCCTGTAATCCCAGCACTCGGGAGGCAGAGTCAGGCGGATCGCTGTGAGTTCGAGGCCAGCCTGGTCTACAAAGTGACTCCAGGACAGCCAAGGCTACACAGAGAGACCTTGTCTCAAAAAACCAAAAACCAACCAAACAAAAAAGTTGTTATTATTATTATTATTATTATTATTATTATTATTATTATTATTATTATTATTCGGACTATAAGACACACCTGACCACAAGACACACCCAGTTTTTAGAGCAGTAAAAAAAAACCCCAAACAAACAAACAAACAGACAAACCCAGTAAACTCAGCAATCGGGACCATAAGGCACATCCTAATTTCCCCTTTACTTTTGGGGGGAAAGTACATCTTATGGCCTGGAAAATATGGTATTTTTTATTTTGGGAACTTTTTGAGACAGAGTTTTTCTGTGTAGCCCTGGCTGTCCTGGAACTCACTCTGTAGACCAGGCTGGCCTCAAACTCACAGAAATCCTCCGCTTGCTTCTGCCTCCTGAGTGCTGGGATTACAGGAGTGCGCCACCGTACCTGACTCCATTTATTTATTTTTAGAATTATTTTGATTTTATATGTATGAGTGTTTTGCCTTCTGTATGTGTACCACCTGAGTACAGCGCCAGTGCAGGCCAGAATAGGGCATTACACCCGGCATCCGAAGGTTGGGAGCTGCCATGGGCACGGGAGAACTGAGCCCAGGTCCCCTACAAGAGCAGGAAATGCATTTAGCCACTGAGCCATTTATCCATCTCTATGCTATTTATTTATTTTTTTTTTATCTGTGTATGTAGGTAAGCAAGTGTGTGGAGGCAGAAGAGCACTTGTGAGAGCTGGTGTTCTCCCTCTGCCATCTTTGTTTGGTCCTACTGTTTGAGTTCAGGGTCTCATGCTTGGCAGATGAGGCACCGTGTTGCCTCCTACAGTGTCTCACACTGGCCTGGAACTCACCAACTGTCTCTACTTCATAGTGCTGGGATTATAAGTATGTGTCACTATATCTGGCTTTTTCTGTCGTGTTGGAGGAGGGCATCACGCACTGTGTTTTCATATGCTGATTGCAGTGCCCCGAGATCTGGCTCCTACCCTGCCACAGGCATGGCTATGAATGTTGAACCGTATCCTGCTCCCATGCGATGTAAAGAATGTTCTCCAATTATCCCTGATTGGCTAATAAAGACGCCGAATCCTAGGACTGGGCAAAAGAGAGGGAGTGTGACTGAGGCCCCCGGGCTTGGAGTCGGGAGACCACGAGGCAGGAGGAGAAGGAGAGAGGGAGCAGGAGGGACGGAAGATGGAGCAGGGGGAGCCGCCATGGGTCGGGTGGATGAGGAGCGGGTCCAACCCACAGGGAGCCGCCATGGGCAGGGCGGATGAGGAGAAGGCCCAACCCACAAGAACCATGGCCTCTGTTTCAGTTCCTGCTTCTGGGTTCTTGAGTACCTGACTCACGAAGCGCTGTGATCAGGACATACGCGCTGAAATAGAACCGTTCTTGCTTGTCTTAGTTACTGTTCTAATGCTACGAAGAACACCATGGCCAAGGCAACTTATAAAGCAAGCATTTAATTACGGGGCTTGTTTACAGTGTCAGAGAGTGAGGCCATGGCCACCACGACAGGGAGCACAGCAGCAAGGCAGACAGGCACGGCGCTGGAGCAGGGGCCGAAAGCCTCCATCTCACAAGGCAGAGAGAAACTGGACTTTTGAAACCTCAGAGCCCACTCCCAGCAACACACCTCCTACAGCAAGGCCACACCTCCTAGCCTTCCTAAACCGTTCCACCAACTGGGGACCAAGATTCAGATATATGGGTGTGGCCTGGTAAGCCTGCCTGGAGCAAGAGTGAGGTTGAGACGTGTCCAAACCCCAAAACTCTTCTCCTGGGACCAGCAGGAGCCAGACCACTTTCTCCCTGGCCTGGGCCTGTGGGACTTTTCTGGGCAGAGGTCTGAGTCAGCTCCTCTCCAGAGAAGCCAGTTTGAGCTGCACACAGGTAAGAGGAAGCACTCCCTCCTGTCTCCAGAAAGAAACCATAAAATACCATTTGGCAAAAAGGTGTGACTGTTCTGGGTCCATTTGGACACTTCAAGGGAACCTCTGAATTACCAAGAGGCCCCGGGAGATTCTGGGTACACCTCCCACAACGTACAACCCAGGGCCTTAACCCGGGGTCCCCTAGTCGGGAGACCTTTTTGTCCCTTTTCTCTGTCTTCCTGGCCTCAAGCCTTCTGGCCTTTCCTCGGTTTTCTTAGGCGTCTCTTTATCCTTTTGTCAGCTTAGCTCAAACTCTCACCTCTAGGCCAAATGTATGAGACTTAGTCCGTGAGTTAAAACCTAGCTCTGTTTCTCCGCTGTCTTATTTTTAGCCAAGCCTCTGTTACCTTCTCTTCCTCAAGCCCCAGGGCTCCCTTACCCCGTTCAGAGTGACGCAGAAGGGCGTCGGCCCACATTTGTCCTGGATTGATTCTCTGCCCTCTGTGTGACTGGGTCATGGAGCAAGGCTTCCCCCAGAGCTCGGAGGAGCGCAGGTAGAGGGAAAACGCCGCTAGGGGGCGCGACTCAACCTGGGCCTGTATGCCCCAGCATGTGCATCTTCTGACCCGCTGTCTCTGCCACCCTTGAGGTGCCCACACGGCCTGGTGGCCAGGTTTTAGGTTAAACGTCCCCTCTCCCTATAAGGACGTGTCCAGAAAGCACCTGGAATTCCTCGTCATGCAAACGAAGCGTTCTCAACACCTCGGCCCAGACAATAACGTACGCTCACCCCAATACCCCTACCCACTCCCCAAGGTATATATAGCCCTTCCCCGCCCCTCAATAAAAAGAGCAGTTTCAACCAGGTGAGGTGGCGCTCACCTGTAATCCCGGCACTCGGGAGGCAGAGGCAGATGGATCGCTGAGAGTTCGAGGCCAGCCTGGTCTACAAAGCAAGTCCAGGACAGCCAGGGCTACACAGAGAAACCCTGGTGGGGGTCGGGGGTGGGGATGGCGGTGGGGAAGAGATGTTTCACTGAAAACTGTCTCCAGAGAAGGCTGTTTCTCTCGCATTCAATGCTGACCTGCCTAGCCCACCCCCTAGTTGAGCCCCGGTGTGCCACGGTACCAGGATACCCCAAGGGGAAACGCAGACCGAGGGCAGCAGGTATCACCCAACGTTAATAAGACAGGCCCTCCGGTTCGACAGGGAGAGGCGAGCGCCCCTGGCTGTTAACCACCATCACAAAGGCCCTAAGCCAGCCCATGCCCGGGACTGTCAGTCTGTCTTGTCTTGCTTTCTTTTCGGTTTACATCATCTCATTGGGTTCAGACAGTTTGAAAGGACAACTGAAACCTTCTGGCCAGGGGAGTCCTTGGCATCGGTAGAAGGTCCTCAAACCTCTGTCGGCAAAACCCTCCTTTTGTTGCTGTTGCCGTTGTTGAAAAAAAAAAAAAAAAAAAGGAAAGAAAGAAAGAAAAGAAAAAAAATCTGTTATGCAGAAATCAGTAAAAATCACTAGGGTGGTCGCCAGAGCTCTTTTAAAAAATATTTTATTTAAATTTTAATTTATGTGTATTGGAGTGAGGGTGTTGGATCTTGGAGTTACAGACAGCTGTGAGCTGCCATGTGGGTGCTAGGAATTGAACCTGGGTCCTTTGGAAGAGCAGCCAGTGCTCTTAACCACTGAGCCATCTCTCCAGCCCCGCTAGAACTCTTAAACCTGCTGCCAGGCTGACCTTTGTTTCTTTTTCTTTCTTTTAAAAAAAGATTTATTTACTTATTTATTTATTTATTTATTTATTTATTTATTTATTGTTATGCATACAATGCTCTGCCTGCTCATACACCTGCAGGCCAGAAGAGGGCATCAGATCACATTATAGATGGCTGTGAACCACCATGTGGTGACTGGGAATTGAACTCAGGACCTTTGAAAAGAGCAGTCAGTACCCTTAACCTCTGAGCCACCCATCTCTCCAGCCCCGCAGCTGACAGTTTTGGGAATGAGCGTCTGATTTATATTCCACTCCCTGGCCCCCACACACTCCTGGCCATGTAATAATGCAAATGCAGTTAGTCTAACGTCAAATGTCTCCATAGTCCTTAAATTTCAACACTGTCTCAAAGTCCAAAGTCTTCTGAAACTTCAGGCAAGCTTTCTCCTTAAAAAAAAAAAAAGATTTTATTTATTTTATGTATGAGTGCTCTGTCTGCATATATACCTGTGTGCCAGATGTTTGTGAGCCACCATGTGGTTGCTGGGGATTGAACTGAGGACCCCTGGAAGAGCAGACAATGCTTTTATCTGCTGAGCCATCTCCCCAGCCCCTCAAGGCAATCTCTTAATTGTAAAAATCAAAAAGCAAATCGCACTTCCAACATACAGTGGCACAGAGCATACATTACTGTTCTAAAGGGAAGAAAGGGGACACAGTGAGAGAATACAGGACCAAAGCGAGACCGGAACATAGCAGGGCAAACCTCAAATTCTGATCTCTGTGCCTGATGTTTTTTTTTTCTTTTCTTTTCTTTTTTTTTCTTTTCTTTTCTTGTAGCCTTTGGTGTCCTGGAACTCATTCTGTAGACCAGGCTGGCTTCGAACTCACGGAGATCCACCTGCGTCTGCCTCCCTGAATGCTGGGATTACAGGCCTCGGCCACTGCTCCTGCCTCGGATGTTTTCAAAGGGCTTATTAGGTGGCTTCTCATGTCTGCCTTTCTTTCCAGTTTTGCTGACTGCAGCACGTTTTTTTTCTTTTAGGAGTTTTCCCGTGGCCTTTCTGCAGCTCTCCCATGGCTCTGGCGTCTCCAACACCCTGGGGTCTCCAAGGCAATCCGAGTTTCATCTTTACAGCAGCACATTATGGCGCCTCTAGGCCTCCAGGCACACACCCGGCCTCAGCAGCATTCCTTAAGCTCAGAGAAGACTCCACAGCTCCCTTTACTCCTGTGCCCTTCTTGACAAAGCCAGAGCCCTATGGCTGATGCTGCCCAGTTCTCCTGTCCGCTGGGGCTAGAACCTGCCCCCTCCTTGAATTATAGTTGCAAAACCTTTCCTTTCAGAAATTACAGAATTAGCTGGGTGGGAGGTCTTGTCCTGGGGACACCACTCCCTTTATTCTAGGCTTTTCTTTAAACCTCTTGTCTCTGTAAGCTCAAGACTTGGCTTCATGTTTCTTTCCCTGGTGCTTTTATTCTCCTCAAACTGCACACTTTGCATTTTTTTTGGCCTTGCTTGCTGGTTTTCACTGTAGACCTGCGTAAGAGTGATTGCTACAAGCCCCCTGTCCCAGTCAATATGAGGCTGTCTTGAAACCTTCTCTGCCAACTACATTGACCTAAAATTCTTCAATTTAGCCTCAGGTAGATTTTTTAGAACAAGGCCAGAAAGCAGACACATTCTTTGCTAAAATAGCACAAGAAGGGTCTCTAATCCAGCCACTGATATTGCCCCCTTCTGGGACCTCTTGACCTGGGCCTCCATTGTTAACACCGCTCTTAGCACTACAGTCTTCCAAGCTCCTAGTCCCAGCATTCAACCGGACACTACCCAGTGTCCAGAAGTTCACATCCCACTAACCAGCAGCATGGTCAGGCCTGTCACGGCAGCATGCCCCTCCCTGGTGCCGACTTCTGTCTTAGCTACTGTTCTGTTGCTGTGAAGTGACACCAGGACCAAGGCAGCTTAGGAAAGAAGGCGTTTAGCTGGGGGCTTAATTTTAGTGTCAGAGGGTGAGTGTCTGGTAGGGAGCTCTATGGTGCTGGAGCAGTAGCCAAGACTTACAACTGATTCACAAGTTGGAAACAGAGAGACTGGGTCTGGTGTGGCCTTTTGAAATCTCTAAGTCTAGCCAGGCAAGGAGGCACACGCCTGTAACCCTAGCATTCGGCGAGGCAGTCGCAGGCAGCCTGGTCTAGAAAGCGAGTCCAGGACAGCCAAGGCTTCACAGAGAAACCCCGTCTTAACAACAAAAAGAAACAAACAAACAAAAAAAGAAAAGAAAGAAATCTCTATGTCCACTCCCAGTGACACACTCCTCCAACAAAGCCACGCTCCCCGTAATATGGCCACATTTCTTTTGAAAATATGTATAATTTATCAATTTTCATTTTATGTGCACTGGTGTGAGGGTGTCAGGTCACTTAGAACTGGAATTAGACGGTTGCAAGCTGCTATGTGGGAGCTGGGAATTGAACCCGGGTCCTGTGGAAGAGCAGATGGTGCTCTTAACCACCGAGCCATCTCTCCAGCCCTCAGGCCACATTACTTAATCCTTTAACAGTTCATCAACTAGGGACGAAGCATTGAGATGTATGAGCCTACGGGAACCATTCTCCTTCAGACCAACACACTCCCCGAGATGCTGGCAGTCATGGGGCTTATCACAGCGGTAGAAACCCTGACACTGTCTCAGGGCCCTTGCACCTGTGCTGTCTTGCACTGTACACCACTCCCTGTCAGGACCCAAAGAACTAGATTGCCTTAGTGGTTTCCACTTTACTGAAGTTTTTGAAACGTCCTCTTCCTGACTGAACTGAGGAGAGACGATGGCGCCTCGGGCTCAGGGGTGAGAGGTGTGTCGAGGAGACACGGACCGTTTACACAGTCTCAAAGATGACCCAGTCTGCTCCAGCCGACACAGGGAGTCAGAGAGAGCAAGCTGCGTTTGAAGTCATCAAATGCCTTGTCACAGCTGCTATTATGGCAGAAACATAGCTGAAGGAAAGGCCACTGAGGAGAGACATGCATAAGGGACCAGAAAGATGGACAAAGTCTACAAGATCCACAGAGAAAGGGAAGCTACAAAGATGTCATTATACATAGTGTGAGATTCCATCAACAGTGCCGTCAGTTACTACCATCTTCCCACTTCCTTCCACCACCTTCCACATCCTCCACATCTTCTACCATCCATCACAGTCCTCCATCATGCTCACTTCCTCCACATCCTTCATACCCTACTATCCTCCACTAACACTATTGCCCTCCCGCCGTCATCCACCATCATCCCCCATCTCCCGCCATCATCCCCCATCATACCACCATCTCCCGCCATCTCCCGCCATCTCCCGCAATCTCCCGCCATCTCCCACCATCTCCCACCATCTCCCACCATCTCCCACCATCTCCCGCCATCTCCCGCCATCTCCCGCCATCATCCCACCATCTCCCACCATCTCCCGCCATCTCCCACCATCTCCCGCCATCTCCCGCCATCATCCCACCATCTCCCACCATCATCCCACCATCTCCCACCATCTCCCACCATCTCCCACCATCATCCCGCCATCTCCCACCATCTCCCGCCATCTCCCGCCATCTCCCGCCATCTCCCACCATCATCCCACCATCTCCCACCATCTCCCGCCATCTCCCGCCATCTCCCGCCATCTCCCGCCATCATCCCACCATCTCCCACCATCTCCCACCATCTCCCACCATCTCCCGCCATCTCCCGCCATCTCCCACCATCATCCCACCATCTCCCGCCATCTCCCGCCATCTCCCACCATCATCCCACCATCTCCCGCCATCTCCCACCATCTCCCGCCATCTCCTGCCATCATCCCACCATCTCCCACCATCATCCCACCATCTCCCACCATCATCCCACCATCTCCCGCCATCTCCCACCATCTCCCGCCATCTCCCGCCATCTCCCGCCATCATCCCACCATCTCCCGCCATCTCCCGCCATCTCCCACCATCTCCCGCCATCTCCCGCCATCTCCCACCATCTCCCACCATCTCCCGCCATCTCCCGCCATCTCCCGCCATCTCCCACCATCTCCCGCCATCTCCCACCATCTCCCACCATCTCCCGCCATCTCCCACCATCTCCCGCCATCTCCCGCCATCTCCCGCCATCATCCCACCATCTCCCACCATCTCCCACCATCTCCCATCATCTCCCGCCATCTCCCGCCATCTCCCACCATCTCCCGCCATCTCCCGCCATCTCCCACCATCTCCCACCATCATCCCACCATCTCCCACCATCTCCCACCATCATCCCACCATCTCCCGCCATCATCCCACCATCTCCCGCCATCTCCCACCATCTCCCACCATCTCCCACCATCTCCCACCATCATCCCACCATCTCCCACCATCTCCCACCATCATCCCACCATCTCCCACCATCTCCCACCATCTCCCGCCATCTCCCACCATCTCCCACCATCTCCCGCCATCTCCCACCATCTCCCACCATCATCCCACCATCTCCCACCATCTCCCACCATCATCCCACCATCTCCCACCATCTCCCACCATCTCCCACCATCATCCCACCATCTCCCACCATCTCCCACCATCTCCCACCATCTCCCGCCATCTCCCACCATCTCCCACCATCATCCCACCATCTCCCACCATCTCCCACCATCTCCCGCCATCTCCCATCTCCCATCATCTCCCACCATCTCCCGCCATCTCCCACCATCTCCCACCATCTCCCGCCATCTCCCACCATCTCCCACCATCTCCCGCCATCTCCCACCATCTCCCACCATCTCCCGCCATCTCCCATCATCTCCCGCCATCTCCCACCATCTCCCACCATCTCCCACCATCTCCCACCATCTCCCACCATCATCCCACCATCTCCCGCCATCTCCCGCCATCTCCCGCCATCTCCCATCATCTCCCACCATCTCCCACCATCTCCCACCATCTCCCACCATCTCCCGCCATCTCCCACCATCTCCCGCCATCTCCCGCCATCTCCCATCATCTCCCGCCATCTCCCACCATCTCCCACCATCTCCCACCATCTCCCACCATCTCCCATCATCTCCCACCATCATCCCACCATCTCCCACCATCTCCCACCATCTCCCACCGTCTCCCGCCATCTCCCACCATCTCCCGCCATCTCCCGCCATCTCCCACCATCTCCCACCATCATCCCACCATCCCGCCATCTCCCACCATCTCCCACCATCTCCCGCCATCTCCCACCATCTCCCGCCATCTCCCACCATCTCCCACCATCATCCCACCATCTCCCACCATCTCCCACCATCTCCCACCATCATCCCAGCATCTCCCACCATCTCCCGCCATCTCCCGCCATCTCCTGCCATCTCCCACCATCTCCCACCATCTCCCACCATCTCCCACCATCATCCCAGCATCTCCCACCATCTCCCGCCATCTCCCGCCATCTCCCGCCACCTCCCGCCATCTCCCGCCATCTCCCGCCATCTCCCACCATCTCCCACCATCATCCCAGCATCTCCCACCATCTCCCGCCATCTCCCGCCATCTCCCACCATCTCCCGCCATCTCCCGCCATCTCCCGCCATCTCCCGCCATCTCCTGCCATCTCCCACCGTCTCCCACCATCTCCCACCGTCTCCCACCATCTCCCACCATCTCCCGCCATCTCCCGCCATCTCCCGCCATCTCCCGCCATCTCCCGCCATCTCCCGCCATCTCCCGCCATCTCCCACCATCATCCCAGCATCTCCCGCCATCTCCCGCCATCTCCCGCCATCTCCCACCATCTCCCACCATCTCCCGCCATCTCCCGCCATCTCCCGCCATCTCCCGCCATCTCCCGCCATCTCCCGCCATCTCCCACCATCTCCCACCATCATCCCAGCATCTCCCACCATCTCCCGCCATCTCCCGCCATCTCCCACCATCTCCCACCATCTCCCGCCATCTCCCGCCATCTCCCGCCATCTCCCGCCATCTCCCACCGTCTCCCACCATCTCCCACCGTCTCCCACCATCTCCCACCATCATCCCACCATCTCCCACCATCTCCCGCCGTCTCCCACCGTCTCTCACCATCCTCTACTTATCCATCTCTTATCTGCTTTTATCTGTCTTCACCTCATTTTTGCGTCTTTCCTTCCCAGTATCCTTCCACGGCCCTGCAGACAAGCTAGGGCTTGTTCTCCTTCCGTCCACCAGAGGGTGCTTGTGAGTTCCCCGTTCCAGGAGCCCCAGATTCCACCAACCCTCAAGCCTTCCTCTGCCTTGTGTCCAGGCATGGTCCTTCCTGCCCAGAGTAGGCCTTCCACACCTGTTCCGCTTTCTCTCTGCCTCACTTTCCACTCTGTCTGTCTCTCTCCCCTCTCTCCCTCCACGTCCCTGCACCAGGTTTATGGACTTCTAAGTTCCTCATCTCAATGTCCTCACCTCAAACCTTCCCTGGCCACCATGGAGAAACAGACACCCAGGGTTGGGCCCTGGATTCCTGCCCTCCAGAGCTGTCTCGTGGCCCAGGCCCAGGCCCAGAAATGGCCTTGGATGAGGTTTGGAGAACTTCTCAGGCCTGGTGGCCTCTCTCTGCCTTGCTCTGGGCCTATGGCTGATGTCAGGGCTTGTATCTTCCAGCCTTTCTGACTGGCTTTAGCCACTGGGGGGCTCTAGTCTTAGGGGTGCAGAAAGGGGCTCTGCCCATGCTGGGCCTTACCCTAAGTTACTCCATCTTGTATAAGGCAGTAATCTTTCTCCCAGATTGTTCACTGCTCTAGGTGACTCTACCATCACCTCGTTTACCAGTAGCCTTTGACTTTGTTCTGAGGGAGAAGAAAGGCCCTGGGTAGGCCCGGAAGCCGGGCTGTCTATGTGAGTGATGCATGGTTAGCACCACATATTTCTGGCAGGAGAAAGGGAGCCACTGTATGCTCAATTTTTTTAAACCAATATATTTTATTAACAACTTAGTGACCGAGCATATGTCACTTATTATAACTTGACTAGCCAAAACAATAGGAAATGAGGATTAATGGACACAATAACAAAACCGTAAGTATATCAGTTCCGAGGAACGATTCTCCTGGCACAATGTGCAGGATCTCTTCTGCTGGAACCTAGAGTAACTAGAACCCAGCAGGAGCCAGAGCCCCAAGCCTTCCCTCAAGCGGTTCTCTCTAGGAGCATCTTGAAGTGCAGCGATGAACAGCCAAAACTATCCCAAGTCTCCAAAAAGCCCCGCCCCCGTTTCTGGGCTCATTTATATATCTCTTCCTAGAGTCTGTTCACGGGATCTTTTCAGCTGGCAACAATCAAGCTCCTCCACGAGGTGGTTTGTGTTCTAGTGGATTAACCTCACCTGTTCTCTCACAAGACCATTCCAATCCCACACTTGGGATCCTAAAAAACAGGTTTATCTCTCCTTTAAGCCACTCTGTGCTTGTTGAGGTGAATCAAGGCTGTGGAGGACACATGGGCATATCACACCACACCAGGCAAAATGGGACAACGTATTTACGCCAGGCTAAGGAAAAGTGTAAAGTCCTTTACCTGGATCCCTTAAGGATCTCAGAAAGTGACGGACACTGTGGTGTCATGCCTGGTATGTGTTTCTCACACTGCAGAAAGACATCCATGTATTTGCCTAGGTTTCTGGCATAGTGAGCTCAGGACAGGCAGGTCCTTGCCCCTTGCTGCCCTGACTGCTGTGGTCTGGAGTTCAGCATTTCATGATGGGAGCTGGCAGGAATGAGTCATGAGCCACTACCACCGGATGGTTGACTGAGGAGCACTTCCTGTGGGAGGACCTGGGGTCAAAGCATCCTGGGGGCTCCAGGACCAGGCATCTAATCCCATGTAGAGTTGAATAGAGTTGGCCAAGAGGACAAGGACATGCATGTTGGCCTTGTGGGCCCCCCAAGACTCCTGGAACCCACAGAACCCCGAGAATCAAGCTGGGCCTAGGATCCAAAATGGCTGAAATGAGATTTGTTGGAGAGTCCAGGGCTCAGGACTGCTGCACGCTTGGGGAAGCTGAGGCGGGAGGATCAAGGGTCCAAGGGTGCAAGGGTCCAAGGGTCCAAGACCAACCTGGACTACATAGTGAATCTTTGTCGCAAATAAGACAAGAACAAGGGCTGGAGAGATGGCTCAGCAGTTAAGAGCACTGGCTGTTCTTCCAAAGGTCCTGAGTTCAATTCCCAGCAACCACATGGTGGCTCACGACCATCTGTAATGTGATCTGATGCCCTCTTCTGGTGTGCAGGTGTACATGAAAGTAGAACACTGTATACATAATAATAAAAAATAAATCTTTTTAAAAAAGACAAGAACAATACAAAAACAAGACCCCTACGGCACTACATTTAAAAAACACCCAACAGCATAGAAGCAAACAGGAAAAAAATAATCTGAGTGCTGTTCCGCTAACCTTCCCGGAACTCTCTGGTGGGGACACAGTGGTAGCCTTCAGCAAAGGGGAAAACAGGATCATCCTGGCTTGCTTTGCCCTCAAGTCGGCTGCAGGACCTTTGAAGAGCTGGTGTCTTATCCTGACACGGGTCTTCCTTCTCAGTGTGGCTCATACCAGGACAATCTGTCTATTGAATTTATTGATTAGCTTCTCTCCCCACCCCAAGTATACCCAGCCTTTACCGGTCTATTCCTGTTTTGCCCATAGCAATCTAAACAGACTCTGGGATACACCAGGTGCCCAGGATGCGCTTGCTGATGAATGCAGGCATGCATGTGCACCTGGCTGGGTCGGGGACACGCTGTACATAATCCTGGGCTCTGTGGAAATGGGGCGCAGTGCCCTTGGTCCATGCTGCTGCAAGTGTCCTGTTTGCAGTCCTGGCTCCCTGGGGCCTGCTCTGGCCCTGTGGCCCAGCTCAGCCGACTCCCCGGGGACCTGTTCGGCTGACACTGGAGTCTTTCCTGGACCATCCAGCCACCTGGCTGACACTTGATCTCAGCTCCACTTCCAGGCCAGCGTCCGGCTGAGCAGCCTGGCTCTGGCCAGGCCCTGAGATCCTTGCTTGGGGACAAGGGGCTGTCTGTGCGGTGGGGAGGGTGTGGTGAGGCCAGGCTTCTGCCAATACCAGCTGAGCCGTGAGGATTGGGGACAGTGCCTGGTTTGTGGCACCAGCGTAGCAGGGTGCAGGAGCCCACACCAGGCCCTGTTGATCATGGGGACCCTCAGCTGTGACCCAGCGGCTAGGCTGGCCACCATGCCCCTGGCCCGGCGCGTGGCTGAGGGCCACATTCCTGAGACCGGGCTGAGGAAGTCTTGTGGAATGGCCACCCTGGAGAATGGTTTGTGCTGGCCTGGTGGGGGAGGGTTCCTCCTGTCCCCCTACTGGGATGGTCTAGAGTTCAGTAGAGGCAGGGTGTGCAGGCAGGTCTGTGTGTCTCTTGTGGGATCTGCTGGCCCTGCACACTTGAGCACAGTATAGCAGAAGCTGAGGGAGGAAGTTGGGGGGGGTCCATGTAGGGGACTGCAGAGCTATCTATGGAGTATGTGGAGTGGCCTGAGGCTGGGTGCTAAGCAGAGGGGACATTTGTATATGATTCAGCCTGCAGTCTGTGTCTCAGTTTTCCATCCTATGATGGACAGTGGGGTCAGATCTACACTAGCTTCCCTCTCCCCATCTCCGAGGTGATGTTTCTCTATGACTGGCCTCAGTTTCCCTGTCTACGCACACACCCTGTGCTGATCTCTCTCTTCTGGTTTTGTTTACCTCCTCCATTGTTTCGTTGTCCCCAGCCTCAGTTTCCCCGCCTGTGGTGGTCTTTATGCCCTGGCCCCAGTTTCTTCTCCTGCAATGGTCTCTCTGCTCTGGCCTCTCTGCTCCTAGCCTCAGTTTCCCCACCTGTGACAGTGAAAGCCTTTAGTTTTAGTAACCCCCAGGAGAAAACTGCTGTGTTCATGGCCACCCCAGTGTCAGCACCAGTGAGGTCTTTGCTCCTGCTCTGTTTCCTTCCTGTGTTTGTCTGTCTTCCTTGGTTGCTGTTCTTCAAGTCTCTACAGCCCCTGTGACTCTTGATTAGCTCACAATGCAGGTGTCACCCAGTCCTCCAGGACCCTTTTCTCTCCTCTGCCATGGAGGTGGCTGGGCTCCAGGGTGGGGCCCTTTACCCATCCTCTCGGGGTTCCAAACACCAGCCCTGATCTGGTCTTTGGGTCTCAGGCTCCGGACCTGGC
Organism: Acomys minous; assembly: GCF_964271855.1. Taxonomy (NCBI): domain Eukaryota; kingdom Metazoa; phylum Chordata; class Mammalia; order Rodentia; family Muridae; genus Acomys; species Acomys minous. Next base: position 80,150,558 of record NC_140490.1, on the reverse strand, counting down.
TTGTATGTTCTACCATCCACTGTTGGCTATGTCAATCATGATTGCACCAAGGCAGCAAGTCCCGCCTACTCACTCGCTCAGAGGCCCAGTGAAGGTAAGGCCGGCTAAGGGGTACAGGGTGCCTCCCTGAGCTGTGAGAATCTCTCTGAAGTCAGTCACAGGGTGAGCAGGCAGGCCCCCTACCACTCGCCGGGCCACATCTGGCAAGGTGTTACCTTCTCATGTAGTTCAGGCTGACTTTAAACTCCTGATCCTCCTGCCTCCACCCCTCAAATTCTGGGATCACATGTATATCACCACACCTGGCCAGATACCAAGATTTTGATGGGTCAACAAGCATTGGGTGGTAAGGGTGCAGGATGGATCTCAGTGAGTAGAGCGCTTGCCTACAATGTGTAAGGCCTGGGGCTTCATTTAGAAAAAGGAGGAGGGGGAGGAGGAGGAGGAGGAGGAGGTGGGAGGAGGGAGAGGAGAAGGATAGAGGAGGAGGAGGGAGAGGAGGAGAAGGAGAGAAGAGTAGGAGGGGAGGGGGAGGAGAGATGAGGAGGAGGGGGAGGGGAAGAGGAAGAGAGATGAAGAGGAGGGGGAAGAGGGGGAGGAGGGAAAGGAGGAGAAGGAGAGAGGAGGAGGAAGAGGACCATAGTCCTGCTTGGTGTCCAAAACGCGCTCAGAAGTCATGCGTGCACCTGTTGTCCTGAGCATAGGGTGGTCTTTAGTGGCAGGCAGAGGTGCAGCTGAGCAGACTCTGGGGCCTCCCTCTCTCCCTAGACGTTCTCTAGCATGCAGCATCTAAGCCCTGCGGCAAGCTTTGAGTTCTCAGTGATGCTGGCTGAACACACCAGCCTTCAGTCTCAGCACTTGGTCCTAAAGCTGTTCTGAGGCCCCAGTGGGCTGGATGGAGGCCATCTGGGTCAGGAACTTCGGTAAATATTTAGAGTCCATGAGACAGAAGGCTGGAGGATCCGCCGAGCCTCTAATCAAGCTGGGACAGGTGAGGGCCCAGAGTGGGCAGTGGGATCCAGGCTCTGTAAGGTAAGTAAGATTTTGCTGGGATGGACCTGGAGAGATGGCTCAGCTCTCAGGAAGTCCTTGCTGCTGTTGCATGGTGTGGCTCACAGCTTCCTGTAACTCTGTCTCCAGGGGGAATCTGATGCCATCTTCTGCAGGCCCTGCACCACGGCATATAAATCCTCCTCTACAAGTCCATATAATTTAAAATACATAATAAAGTCTTTGCTGGCTGGTGGGGCACACCTTTAGTGCCAACTTTTAGGAGTGAGAAGCAGTCAGATCTCTGAGTTCAAGGCCAGCCTGCTCTATAGAGTGAGTTCCAGGACAGGCAGGGCTATGCAGAGGAAGCCTGTCTTGGAAAAAACAAAACAAACAAAAACAAAGCCTTTAATGAGGTGTGGTGGCACACACTTCTACTGACAGCACATGGGAAGCAGAGGCAGGTGAATCTCTGAGTTCAAGGCCAGCCTGGTCTAGAGCTACATAATAGAGAAACCATGGCCATGCTTCTAAACAAAGAACAGCAGCAGTAGCAACAACACCACCACCACCACACACACACGTGTGTGTGTGTGTGTGTGTGTGTGTGTGTGTGTGTGTGTATTTAAAATGCTTAGCCAGTTGAAGTGGTGCACGCCTGTAATCCTAGCACTCATGGAGGCAGAAGCAGGCCGATTTCTGTGAGTTTGAAACCAGCCTGGCCTACAAAGCGAGTCCAGAGCAGCCAAGACTACACAGAGAGACCTTGTTTCAAAAAACAAAACAAAACAAAAAAACAAAAACAAAAACAA